>NC_042288.1:3794079-4144944 GCF_901000725.2 Takifugu rubripes | reverse complement strand
CAAACACAGAGGTGAATGCAACATGATCATCTGAAAACCCATGCTGCGGTCACATTATGACGTTTTTGCACGTCTTTCTCGTGGGAGAAACCATCACTTTTGGTCAGGAGACACAAGTTTCTCAAAACAGAGGTGAATGCAACCATGATCACCTGAAAACTCATGCTGCTGGTCACATTTATGACGTTTTTGACGTAATTTCTCGTGGGGAACCATCACTTTTGGTCAGGAGACACAAGTTTCTCAAAACAGAGATTGAATGCAACATGATCATCTGAAAACTCATGCTGCGGTCACATTATGACGTTTTTGACGTCTTCTCGTGGGGAAACCATCACTTTTGGTCAGGAGACACAAGTTTCTCAAAACAGAGGTGAATGCAACATGATCATCTGAAAACTTATGCTGCGGTCACATTATGACGTTTTTGACGTCTTCTCGTGGGGAAACCATCACTTTTGGTCAGGAGACACAAGTTTCTCAAAACAGAGGTGAATGCAACAACATCAACTGAAAGTCAGGAGACACAAGTTTCTCAAAACAGAGGTGAATTCAACATGATCATCTGAAAACTCATGCTGCGGTCACATTATGACGTTTTTGACGTCTTCTCGTGGGGAAACCATCACTTTTGGTCAGGAGACACAAGTTTCTCAAAACAGAGGTGAATGCAACATGATCACCTGAAAACTCATGCTGCGGTCACATTATGACGTTTTTTGACGTCTTCTCGTGGGGAAACCATCACTTTTGGTCAGGAGACACAAGTTTCTCAAAACAGAGGTTAATGCAACATGATTATCTGAAAACCCATGCTGCGGTCACATTATGACGTTTTTGACGTCTTCTCGTGGGGAAACCATCACTTTTGGTCAGGAGACACAAGTTTCTCAAAACAGAGGTGAATGCAACATGATCATCTGAAAACCCATGCTGCGGTCACATTATGACGTTTTTGACGTCTTCTCGTGGGGAAACCATCACTTTTGGTCAGGAGACACAAGTTTCTCAAAACAGAGGTGAATGCAACATGATCACCTGAAAACTCATGCTGCGGTCACATTATGACGTTTTTGACGTCTTCTCGTGGGGAAACCATCACTTTTGGTCAGGAGACACAAGTTTCTCAAAACAGAGGTGATTGCAACAACATCACCTGAAACCTCATGCTGCGGTCACATTATGACGTTTTTGACGTTTTCTCGTGGGGAAACCATCACTTTTGGTCAGGAGACACAAGTTTCTCAAAACAGAGGTGAATGCAACATGATCATCTGAAAACCCATGCTGCGGTCACATTATGACGTTTTTGACGTTTTCTCGTGGGGAAAACCATCACTTTTAGTCAGGAGACACAAGTTTCTCAAAACAGAGGTGAATGCAACATGATCATCTGAAAACTCATGCTGCGGTCACATTATGACGTTTTTGACGTCTTCTCGTGGGGAAACCATCACTTTTGGTCAGGAGACACAAGTTTCTCAAAACAGAGGTGAATGCAACATGATCATCTGAAAACTTATGCTGCGGTCACATTATGACGTTTTTGACGTCTTCTCGTGGGGAAACCATCACTTTTGGTCAGGAGACACAAGTTTCTCAAAACAGAGGTGAATGCAACAACATCAACTGAAAGTCAGGAGACACAAGTTTCTCAAAACAGAGGTGAATTCAACATGATCATCTGAAACTCATGCTGCGGTCACATTATGACGTTTTTGACGTATTCTCGTGGGGAAACCATCACTTTTGGTCAGGAGACACAAGTTTCTCAAAACAGAGGTGAATGCAACATGATCATCTGAAAACTCATGCTGCGGTCACATTATGACGTTTTTGACGTCTTCTCGTGGGGAAACCATCACTTTTGGTCAGGAGACACAAGTTTCTCAAAACAGAGGTGAATGCAACATGATCACCTGAAAACTCATGCTAGCGGTCACATTATGACGTTTTGACGTCTTCTCGTGGGGAAACCATCACTTTTGGTCAGGAGACACAAGTTTCTCAAAACAGAGGTGAATGCAACATGATCATCTGAAAACTCATGCTGCGGTCACATTATGACGTTTTTGACGTCTTCTCGTGGGGAAACCATCACTTTTGGTCAGGAGACACAAGTTTCTCAAAACAGAGGTGAATGCAACATGATCACTGAAAACTCATGCTGCGGTCACATTATGACGTTTTTGACGTATTCTCGTGGGGAAACCATCACTTTTGGTCAGGAGACACAAGTTTCTCAAAACAGAGGTGAATGCAACATGATCATCTGAAAACTCATGCTGCGGTCACATTATGACGTTTTTGACGTCTTCTCGTGGGGAAACCATCACTTTTGGTCAGGAGACACAAGTTTCTCAAAACAGAGGTGAATGCAACATGATCATCTGAAAACCCATGCTGCGGTCACATTATGACGTTTTTGACGTCTTCTCGTGGGGAAACCATCACTTTTGGTCAGGAGACACAAGTTTCTCAAAACAGAGGTGAATGCAACATGATCACCTGAAAACTCATGCTGCGGTCACATTATGACGTTTTTGACGTCTTCTCGTGGGGAAACCATCACTTTTGGTCAGGAGACACAAGTTTCTCAAAACAGAGGTGAATGCAACATGATCATCCTGAAAACTCATGCTGCGGTCACATTATGACGTTTTTGACGTCTTCTCGTGGGGGAAACCATCACTTTTGGTCAGGAGACACAAGTTTCTCAAAACAGAGGTGAATGCAACATGATCATCTGAAAACTCATGCTGCGGTCACATTATGACGTTTTTGACGTCTTCTCGTGGGGAAACCATCACTTTTGGTCAGGAGACACAAGTTTCTCAAAACAGAGGTGAATGCAACATGATCATCTGAAAACTCATGCTGCGGTCACATTATGACGTTTTTGACGTCTTCTCGTGGGGAAACCATCACTTTTGGTCAGGAGACACAAGTTTCTCAAAACAGAGGTGAATGCAACATGATCACTGAAAACTCATGCTGCGGTCACATTATGACGTTTTTGACGTCTTCTCGTGGGGAAACCATCACTTTTGGTCAGGAGACACAAGTTTCTCAAAACAGAGGTGAATGCAACATGATCATCTGAAAACTCATGCTGCGGTCACATTATGACGTTTTTGACGTCTTCTCGTGGGGAAACCATCACTTTTGGTCAGGAGACACAAGTTTCTCAAAACAGAGGTGAATGCAACATGATCATCTGAAAACTCATGCTGCGGTCACATTATGACGTTTTTGACGTCTTCTCGTGGGGAAACCATCACTTTTGGTCAGGAGACACAAGTTTCTCAAAACAGAGGTGAATGCAACATGATCATCTGAAAACTCATGCTGCGGTCACATTATGACGTTTTTGACGTCTTCTCGTGGGGAAACCATCACTTTTGGTCAGGAGACACAAGTTTCTCAAAACAGAGGTGAATGCAACATGATCATCCTGAAAACTCATGCTGCGGTCACATTATGACGTTTTTGACGTCTTTCTCGTGGGGAAACCATCACTTTTGGTCAGGAGACACAAGTTTCTCAAAACAGAGGTGAATGCAACATGATCATCTGAAAACCCATGCTGCGGTCACATTATGACGTTTTTGACGTCTTCTCGTGGGGAAACCATCACTTTTGGTCAGGAGACACAAGTTTCTCAAAACAGAGGTGAATGCAACATGATCATCTGAAAACCCATGCTGCGGTCACATTATGACGTTTTTGACGTCTTCTCGTGGGGAAACCATCACTTTTGGTCAGGAGACACAAGTTTCTCAAAACAGAGGTGAATGCAACATGATCACCTGAAAACTCATGCTGCGGTCACATTATGACGTTTTTGACGTCTTCTCGTGGGGAAACCATCACTTTTGGTCAGGAGACACAAGTTTCTCAAAACAGAGGTGAATGCAACATGATCACCTGAAAACTCATGCTGCGGTCACATTATGACGTTTTTGACGTCTTCTCGTGGGGAAACCATCACTTTTGGTCAGGAGACACAAGTTTCTCAAAACAGAGGTGAATGCAACAACATCACCTGAAAACTCATGCTGCGGTCACATTATGACGTTTTTGACGTCTTCTCGTGGGGAAACCATCACTTTTGGTCAGGAGACACAAGTTTCTCAAAACAGAGGTGAATGCAACATGATCATCTGAAAACCCATGCTGCGGTCACATTATGACGTTTTTGACGTCTTCTCGTGGGGAAACCATCACTTTTGGTCAGGAGACACAAGTTTCTCAAAACAGAGGTGAATGCAACATGATCATCCTGAAAACTCATGCTGCGGTCACATTATGACGTTTTTGACGTCTTCTCGTGGGGAAACCATCACTTTTGGTCAGGAGACACAAGTTTCTCAAAACAGAGGTGAATGCAACATGATCATCTGAAAACCTCATGCTGCGGTCACATTATGACGTTTTTGACGTCTTCTCGTGGGGAAACCATCACTTTTGGTCAGGAGACACAAGTTTCTCAAAACAGAGGTGAATGCAACATGATCACCTGAAAACTCATGCTGCGGTCACATTATGACGTTTTTGACGTCTTCTCGTGGGGAAACCATCACTTTTGGTCAGGAGACACAAGTTTCTCAAAACAGAGGTGAATGCAACATGATCACCTGAAAACTCATGCTGCGGTCACATTATGACGTTTTTGACGTATTCTCGTGGGGAAACCATCACTTTTGGTCAGGAGACACAAGTTTCTCAAAACAGAGGTGAATGCAACATGATCATCTGAAAACTCATGCTGCGGTCACATTATGACGTTTTTGACGTCTTCTCGTGGGGAAACCATCACTTTTGGTCAGGAGACACAAGTTTCTCAAAACAGAGGTGAATGCAACAATGATCACCTGAAAACTCATGCTGCGGTCACATTATGACGTTTTTGACGTCTTTCTCGTGGGGAAACCATCACTTTTGGTCAGGAGACACAAGTTTCTCAAAACAGAGGTGAATGCAACATGATCATCTGAAAACCCATGCTGCGGTCACATTATGACGTTTTTGACGTTTTCTCGTGGGGAAACCATCACTTTTGGTCAGGAGACACAAGTTTCTCAAAACAGAGGTGAATGCAACATGATCACCTGAAAACTCATGCTGCGGTCACATTATGACGTTTTTGACGTCTTCTCGTGGGGAAACCATCACTTTTGGTCAGGAGACACAAGTTTCTCAAAACAGAGGTGAATGCAACATGATCATCCTGAAAACTCATGCTGCGGTCACATTATGACGTTTTTGACGTCTTCTCGTGGGGAAACCATCACTTTTGGTCAGGAGACACAAGTTTCTCAAAACAGAGGTGAATGCAACATGATCACCTGAAAACTCATGCTGCGGTCACATTATGACGTTTTTGACGTCTTCTCGTGGGGAAACCATCACTTTTGGTCAGGAGACACAAGTTTCTCAAAACAGAGGTGAATGCAACATGATCATCTGAAAACTCATGCTGCGGTCACATTATGACGTTTTTGACGTCTTCTCGTGGGGAAACCATCACTTTTGGTCAGGAGACACAAGTTTCTCAAAACAGAGGTGAATGCAACATGATCATCTGAAAACTCATGCTGCGGTCACATTATGACGTTTTTGACGTCTTCTCGTGGGGAAACCATCACTTTTGGTCAGGAGACACAAGTTTCTCAAAACAGAGGTGAATGCAACATGATCATCTGAAAACCCATGCTGCGGTCACATTATGACGTTTTTGACGTCTTCTCGTGGGGAAACCATCACTTTTGGTCAGGAGACACAAGTTTCTCAAAACAGAGGTGAATGCAACATGATCACCTGAAAACTCATGCTGCGGTCACATTATGACGTTTTTGACGTCTTCTCGTGGGGAAACCATCACTTTTGGTCAGGAGACACAAGTTTCTCAAAACAGAGGTGAATGCAACATGATCATCTGAAAACCCATGCTGCGGTCACATTATGACGTTTTTGACGTCTTCTCGTGGGGAAACCATCACTTTTGGTCAGGAGACACAAGTTTCTCAAAACAGAGGTGAATGCAACATGATCACCTGAAAACTCATGCTGCGGTCACATTATGACGTTTTTGACGTCTTCTCGTGGGGAAACCATCACTTTTGGTCAGGAGACACAAGTTTCTCAAAACAGAGGTGAATGCAACATGATCATCTGAAAACTCATGCTGCGGTCACATTATGACGTTTTTGACGTCTTCTCGTGGGGAAACCATCACTTTTGGTCAGGAGACACAAGTTTCTCAAAACAGAGGTGAATGCAACATGATCATCTGAAAACTCATGCTGCGGTCACATTATGACGTTTTTGACGTCTTCTCGTGGGGAAACCATCACTTTTGGTCAGGAGACACAAGTTTCTCAAAACAGAGGTGAATGCAACATGATCATCTGAAAACCCATGCTGCGGTCACATTATGACGTTTTTGACGTCTTCTCGTGGGGAAACCATCACTTTTGGTCAGGAGACACAAGTTTCTCAAAACAGAGGTGAATGCAACATGATCACCTGAAAACTCATGCTGCGGTCACATTATGACGTTTTTGACGTCTTCTCGTGGGGAAACCATCACTTTTGGTCAGGAGACACAAGTTTCTCAAAACAGAGGTGAATGCAACATGATCATCTGAAAACCCATGCTGCGGTCACATTATGACGTTTTTGACGTTTTCTCGTGGGGAAACCATCACTTTTGGTCAGGAGACACAAGTTTCTCAAAACAGAGGTGAATGCAACATGATCACCTGAAAACTCATGCTGCGGTCACATTATGACGTTTTTGACGTCTTCTCGTGGGGAAACCATCACTTTTGGTCAGGAGACACAAGTTTCTCAAAACAGAGGTGAATGCAACATGATCATCTGAAAACTCATGCTGCGGTCACATTATGACGTTTTTGACGTCTTCTCGTGGGGAAACCATCACTTTTGGTCAGGAGACACAAGTTTCTCAAAACAGAGGTGAATGCAACATGATCATCTGAAAACTCATGCTGCGGTCACATTATGACGTTTTTGACGTCTTCTCGTGGGGAAACCATCACTTTTGGTCAGGAGACACAAGTTTCTCAAAACAGAGGTGAATGCAACATGATCATCTGAAAACCCATGCTGCGGTCACATTATGACGTTTTTGACGTCTTCTCGTGGGGAAACCATCACTTTTGGTCAGGAGACACAAGTTTCTCAAAACAGAGGTGAATGCAACAACATCACCTGAAAACTCATGCTGCGGTCACATTATGACGTTTTTGACGTCTTTTTCGTGGGGAAACCATCACTTTTGGTCAGGAGACACAAGTTTCTCAAAACAGAGGTGAATGCAACATGATCATCTGAAAACCCATGCTGCGGTCACATTATGACGTTTTTGACGTCTTCTCGTGGGGAAACCATCACTTTTGGTCAGGAGACACAAGTTTCTCAAAACAGAGGTGAATGCAACATGATCACCTGAAAACTCATGCTGCGGTCACATTATGACGTTTTTGACGTCTTCTCGTGGGGAAACCATCACTTTTGGTCAGGAGACACAAGTTTCTCAAAACAGAGGTGAATGCAACATAATCACCTGAAAACTCATGCTGCGGTCACATTATGACGTTTTTGACGTCTTCTCGTGGGGAAACCATCACTTTTGGTCAGGAGACACAAGTTTCTCAAAACAGAGGTGAATGCAACATGATCATCTGAAAACTCATGCTGCGGTCACATTATGACGTTTTTGACGTATTCTCGTGGGGAAACCATCACTTTTGGTCAGGAGACACAAGTTTCTCAAAACAGAGGTGAATGCAACATGATCATCTGAAAACCCATGCTGCGGTCACATTATGACGATTTTGACGTCTTCTCGTGGGGAAACCATCACTTTTGGTCAGGAGACACAAGTTTCTCAAAACAGAGGTGAATGCAACATGATCATCTGAAAACCCATGCTGCGGTCACATTATGACGTTTTTTGACGTTTTCTCGTGGGGAAACCATCACTTTTGGTCAGGAGACACAAGTTTCTCAAAACAGAGGTGAATGCAACATGATCACCTGAAAACTCATGCTGCGGTCACATTATGACGTTTTTGACGTCTTTTCGTGGGGAAACCATCACTTTTGGTCAGGAGACACAAGTTTCTCAAAACAGAGGTGAATGCAACATGATCATCTGAAAACCCATGCTGCGGTCACATTATGACGTTTTTTGACGTCTTCTCGTGGGGAAACCATCACTTTTGGTCAGGAGACACAAGTTTCTCAAAACAGAGGTGAATGCAACATGATCACCTGAAAACTCATGCTGCGGTCACATTATGACGTTTTTGACGTCTTTCTCGTGGGGAAACCATCACTTTTGGTCAGGAGACACAAGTTTCTCAAAACAGAGGTGAATGCAACATGATCATCTGAAAACCCATGCTGCGGTCACATTATGACGATTTTGACGTTTTCTCGTGGGGAAACCATCACTTTTGGTCAGGAGACACAAGTTTCTCAAAACAGAGGTGAATGCAACATGATCACCTGAAAACTCATGCTGCGGTCACATTATGACGTTTTTGACGTCTTCTCGTGGGGAAACCATCACTTTTGGTCAGGAGACACAAGTTTCTCAAAACAGAGGTGAATGCAACATGATCATCTGAAAACTATGCTGCGGTCACATTATGACGTTTTTGACGTCTTCTCGTGGGGAAACCATCACTTTTGGTCAGGAGACACAAGTTTCTCAAAACAGAGGTGAATGCAACATGATCATCTGAAAACTCATGCTGCGGTCACATTATGACGTTTTTGACGTCTTCTCGTGGGGAAACCATCACTTTTGGTCAGGAGACACAAGTTTCTCAAAACAGAGGTGAATGCAACATGATCATCTGAAAACCCATGCTGCGGTCACATTATGACGATTTTGACGTCTTCTCGTGGGGAAACCATCACTTTTGGTCAGGAGACACAAGTTTCTCAAAACAGAGGTGAATGCAACATGATCACCTGAAAACTCATGCTGCGGTCACATTATGACGTTTTTGACGTCTTCTCGTGGGGAAACCATCACTTTTGGTCAGGAGACACAAGTTTCTCAAAACAGAGGTGAATGCAACATGATCATCTGAAAACCCATGCTGCGGTCACATTATGACGTTTTTGACGTCTTTCTCGTGGGGAAACCATCACTTTTGGTCAGGAGACACAAGTTTCTCAAAACAGAGGTGAATGCAACATGATCACCTGAAAACTCATGCTGCGGTCACATTATGACGTTTTTTGACGTCTTCTCGTGGGGAAACCATCACTTTTGGTCAGGAGACACAAGTTTCTCAAAACAGAGGTGAATGCAACAACATCACCTGAAAACTCATGCTGCGGTCACATTATGACGTTTTTGACGTCTTCTCGTGGTGAAACCATCACTTTTGGTCAGGAGACACAAGTTTCTCAAAACAGAGGTGAATGCAACATGATCATCTGAAAACTCATGCTGCGGTCACATTATGACGTTTTTGACGTATTCTCGTGGGGAAACCATCACTTTTGGTCAGGAGACACAAGTTTCTCAAAACAGAGGTGAATGCAACATGATCATCTGAAAACCCATGCTGCGGTCACATTATGACGATTTTGACGTCTTCTCGTGGGGAAACCATCACTTTTGGTCAGGAGACACAAGTTTCTCAAAACAGAGGTGAATGCAACATGATCATCTGAAAACCCATGCTGCGATCACATTATGACGATTTTGACGTTTTCTCGTGGGGAAACCATCACTTTTGGTCAGGAGACACAAGTTTCTCAAAACAGAGGTGGATGCAACATGATCACCTGAAAACTCATGCTGCGGTCACATTATGACGTTTTTGACGTCTTCTCGTGGGGAAACCATCACTTTTGGTCAGGAGACACAAGTTTCTCAAAACAGAGGTGAATGCAACAACATCACCTGAAAACTCATGCTGCGGTCACATTATGACGTTTTTGACGTCTTTCTCGTGGGGAAACCATCACTTTTGGTCAGGAGACACAAGTTTCTCAAAACAGAGGTGAATGCAACATGATCATCTGAAAACCCATGCTGCGGTCACATTATGACGTTTTTGACGTCTTCTCGTGGGGAAACCATCACTTTTGGTCAGGAGACACAAGTTTCTCAAAACAGAGGTGAATGCAACATGATCATCTGAAAACTCATGCTGCGGTCACATATGACGTTTTTGACGTCTTTCTCGTGGTGAAACCATCACTTTTGGTCAGGAGACACAAGTTTCTCAAAACAGAGGTGAATGCAACATGATCACCTGAAAACCCATGCTGCGGTCACATTATGACGTTTTTGACGTCTTCTCGTGGGGAAACCATCACTTTTGGTCAGGAGACACAAGTTTCTCAAAACAGAGGTGAATGCAACATGATCACCTGAAAACTCATGCTGCGGTCACATTATGACGTTTTTGACGTCTTCTCGCTGGGGAAACCATCACTTTTGGTCAGGAGACACAAGTTTCTCAAAACAGAGGTGAATGCAACATGATCACCTGAAAACTCATGCTGCGGTCACATTATGACGTTTTTGACGTTTTCTCGTGGGGAAACCATCACTTTTGGTCAGGAGACACAAGTTTCACAAAACAGAGGTGAATGCAACATGATCATCTGAAAACCCATGCTGCGGTCACATTATGACGTTTTTGACGTCTTCTCGTGGGGAAACCATCACTTTTGGTCAGGAGACACAAGTTTCTCAAAACAGAGGTGAATGCAACATGATCACCTGAAAACTCATGCTGCGGTCACGTTATGACGTTTTTGACGTCTTCTCGTGGGGAAACCATCACTTTTGGTCAGGAGACACAAGTTTCTCAAAACAGAGGTGAATGCAACATGATCACCTGAAAACTCATGCTGCGGTCACGTTATGACGTTTTTGACGTCTTCTCGTGGGGAAACCATCACTTTTGGTCAGGAGACACAAGTTTCTCAAAACAGAGGTGAATGCAACATGATCACCTGAAAACTCATGCTGCGGTCACGTTATGACGTTTTTGACGTCTTCTCGTGGGGAAACCATCACTTTTGGTAAGGAGACACAAGTTTCTCAAAACAGAGGTGAATGCAACATGATCACCTGAAAACTCATGCTGCGGTCACATTATGACGTTTTTGACGTTTTCTCGTGGGGAAACCATCACTTTTGGTCAGGAGACACAAGTTTCACAAAACAGAGGTGAATGCAACATGATCATCTGAAAACTCATGCTGCGGTCACATTATGACTTTTTTGACGTCTGCTCATCGAGACAACGTCACTTTGGGTCAGGATACACTTTTTCCTCAAAACAAAAGTGAATGCAACATGATCATATGAAAAATAAGGCTACAATCACATTTTGACTTTATTGACGCTTGCTCGTATAGAAAACGTCGTTTTGGGTCAGGAGATACTTCTTTTCTCAAAACAAAGGTGAATGCAACATGATCATATGAAAACATAAGCTCCAATCACATTATGACTTTTTTGACGTCTGCTCATCGAGACAACGTCACTTTGGGTCAGGAGACACATTTTCCTCAAAACAGAGGTGAATGCTACATGATCACATGAAAACTCATGCTGCAATCACATTATGACTTTTTTGACGTTTCCTCGTGGAGAAAACGTCACGTTGGCTCAGGAGACACATTTTCCTCAAAACAGAGGTAATTGCTACATGATCATATGAAAACATAAGCTCCAATCACATTATGAGTTTCTTGACGTCTGCTCATCGAGACAACGTCGCTTTGGGTCAGGATACACTTTTTCCTCAAAACAAAAGTGAATGCAACATGTGCATATGAAAACTTATGCTGCAATCACATTATGACGTTTGCTCGTGGAGAAAACGTCACGTTGGCTCAGGAGACACTTTTTTCTCAAAACAAAGGTGAATGCAACATGATCATATGAAAACATAAGCTCCAATCACATTATGACTTTTTTGACATCTGCTCATCGAGACAACGTTACTTTGGGTCAGGAGACACATTTTCCTCAAAACAGAGGTGAATGCTACATGATCATATGAAAACTCATGCTGCAATCACATTATGACTTTTTTGACGTCTGCTCATCGAGACAACGTCACTTTGGGTCAGGATACAATTTTTCCTCAAAACAAAAGTGAATGCAACATGATCATATGAAAAATAAGGCTAGAATCACATTTTGACTTTATTGACGCTTGCTCATATAGAAAATGTCACTTTGGGTCAGGAGACACTTCTTTTCTCAAAACAAAGGTGAATGCAACATGTGCATATGAAAACTTATGCTGCAATCACATTATGACTTTTTTGACATTTGCTCGTGGAGAAAACGTCCCGTTGGCTCAGGAGACACATTTTCCTCAAAACAGAGGTGATTGCTACATGATCATATGAAAACTTATGCTCAAATCATATTATGACTTTTTTAACATTTGCTAGTGGAGAAAACTTCACTTTGGGTCAGGCTACATATTTTCTTCAAAGCAACAGTAAATGCAACATGATCATATGAAAACTCATGCTACAATCATATTTTGACTTTTTTGACGCTTGCTCGTATAGAAAACGTCGCTTTGGGTCAGGAGATACTTCTTATCTCAAAACAAAGGTGAATGCAGCATGTGCATATGGAAACTTATGCTGCAATCACATTATGACGTTTGCTCGTGGAGAAAACGTCACGTTGGCTCAGGAGACACATTTTCTTCAAAACAGAGGTGAATGCTACATGATCATATGAAAACATATGCTGCAATCACATTATGACTTTTTTGACGTCTGCTGATCGCGACAACCTCACTTTGGGTCAGGAGACACATTTTCCTCAAAACAGAGGTGAATGCTACATGATCATATGAAAACATATGCTGCAATCACATTATGACTTTTTTGACGTCTGCTCATCGAGACGTCACTTTGGGTCAGGATACAATTTTTCCTCAAAACAAAAGTGAATGCAACATGATCATATGAAAAATAAGGCTACAATCACATTTTGACTTTTTTGACATCTGCTCATCGCGACAACCTCACTTTGGGTCAGGAGACACATTTTCCTCAAAACAGAGGTGAATGCTACATGATCATATGAAAACTCATGCTGCAATCATATTTTGACTTTATTGACGCTTGCTCGTTTTGAAAACGTCGCTTTGGGTCAGGAGACACATTTTCCTCAAAACAGAGGTGAATGCTACATGATCACATGAAAACATATGCTCCAATGACATTATGACTTTTTTGACGTTTGCTCGTGGAGAAAACGTCACGTTGGCTCAGGCTACATATTTTCCTCAAAACAAAGGTGAATGCGACATGATCATATGAAAACATATGCTCCAATCACATTATGACTTAATTGACATTTGCTCGTGGAGAAAACGTCACGTTGGCTCAGGAGACACATTTTCCTCAAAACAGAGGTGAATGCTACATGATCATATGAAAACTTATGCTCCAATCACATTATGACTTTTTTAACGCTTGCTCGTAGAAAAAAACGTCACTTTGGCTCAGGAGACACTTTTTCCTCAAAACAAAAGTGAATGCAACATGATCATATGAAAAATGCTGCTGCAATTACATGACTTTTTTTGACGTTTACTCTTGGAGAAAACATCACTTTGGGTCATATTATCATTTGAAAAACAATGTTGCAATCACATTTTGACTTCATTGACGTCTGGTCATCGAGAAAACGTCAGGAGACACATTTTTCTCAAAACAAAGGTACACTATTCAAAGGTTGCATTAACAGAGAATATTCTGTAATTTCCAGATTTTGTTTATTGCATACCAAAATCACATCAAGAATAGTTATAAACATCCAACAAACCCTATTATGCTTCTTGTAATACAGAACAAAACTCTGGGTATCAAAATTTAATCCATTCGCAAACATTAACATATGCACATACAAAATAGAAATGCTGATGAATAGGTAAAGAACAGCTTTATTTAAATGCATACATTTATAGAACCTTTCAACAACAATAAATGCAACCAACACATGCAGGCTTGCGGCCAATTTAAAATAATAATGAACCAATAATAAGTTCTACCTTAAACAACGTAAGTGTCTTCTGCTTGTTTAGAGAGCTGCTGTGACCAGCAAATTTCTCCACTAAGATTAATTTTAAACAAATATGAAATTGCCTCAAAAGGCTAAACAAACAACAAAATTTCTATTTCCAAAATATATCCGTAATTTCAAATAATTTTGTACGCTAATTGTGTGCTTTCCAACGACGTCCAACCCAGGGCTTCGGCTTAATGTTTCCCTTAGATAGATTGATGGATGGAATCGATCTGCAATGTCTTTACTCTGTTAAACGTCCCAAGCATTGACATGTCATCCTCAAGGGTCATTTTGATAATAGACTGAAACATTTCAGTTGGTAGGACAGGCTGAACAAGGGGTGTAGTCAGAACAGGATCCTCAGGCTCATCAGGCTGGATAGGTGGGTCAGACTCATCTGGTGAGGCAGGCTGCAGTGGTGAAAGTGTGTTGTTGTCATATAACTGTCCTGCTTGAGCCTCCAAAACATGCTCTATAAATGGTGTGACTGGTCCCTCCAAACTCAGATAATGTTCTCCATGCCCCTCTGCCACATTTCCAGAGAGGAAATTACAAGAACCTGGACCTGGAAAATTTCAGATGCTCTTTGCAATGTAATGTGGTCACCATAGGTGGTTTGGGCCATTCTTTCCAAGTATCCATGCCAGTCATTGCCCTCGACAAAGTTGAACAAGAATGTTCCATTTCCATTGTATGGATAATTCCTGAGGTCTTGGACAATTTCATCTCTTAAGCTTTCTGGTGATCTAAATATTCCAAGGGTGGATAGCTGGTCAGCCATGGCTGCAAACTGACAATTTCCATCTGGGTCAGGGTTATAGGGAATGCTTAACTCCATGGACATAAATTCCTCTAGTCTGTCTGTGTGAGTGTACTGAAACAAAAGTGGGCTTAGGCCTCTCTTTGATGGTGCTGTCTTGGGTTTTTTAGAGTGTGTCTTTTTTCGCAGCCGGGTCGCACTAGTTCTATCCGACACGAAGAACCATTTTGTGTTTGTCGGAGGGCCTTTGTGTCCCTAAAACTCACTTTGTATTTTGAGAGCTTTCGAATTTTTTTCACAATTGTACCACGCCTTACGAGACTCGATTCTGACCAAAACAGCGTCCTTAACATTGTAGTGTTGTGATAGGTTTTGTTTGAATGCACGCTTGATTATTAGTTTAGCACAGGGCTCAGAGGCCTTCTGTGCCATTCTTCTCACCCTTTTTCGTTTAGTATCAAAATTTTCTCGATGTCTCAAGGATGGTAAAGTTGAATGTTGATTCCTCACAGACTCCTTATGAACAGAAGATGGAGAACCACATAAAGGATGCTTTATGCTGTTTTTCTTCCATAGTATACTTCAAATGAAGACCTCCAGCCTAAAACTTCTTTAAGATCCTCATTTAGCACTCTTGAATATACAGGTACCTACTAGTTAACTCCGTTCCCTTGAAATTTCACCAGATCATACATGATCTTCTTTCTTAGCCACCTATGTGTCCTCTCAACCTTTCCTTGACTTTTTGGATGATATGCTGAATTTTTAATTATTTTCACTTGCAGAGATGTCATTAGAATTTTCACCGCCCCTTTAAACTCAGTCCCTTTGTCATGTTGTAACACTTTGGGTGGTCCATGTTCACGATAAATCTTGGTAAGGTGTTTGGCAATTTCAACACTACTTTTTCTTTTCAATGGTTTCAGCCACATGTAATGACTGAACACATCCATCACTGTGAGAATGTAACGGTATAAAGCCTGACCATAACTAATTTTCATTTTTCCCATGTCCAATAGGTCAATTTGGTGTCGATCTTGCACTTCTTTGGCTTGAATGGTCATCATAGGGGGCTTATTGAGAAACCTTGCGTTTTGAAGTTGGTACCACTCAGTTTTGTTCAAGATTTCCTGCACCTTTCTTTCACTTATGCCACTATGATCCAGAACCCTTGGTATCATCTAGAGCAGGGGTGTCAAACATCCGGATCCGGCCCGCCTGGGGGTTCGGTAGGGCCCGGGGAATAAATCTGCATTATTAAAAAAAAAGTTTCTTGAAAATGTGTGCTTCATATATTCTCCGCTAGGTGGCGCAGTATTTTAGACAACATAAAAGCAACACTGCGGCGGAACTAGGAGATGGTAGCATTGAACGTCTGTCGGCGGCAATTGCATTATCCACTTTTCTGTTGGCCTCGCACCCTCATCAGCAAAATGTCTTTGTCAAAAATGAGAAAAGTGGACACAGAGTCTCGGATTTTTCGAGCCAAATGGGCATATTCTTATATGTTCACGGAGGTGAATGGGAAACCCGTATGCCTAGTGTGCCAGCAGCAAGTTTCGGTGCTTAAAGAATACAATATTTGGCGCCATTGTGAAACTCAGCATGGTGAAAAATACAGCAGCTTGCAAACTGCATGCAGACGGCTGCCGAAATTGTGTGTCCTGAGAAGCGACATGCTTTTGCCAATATTAGCTTGACAAGAAATACCGTGGCAGACAGGATTTCGGAACTATCGGCAGATTTGGACCACCAAATGAAATGCAAAGTGGAGTCATTTCTGGCATTTTCTGTTGCGATTGAGAGTACTGATATTACGGACATCGCTCAACTGGCCATATTCATTCGTGGAGTTGACAAGATTTTGACTGTCAGCGAGGAGTTTCTCGAGCTGGTGCCTATGACCGACACCACGACAGCTGAGGACATTTTCCGCTCCGTAGTTGGAGCGCTGGACAGAATCGGGGCGGACTGGTCACGCGCCGTAAGCCTGGTGGTGCGCCGTCAATGATCGGTAAAAAGGCAGGTGTGACAAAGTTCAGAGATAAAGTACAAGCCACAAATGGAGGGGGTAATTTTTGGACATTTCATTGTATTTTGCATCAGGAGGCATTATGCAGCAAATCGCTAAAAAATGGATCACGTCATGGTGGTGGTTGTCCGAACTGTTAATTTCATCTGAGCCAGAGGTCTCAATCTTCGTCAGTTTGACAGCCTTCTCAGTGACTGCTTACCCATGGTGTGCCTTACCACACGGAAGTACGATGGTTAAGCAGAGGTGCTGTGCTGAAGCGCTTCTTTGATTTACGTGGCGAAATTCATGGAGAAAAAAAGTTAAGGAATTACAGCGCCATCTGTGGCTGCAGGACCTTGCGTTTATGGTTGACATCACTGAGCACTTAATAATCTCAACAAAATGTTGCAAGGACGCAAAAAAATCAGAACACAGTATTATGACAGCATACGTGCATTCAAGTTAAAGCTCAGTTTATGGGAGACGCAGATAGCAAGCGGTGAACCTGCTCATTTTCCCTGTTTAAAAGATATGTGTGCAGCAACCGTTAATTTTGATGCAAAACGGTACAAAGACAAGATTTCACAGTTGTTGAGGGAGTTTGAGAAACGATTTCAGGTTTTTAGCGAACTTGAGACAGAATTTGTAGTTTTTCGCTCACCATTCACAGTCAGAGCTTCTGATTTGCCCGTTGACATGCAACTTGAAATCATTACATGAAACTTATAGTGAAGGGTGAAGCACAACTATCAAAGCTGTTTTTCACAATGAAGATCTACCCACGGAATAACACATGAGGGGGGTGAACAGAGAGGCAAGCTTTGAAACAGCTTGGAACTGTAAAGTTTAGCATTCATCTTAAACCATTTTAGAGCAAAACAGCAAGTTATTTGTTATCCAAATTGATTAAGATCTGCAAAGTACAGTTTATGTTCTTACAATGACAAAAAAAGTTCAACCCCAAATTTTATTGGCATTTAAAATATAGATGGTTCATAACTTTTCATTCCTTCTGTTAAAAAACCCTATAATGTACAATAGTCTACTCAAAATAATAAAAAAATGAAGGGTTCCACCCAGTGTGAGACCATATGCTGGTGCAGTGGGCCCTTCCTTCTGATGCACATAGTATTTTGTTTCCAACTCATTCCACTATGTAAATAATATACATTATTAACCAGAAGGCCTCATTCATTGTGATCTGGGATGTGTTGTTTAAATGTTCACTTTATTTTTTGAGCAGTGTACTATTGTGTGTGTGTGTGTGGGGGGGTAGTTTTTTGCACATGCATAGTTTTCCTTCAAATGTGTCCTGCTTTAAGTTATTAACTTTTAATATGTACTTAGAGGCATAGATTTCAGTTTTACTTTACAAACTGTTTTTAATGCAGTGAGCATAACTTGGACAATGCAGGTTTAAATTCAGTCATATAATTTCTTATCAAGGGCAAAACATCTACATAACTTTAGATCAATTGCAAAATGTCTTTATACTTCCATATATTCAATTACACAGATAATATTTGGCACACTTTTTTCATACCTGGCATCATGTTGAACTCTGTTGGCTGTCTCAATTAAGCATGCAAGCAGCACATGATCTTTGTAGAACCGATTGAGCAGCCAATCAGATTACAGCCCGACCTCCCCATGGCTGAGTGACAGACCATGTAGCGCTTTGAATTTGGCCACAAGTGGCCAATTGGCCTGTATAATTTCAAAATTCAAATAGGCAACTAAAGTTATATTTGGAGTATTCTGTCATACATAGATTTATTGGGCTTCATAGCTCTAAGGGAAATTGCATAAAAAACAACAAAAGTCACTCTTCATTGTTCGTCACAAATTCATTGTTTAACAAACAACAATAATAGGTATTATTACATAATGCACCATGTTATTACATTTCCTAGAAAATAAAAAAGTTGCAAGTGCATTTTGTAATAATCTTCTCAAAATGTAATCACTTATTACAAAATGCGGCTTTATTACAAAATGAAATGAAAAAGTTACTGTATTACATTTTGGACATTTATTACAAAATGCACCGTTATTACAAAATGCGGCTCAACAAGGCAGAACAGGCACTGGTACGAGACAGCAAGATTCATCCTATAGATAAAAACATTCAAGGCAACGGCCCCACGCTAGATCCTCCACTGGAGGTCCCCGGTCCTTTTCCTCAGGGGCAGCTTGTACAGCACCTTCCAGCAGGGATGGGCTCCATCTCCTCCCAACCGGTCCACACAGTGGCCCTTCTGTTGGATAGTCCTCTCCTGTTCAGTACCTTCACGCAGTTCTGGTATAGGGTCTTCTTGTCCACTGCGTGCACCGTCTGGTTCGGTTCCCCAGCCATAGTACGCAATAAGCCGCCTTTCCCTTGCACTGAGCCTGTTCCTCTAATGTTGCAGCACATCCTCGGCTGCCTGGACAGAGCCGATGCCCAACAGAGACATGGCCTCTGAGCCCTTTAGGTCCAGCCCTGCCGCGGCCACTATGTGCTCCAGAACCACAGTCTGGGCCCGACACAGTGCTGCCATCAGTCTGGGTGTGGCGTCACTGGAGACATCAAGCCTGACTCTGTGAACCATGGGTCAGAGATGGCGCACATTTAAACAGGGCCCATGCCTTAACAACACTTTGACAGAGGTAGCCCATTTAATTTGACAAATAAGTCAGTAAAAAAATAGCATCATCCAGTACCAAGTTATTCAGTCGTCTGAAGACACACCTGGCCACATCTCTCCACATTAGATCCGCTGGAACTGTTATAAACTTTTGAACAAACTGATTTCTAAAAGTGGCGGCCCTGCTGGCCAGGTGGATGAGACCATGCCCTCCCTCCTCTCTAGGCAGGTTACCTTTGAGTGTGATTGTTACCATTACAATCACACCATTTGCGTAGGCACATAAAACTTTTTTTTTTGCTTAAAAAAAGGTAAAGTAAGTCCATCAATGTTTGCACGAATCCTAGAGAGGAGGGGTTCGAAAGAGAGGGCAGAACATTCCAGACTGGGTTCCTGGTCTAGCAAAATGATACCAGTATTGATTCCTAATGAACCAGACAACTCCAGAATGTCCCGAATTAGGTGGACGTTGTCCACCATGGACCTGTCGGGTGCATATTAGGCTCCATAGTTTCCTTCAACCTGGTGGCCACAGTTTTGGGCAGAATCTTGTAATCCAAACACAGGAGAGACACAGGGTACCGATTTTTATGTCCTGCAAATTATCCTTTTTGGGCAGAAGAGTGACAACTGCTCTCCGACGGGACAATGGCAGGGAACCTGAGGCCAGGCTTTAGTTAAACACCTCCAGCATGTCATGGGCCACAATGTCCCAGAAGGCTCTGTAAAACTCCACAGTGAGCTCTTCGACACCTGGAGCTCTCCAACATTGCATGCTGTGCAGGGCAGCGTGGAGCTCGTCCAGCTGCAGCGGCCTATCCAGCCATGAGTTCATTTCCTCAGAGACCTGAGGCAGCTCCCTTCAGAACTCGTCAAACAGAGCCTCATTCTCATGGTACCCGCTGGCATAGAGGGAGGAAAAGAACTCAAATGCACCCACTTCTTTTCTAGCCCCCCAAAAAAACTAGAGGGAGCATCCCTCTCATTGATGTTCTGAATCCGGGACCTGACCAGTTCACCCTGTACTTGACCATCCAGCAGGCTTGCTAAGGCCATTTTCTTGGACTTGAGGACTTCAATGTGTCCTCGCTCTCCTGTGGAGCTGCCAATCACCTCTAGATCCACTATCTCAGTCCCCAGGTCTTTAATTGATCTGCGTGTGTCTTGCGTGGCGTCGAGAGTATATTGCTGGCATAGGAGCTGTATATCCGTTTTGCTACTGTAGTATCTGACCCGTTCTATGCAGGCTTTACGTTTGTAAGGCCGTAATGTGTTTAACTGCCAACCTAAGCACAATATCAGGACATCCTCCACATGTGTGTCCGGTGTCCTTCTTCCTTCTACAGGAACCTGTGGGCCCCTGGTGGCTCTCACTAGAAGGATGTATAGCATGAAGCATCTCCACTATTCCCTTTTTTGGTCATAACTGAACAACACACCATTGAGTTGACCATACGGTATAGCGTGAGGTCATCAGAAAAGAATGTGTTTACTGGACTCTATAAGAAGGAGGTATCGAGGTAGACACCCCGGAGTTCTTCACCATCGGGACCTCGAGACCTCCCTCGGACAAACTGCAGTGTTCGATTGATGCCTGACTGTTCTCTCCAATAAACATCTTTGATAACCAAGTCGGTGTCTGCGAAGTTTCCTTCCTCATCAACACATCTCGGCAACCACCAGGAGAAGATTTACAACACTACTGTCCCACCACTGTCTGAGGCATGTAAAATCAGATTTACTACATTTAAAAACAGACCATAAATAACGTAAAACCTTTAAAATGCCAGTATGCACTCTAAGGTAGAATATTCTTAATAACAACTTCACTTAAAACCAAATAATGATCCGTTAAACCAACTGGCATAATTTTACAGCCCCTAAAAACACTGAAGTGTTGTTTGAAGCAATAAAATCGGACGAGTCTGGCCGAGGAGATCTTCAATCGGGCGGCATCATGTGTACTGTCTGCTCTCTATGTGCATCCTCCTCCACACATCCACCAGGCCATGAGAATAGACCAGCTGCCTCAGACTGCGTTGAGAGGCTGGATAAGGCTCTGCATGATTGCGGTCTAAAAAGACTATGTGCAATTAAAATCTCCAGCCAGGAATAAAAACTCTTCCGACCTGCAACTATTGAATTTGGTGCTGACTTTTTCAAAAAAGCTCTTCCTCTCTGTGCCATGGGGGCATAAATATTACTAAAAACCAAGGAGGCATGCCTTCCCCCACAGACACATTCCCCTCACCACATGCTCCACCTCCAGGGACCATGGAGTGAAGCCCCTATAAAAGAGGAAGCCCACTCCACTCCAGGGTGGTGTTGTGGTTCACCGTCACCTGTCTTTCCCACTCTTTCTCCCAGTTGCGTCCATCACTGTGGACTTCTTGCAAAAATAAAACATCAATATGTGCTGTGTCAAATGCTAGTGCCCATTTCCCTGCTTCTCTGGCTCTGTTCACATTTAATGTTCCCACTATAAAAACGTCCATGATGAGGGAAAAGTTAAAACCATAGACAGCAAAACAAGCAAATGGAAACAAAATGAGCAGTCTTATCATTTATATGTTGAGCTCTTTCCTCATTTTACCCATGTGTTTCTTTAGTCTAAAAATCTCTGGGTCAGTCAGATCTGATGCCGTTCGGTGTTTAATTAAGTGGCACGCTGATTGAATAAAAAGGAGCTTATCAGGGAAATATTTCTCCAAATCAAGGCCCTTCATGTCCTTGGTCTGTTGGAGAAAATATTTATACATTTTTGCAGGGTAAAGCTCTTTTTCTTGACTGTCAGAAATATGTGTGTGTGTGACACCTCACTACAGTCAGAGATGTTTTCACAGTCACTGGTATCCACAGTAGCACGGCTGAAACACTTCAAGGCAGAGGAGGTGGTGAACAAAGTGTAATTGAAATTGTCCATACGGACAATGAAACGATAATTGAACTCATCTGCCTTGTTGCTTAGGACCCTGTGGACCTGCCTGCGGTGAGACATACAGCAGCGACTTACAGCCCGACAAGATTTTCGTAATGGGGGACACCATCCTCCCATGTCGGACAGCTCTCTCACCAGGAACTCGTCACTGATGAACGTTTGACAGGTTGCTCCTCACCGCCTGTTGCATCAGTGGAGTCATCTGAACAAAATGCCTGTTTACGGTGATCCCCGTCTCCACCAACATGTTAACCTGTTCCACCTTCCCTAGGAACAGTACCACCGCCCTATTCATACGGGCAGCAGATTTTATAGAGCTGTGCCCGATTTTTTGGCCATCAGCCAGCGCCACCTCCTCCACACTGAGCACAGAGCCCACCCCCACTTTCACCCTGTGTTTTCTGCTTAACCCAGCTAAGCCGCGTTGGCCGCCATGACAGCCGCATGTGGTTGGCCACCACACACACCCGCACATGCAATCACTAAACTAATACAAAAACCGCAAAACACCACACTAAATCAAACTATATTCACCAACAGTCACAAACACAAAGGATAGAATAAGGAAAAAAGTGCTTTTGCATGATCTCTCGCTTTCCGTCTTTCACTCACACACCTCCCATCTGAAGAAAAAGAAACCTGAGGGAGTTTTCCTGAGTGAAACAAAGTGTTGGCAAGAGTCGTCGGCAGGTTTTGGTCAAATGATCAAGGTGCATCAAAGCTTTTTTGAGTTTTTCAACGGAAAAAGACAGCCCCGATTATCTGAGATTTTTGAGAAGGTTTTTGACAAAGACTGTGGACTATATTCTTGACAAACCGGTCTCCTTGTGTGGCGCTAGTTTGTGGTTCTTAGTGCTCGTCTGACCCCGAGACAGACAAGGATTTTTCTGCGTGGAGTTCTGACGGGGTCAAGTGCCGAACAGAATGAAAGGAGGAGAGGCGGATGGGGAAAGTGTAGATTTGTGCGAGGAGGACGGACCACGAGAGAGCAAATGGGAGAATACTCAGAGAAGGAAGAAAGGGATAAAGGACTGCTCCTTTTAGTATGGGTGAGCTAGGATGGCCCTGGACCTGGATAAGACTGGACAAGCGGTGCCAGGGATAAGCTATGAGCTTGAGATAACGTTATGATTAAACATTTGAGCGAGAGAGGTCTTTGTAAGTTGTTAAAAGTGTGGAAAGAAGGGAAAATGTCAAAGAGATGTAAAGAAGTGGTTATTATACCTATAAGAAAACAAGGTAAAGATGCAAGCAAACCAGGTAGCTATCAACCAATTGCATTAACCTCACATTTATAAACTGGTGGAAAGAATGATAAATGAAAGTTCACTTTATTTAGTAGAGAGTAAAAGCAAGCTGGCGGTGTATCAGAGTGACTTTAGGAAAGGAAGGCAAACCTTAAACCAAGTAGTGTGCTTAGAAGATGAAATAAGGAAGGCTCAAGCTAATAAAGAGGTTAGGTGCAGTTTTCTTTTTATGTGGAGAAAGCATATGACATGATGTGGAGGGAAGGGCTGCCATTAAATTTAAGTTAATGGGGATAGCAGGGAATGTATTTAACTGGGTAAATAAAAAACAGGAGTGTCCGCAAGATATGATAACAGAGGATAGAAAATGTTTAGGGAAGGGGCTTAGTGTTGGGTTTTTGTGGACCGCAGCTAGCATGAGTATCTGGGGGAATGAGAGAGCAGACAAGGTGGCAAAAGAAGTGGTGAAGAGTGTCACACCTGTAGGTTAAGTTGGCTCTTTTTTGTCCTGTCTCCATTTTGGTTTTGTGACTTCCTGTTTTATTTTGAAACTAACTCTCCTCTCGTTTCAGGCCACTTGCTTTTCCTCATGTGTCACCAGTCAGATTGTCTTCCCTGATTCCTGATTGTTTCCAGCTGTTCCCCATTACCCCCCCCCCCCCCCCCCCCCCCATATGCTTATAGTCTGTGTCTCCCTTTGTCCTGTGTCAGTGTGTCAAGTCTTTCGTCCTGATCACCAGCCTGCACTTCATAGTCACGAGGATCTAGTCCTTGAAAATCTGCATTTACCGTGCAATTGTTTAGAAACTTTCATAGCCTTAGTTTTTCTAGTTCCTCGTAAGAGAGTGGTTTTTGTTGGCTTTGTTTGCCCCTTTTCTAGATTTCTTTTAGTTTAGTCGGTTTTTTGTTTCATCCCTCCTTGGAGGCGTCTTGAGTTTCAATAAAGACTGTTACTTTTTGAAACTCTGCGCTTGAGTCCTCTGATTGAGTTTTGTCATAGAGGAGCAGTGTTGAAAGGGAGGTCAGTTTGCCAAAGTCAGAAGGGAAGAGTATTGTATGGAGGAAAGCAATTGAGAGGTGGCAACAGAATTGGGAGGCAGAAGGCAAGGGGAGGCATCTTTTTTTCAATACAAAGGATGGTCAACTCATCAAAAAGAAGGGGAAATGACAGAAAGAAACTGATTACAAATAGGGCAAGGCAACTTAAATAGTATCTTATATATGGTGGGGAAATATTCAAATGGTTGTGTGAGAATTGTCATGAGCCTGAGACAACAGAACATGTGCTTTTGGTATGTGGGCGGTATGGTGAGGAGAGGAGGCTGGGAATGGATGGTGGGGACAAGAGGGTGTAGTGTATTTTTTCCTTGGAAAGCTTAGAAAGTTTCTTATTTTTTAATTAGCTTTTAAGAATTTGAACAATGTAATGTGTTATATTAAGAGAAGACCTTGAGACATGAAGTCTGTGGGATAAGGAGAGTCTCTTCTCAAATAATGATCTGGTAAATGTCACAATGACTGATTGATGAAGCTCCTTATCTGTACACAACTGTCACAATGATGTATGAGATGTGATAACAATGAACATAAAACACTGTATGAAGTCATTAATGCCAGGGGGTGAGTGTTACGGAATCGCAAACAAATTCTGCTCTGTTGTTTAAAAAAAAAAAAAAAAAACAGAAGCATTCCTGACACCAATAAAATGAATGATGGGAAAGAGTAAATGCAAAGGGGGAAGACCACCATTTTTGACACCAATAGAAAAGGTTTATGATCAAGTCGCATCAAAGTAATCCACCAGTAGAAACAAAGAAAATCAAAGTATATAGACAAACTAGGGCTGGTCCCCTACACCCAGATTTTAGGGTATAAAAGATGTACACAAGACACTGGGTAGAGAGTTCTTCTGTGGAACTCCCTTCGGAACGCTCACATTTTTCTCTGTTGTATCATCTCTGTTTTGAGAATAAACTTTTTGGACTTGACTCTTCTAAGCTCCTGTGCTCATTTGGACT
This sequence comes from Takifugu rubripes, assembly GCF_901000725.2. Classification (NCBI taxonomy): domain Eukaryota; kingdom Metazoa; phylum Chordata; class Actinopteri; order Tetraodontiformes; family Tetraodontidae; genus Takifugu; species Takifugu rubripes. Next base: position 4,119,224 of record NC_042288.1, on the reverse strand, counting down.
CAGTGCATTTTTTTCAGGAAGGATGTTTTTAGATTTCTAGCCAACACCGGAATATTGAAAAGGCCGTCGGGAAGAGTAAAGTATATAAACGTCGATAGGTGGCAGTAATGTAACAGCTTGGATGCAAACTGCCGTTAAAAGCAAGAAGAAGAAGAAGAAGGAAAACGAATATGATTTTCTTGGAGCGGAGACATTTTGGATTTAAAAGCGCTGAGATATCCATAAATGGTAGCTGTCGGTAAGTAATTTAAAGTGTATTCTATGCCTACTTGATTCAAAGAGTTCGAATATTTTTGTGAATGTTTGCAGTACGAACATAAACTAGCGTATATTGAAGTGGGTTAATTGGGTCGTTTAAACTCGGTTAAACTGGTTACGAATAGGGAGTGGTGATGCTATCAAGATGGCTAATGCTAGCTATTGGCTGGTCGACAGTGTTAAATACAGCTAGCAACGCCACTGTGGGTTTAACTTATAAATGTTTAAGCAGATACCGTTCGGTGAACAGTTATGAGGATGCGAATTCTGAAATATAATCTTTGATTCGATTGCACCGTTTGAATTTACACCAAGGTGAACAGCAAAAGTCCTAAAATGAAATGCGGAATCTAATTACGACCAATGAGGGAAAACTATTGACTGCAAGGTTTGTATTAGTTATTTATTAATATACTAAGGATAAAGGTATTCAAGACGGACTTTTTTTTTTTGCTTTTTTGCATAATAATTAACACGAGTCTGCAAGAATTTCTCACAAATATTTTAGTAGGTTCATTATGCTTTGCACTTTGAGGATCACAGACCACATTTTTCAAACAATCTATCAGTGGTTTAATGGATGACTAATGTCAGTGCTGGTAATATTGCTTCCTCTTTCCTGCCACACCCTCCTTCTCCCTGTATTTTGTTGCTATATATGTGGATAGTATTTTGGATTTAATGAGATGAAAGATGAGTTTGATTTTTTTGTTTGTAAACATATCAGTACAATGGAAAGTACATGCAAAAGGACAAATATTGATGGCCCTCTGCTTTTTCCATTTTCCTTAATAATGCTGACACTAAATAATCACACCTTTGCTAATGATCTTTGTCCAACCTTCTAATTATTGTAATGTTAAATTGTAACTTTACAATTAGTATGCTGGATTGTCAAAACAAGTTATATTGTCACATGGGCAGTGCTAGCAAAGCATAAGATTTGATTTGTTCAGGAAAAAAACAATCCAAATCACATTATTTCAGAATCTTTAACCTTGTTTTTCATGTAGCACTCTCTCCCATAACACTTTACTCTTTTAATTAGTACTGATTTCATGTTCAGAAAAGCATATCGTTAACCTGTGTTACTTGGAGTCTTGTTTAACATTTTGATGATATGACCCACAGGAGAGAAGGAGATTTTCTCATTTAAAGTACCACAGTTGTAGTACTGTATTAGTTTTATTTGCTCACACTCTGTAGTATGTGTAGTCAGTAAGTAATGTGCAGTTTTGCTTCCGTTGTGGCTTATTAGATCTACTGTTTGTGAGCAGAGTCTCATCAGGATGATTTCCTCCCTGTTCCTCCTGTGGGTGGGGCAGTCTCTGGATCTGCTTCCTGAAATGATGCTGTAATATTCAGCAAGAAGGTCATTTCAATGCTGTGAGCAGCAACATTCAATGCACTCATAGTTTTGTATTTGTTTCATTCCCATTTCCCCCAGTTCACTGTTTGCTGTTTTAGGTTAGGTCAGTGGTGTGGGTCAAGCAACTTTTTTGGGTTGCAAAACAGTGATTGATTCATGTCAGTATTTGGATTACAGTTGGGCCTTAAAGTATTTTAATGTGTTGGCTGTATTTTAACCCTATCTTGTGGTGCTTTGGGTTCTGTGCTTCTGATTTCTGTTAAATATTAATGAGGAAGCCTTCGAAAACTTATCTGCTAAACTTCATTTTGCATTTTGGGAAAATATTAACATTAGATAGAGAGTGGTGGTAGCTCAGTCTGTTAGGAACTGGGCTGAGAAGTGGAGGGTTCTTGGTTTGAGCCCCAGTGTAGACAAAACATGGAAGGTATTCTGTTAGTAGGGGAAGGTGCCAGAACACCTTCAGACCATTGCTAAGGTACCCGTGAGCAAGGTACTGAACTCAGAAATGTTCATATAGGGCCCTGCAATGAACTGGTGACTTATCCAGGGGTGGACCCATTGTGTACCCTCCCTGTGACCCTGAAAGGGCTAAAGCAGTTAATATTAGAGGAGAAGAGATTAACATTAGATATCTGGAGAAAACAAAAGGTGGTTGAACATTGTTGGAGCCTGAATGATATGACCTGAAAGTAGCCCTGTTGTTCATCACTTAGTGCTCTAACCGTCTAAGCTCATTCATCATCATTAGCACAAAGCTGAGGTTCTGTGCATCATATTTGTCACAAAAGATTAGAGAGACTTCATGGCACTGAGATAACTATACTTTGCAGTTTGTGTTGTCGAAAAATGCACTTTTCAAAAAGGGGACCATCAAAAAAATGAGTACGTCCACAGTGGTGTATTGTCACATGTCTTCTTGCCAGATAGCACTCAGCTTGTGTTGCTGCAAGCACTTTCATCCCTTTTTTTTTTTACTGTTTTTTTTTTAAAAAAGATTTTCCAAACTGCAGTATAGAATGCAGTCACACAGAACCTTGGGCCTCATTCACCAATATGTTCTTAAGAATCTTCTTAGATTCTTTCTTAAGTTGTTCTTAAGAAGTTCCTTAAGAAAACCCTACGTCAGATTCATCAACGCATTCATATGCCTCAGAATTGTTCGCAGCTGTGTTCTTAGATTGATGAATGCCATCTACTCGTAAGTTGAGAGCCTGTGCCAGGTGAGTCTAATTAACATATAATTAGCATAAGTCACCGCCCACTAATGCCCATAAAAGGAACTGCAGCAGGGCCCTGTAGACAGAGCAAAAAGCAGCAAAATGCCCAAAACTTGCCTCTCCACGCCTGATTTCTGACGCCGTGTTGAACAATCAAGAAAGGATGGCTAACACGCTTGATAAAATTGCCTCAACCCTGATGACTATAGCCAACACACTTAAAGAAATCAACGAGAATGTAAAAAAAAAAACGTGCAAAAGCTGTGCTCTGAAACCGGTCTCTCTTATTTTTTTCTTTTTGAAGTGAATCAAGACTGTGAGACTGAAATTGTGACAATAATGCATTTTATTCACAAACGGGCAATTAATTGCGCTCGAACGTGAACCGCGTGCCTGCAGTCTGGCCCCATCATTGCGTCAGGACGCACATCCTCACGGGGTTGTGGCTGAGGGGGAAGAGGGACACCACGCTTCATAGCGATGTTGTGCAGGACACAGCAGGCCATGATTATCCTACAGACCTATAATGGTGAGGGAGAGTCATAAGTTAGATGAATAAATGTAATCTAAGCAGATTTTATAACAAAAATAAATAATTACCTTCTCCGGTTTGTACAGCAATTTGCCAACTGCTGTGTCCAAACACATCCAGCGCCCCTTTAAAATGCCGATGGTGCGTTCAATGGTGGAGCGACTGCGCGCATGCATCTGATTGAATAAAGTTTCCTGTGGAGTCTGAGGGTTGGTCAGTGGTGTCAACAACCAGGGAGCCAGGGCATATCCTCGATCCCCTAATAAAATAAATCAAGATAAAATCAAATAAAAAGACAGTTTTGGCATGGTTTCCAATTTGGTTGATTAATGTTAAGTCATTGGCACATTTACGTAATTTTAAAATTCTCTGTAAATCACCAAAAATAGGAAATAAATAAATATGACGGAATTATCATTGTAATATTGAATTTTATTGAACTGCACAAGAGAAGAAAACAACCATGCCAACATGTCGGCACTGAAATGTGCGTAAGAGTACTCCTGAGTGTTCGTAGGATTTGTTCTTACCTATGCATAAATCCAGGATGAGAAGACAATCGTGAATGCCACAATCTTCGTAAAATGTTCGTAAATGGGACTTAAGAACAAATTTGTTCGTAAGAACGGTTCGTGAATGAGGCCCACTGTCTGGACTCCATTGAGAAGGACAGGACAGACTTTGCTTTCACTGACATTTACATGATGTATTCAGTGTGTTACAACTGTCTTTGTATTTATGTCTTGTGGGAGTGTGCTGTCCAATCTGTTTTTTCTATCTGTGTATATACATTGGGGTGTGCTGTGCCCAATACAAGATTGGCTTTTGTCAATAAGCAGTATGGGGAGGGCAGCAGTAGTAATTTTAAGTTTGCATTATGTCTGCTGGGTAAAAGGTTTAGCTATATAAAAAGCAAAACTATATATTTTCTGTGCTTGTGACTGTGATGTTCGATATTCGCTAGTTGTTAACAGTGTGCTGATATTAAGATTACTCCTCTTTACTCAAAGGTTGACCTGAGCTACAAAGAAGATGTCCACTATGGTATATCCAAGAGAAGAGAAGCTCGAAAAGCTCTCGCAAGAGGAGATCATCTCCAATACAAAGCTGGTGATACAGGGTCTGGAGGCACTAAAGAGTGAACATAATTCCATCCTCCACAGCCTCTTGGAGACCATTAAGTGCCTAAAGAAGGATGAAGAGGCCAACCTGGTTCACGAGAAGTCCAATTTGCTCCGCAAGTCAGTAGAGATGATTGAACTTGGCCTGGGTGAAGCCCAGGTAAGACTATTTCATAAGAGAATTAACAGATCATTTTATAGTATTACAGTTGTCTATATCAGAAGAGGAGGAATGGTTCATAATTTTTTTTTTAAAAGTATATTTGGCCCATCTGTGCTGTGTGCTTCCTTTATTATATACTAAATTCTACACTAAGTTTTTTTTAGTGAACTTAATTCATTCAGTCAGACCTAGTTTAAAACAGTGTTGTCCTTGTTTAAAGCCATTATTCACCAATGCTGTCTCTGTTCCAGGTGATGATGGCCCTGTCTAACCATCTGAACGCAGTGGAGTCTGAGAAACAAAAGCTGCGAGCACAGGTGAGAAGACTTTGCCAGGAAAATCAGTGGTTAAGGGATGAACTAGCCAACACCCAACAGAAGCTGCAGAAGAGTGAGCAGAGTGTAGCCCAGCTGGAGGAGGAGAAGAAGCACCTCGAATTCATGAATCAGCTGAAAAAATATGACGAAGATGTATCTCCCACAGTAAGTACCTTGCACTGACAGCCCGACTGACTATACTAGCTTAATCTGTAACATTCAGCATAGTACCACAAGATTATTTTTTTATTTGTTTTAATTGTGGGGCATACTCTGTAGCAACAATGGGTAGTTTACAAAATAAGTTCCTTATTTGTCTCATATTGACCTAAATCAAATGTAAATCCTGTATCAACCATAAACAGAATAATTTCCTAATGACACTCAATACAGCTGTTTGTGGCAGGAAGAGGGCTGTGGGTTGCCTTCCAGGAATAAGGAAAATCATCTCCTCATTGAGCTGATTGACTTACAGCATATTGTGACCACATTCTTAGCCAGAATTAGGTTGATTCAGTCGATACAGAGGCCTCTATTGACTGAACTGAATGCAGCCTGAAGGATCATTGGGCCAGATTCACCAATATGTTCTTAAGAATCTTCTTAGATTCTTTCTTAAGTTGTTCTTAAGAAAACCCTACGTCGGATTCATCAACGCGTTCGTAAGCCCCAGAATTGTTCGCAGCTGTGTTCTTAGATTGATGAATGCCATCTGTTCGTAAGTTGAAAGCGCGTGCCAGGTGAGTCTAATTAACATACGATTAGCATAAGTCACCGCCCACTAATGCCCATAAAAGGAACTGCAGCAGGACCCTGTAGACAAAGCAAAAAGCAGCAAAATGCCCAAAACTTGCCTCTCCACGCCTGATTTCTGATGCCGTGTTGAACAATCAAGAAAGGATGGCTAACATGCTTGATAAAAATGCCTCAACCCTGATGACTATAGCCAACACGCTTAAAGAAATCAACGAGAATGTAAAAAAAAATAAACGTGTAAAAGCTGTGCTCGGATTGTGTCAATAATGCATTTTATTCACAAACGGGCAATTAATCGCGCTCGAACGTGAACCACGTGCCTGCAGTCTGGCCCCATCGTTGCGTCAGGACGCACATCCTCACGGGGTTGTGGCTCTGTGTCCAAACACATCCAGCGCCCCTTTAAAATGCCGATGGTGCGTTCAATGGTGGAGCGACTGCGCACATGCATCTGATTGAATAAAATTTCCTGTGGAGTCTGAGGGTTGGTCAGTGGTGTCAACAACCAGAGCATATCCTCGATCCCCTAATAAAATAAATCAAGATAAAATCAAATAAAAAGACAGTTTTGGCATGGTTTCCAATTTGGTTGATTAATGTTAAGTCATTGGCACATTTACGTAATTTTAAAATTCTCGGTAAATCACCAAAAATAGGAAATAAATAAATAAATATGACAGAATTATCATTGTAATATTGAATTTTACTGAACTGCACAAGAGAAGAAAACACAACCATGCCAACATGTCGGCACTGAAATGTGCGTAAGAGTACTCCTGAGTGTTCGTAGGATTTGTTCTTACCTACGCATAAATCCAGGATAAGAAGAAATGGGACTTAAGAACAAATTTGTTCGTAAGAACGTTTCGTGAATCTGGCCCATTATTCTTTCTTCCATTTTCTTGAAGCAGACGGTTCAAGCTTCACTGAAATCACAACAAATATTTCTAAAATGGGTGTGTTATTAAACCCTTTTACATTGACAGGAGTATCAATAAGCCTTTTTGCTTTAAAATGCAACCAAATAATATAAATGGCATGATTTACATTTACAAAATATTCAACATGTATGTAATATCTAACATGTCCCAGTTTGCTTTTTTCCTTCCAAAGATAGTTTTGCATATATTCAATAAAAAGTGCTTGCATTAAAAATATCATAACCTGACTTTGGGTGCTTTGTAGATTCTTTTTTTTTTTTTCACAACACTTTCTATATGAGAAGACACATCATGATGTTGTAAATATGCCATTTCTTCATGTAAAAGTGCAGAATAAGCTCTGGATGGGCATACTGTATGGTATGTCTTAAAGGATTAACTTGTCAATACATGAATATTATGATGTGAAAAATATTAATGGTGGATGTTTATGCAAGTGTAACTCTAGTTTTTCTATTAAATATTTGGCAGCTAATACCAATTTTGTATATCTTTCTGTATCTAGTTAAAAGTACAAGAGCTCATTATCTTTTTAGAGCTTTAAAAAAATGAGCTCTGTTTATTGTTTTTAAAATATGATTGTTATAATTTTGAACTGTAATTACTATAAATCTATTATGTTAATAGCTTTTTTCCCATGATATGAGTAAATGGCTATTAGATTGTGTTAAAAAGATAGAAGATAAAACGATAATGCTTCAGATTCCCACTGTAGGTGTTTTTATGTCTGCTTGTTTTGTTACCTGTCATTGTAAACAAAATAGACCTGTGTTTGTAATCTTAGCAGGAGGAGAAGGATTGTGAAACACCAAAAGATTCCTTGGATGACCTCTTCCCCAATGATGAAGAGGATCATGGTCAAGGAAGTAAGACACATCAATTTTTGGAATTACAGAAGCTTTTTGTTTAAATTCAAGTCCATTCAACAATATATTTTATAAGTCTATTTAATTGGATGTGCCTCCCTAGAGGAGGCCACCCTTTGTTATCCTCTTTTTTTATTTTTATTTTTTTTTTTGTGTCAAAAAGTTTGGCGGGTTTCTTCTCCTAGGTGCTTTGGTGTAGAGACACCAAACTTTCCCAGAACCTGGCTAAATTATGGGACTCAGTGGCTATGACTTTTCTTGTAATTAGTCTTGGGGTGCAAAGATACTTGTTTTCAAGGCCTTGAAATCCTTGAAATTCCATTGTAACTAATAGGAGAGGCCTGGAAAGGTCCTGGAATTTAACCCCATGTTTGAGGGGCCGTAGCTCCAGCATACATTTGCCTAGAAAGGCTGTTCCAACTTTAAAACGTAGCCACAAAGGGCCTTAGTCACTATGTAAAAGATGAAAGTTGGAGAGGGCATTTCTTTGGCACCTGGAAATGCCCTCTCAACCATTTTCAGCTCAAGTTAGAGTGGGAGACCATGTAACCTAGAACAGAGCATCAGAAAAATTCAGATTGAAATCCTTCCAAACAAATCGCCTTAACTCTGTCTCGGGAAGTTCCTACAAGCATAAAAATTACATCATTTTGTAGCTACGAGCCTTGACTAACTCACAATCATAACTTGGAGGACGTTAACTTAACCAGCGCCCCGTTAAACGAGCTAGAGTGCTGACTGGTCTGCTCAAATCTCCTATTAACTCAATGCAAAACAGAGCGGGCGAAAACGGCTCAGAACTGACAAAAGCTTCATGTTTAACTCGTTTCTCCGTTATCGGGTAAGCTAAAATTATGAAACTCTTGCAGTTCTAAAGAACCTGGCCTCGATAGAATTGGACGGTGTTAAGTGGTCCTAATTGGTGTTTGTTCTGATCACGAATCTGCGTGTGGGGGGGAAGTGGTGGAGCAGCTCACAGGCAGTGGGGACCGCATGGGCTGGAACGCTTCAAATTAAACAATGGAGAGTCAGGACGTCGATGGTTAGCGTTGGTATTTCATACTTTGCAATTTTTCCCCTTTTGCATTGTTTACAAACTCAGCGCAGACTCAACAATTGTAGTTAAGCTGGAATGATTGTATCAGACAACATTTGACTAATTTGTTGTATTTATTAATCCACTGATTAAGCTACTAAGTGAAGGAGTAACTCTCAGAAAATTCATCTAAAGTTTTTTTTAAAACATAAATTTATCTTAGCAAATAACGTGTCTATGTGAGATTTGAATTACTGACATTTGTGGAGGACACAGAGGACACTGGTGGCGCAGCTACCGAGCTTGAGATCCTCAAACGGTTTAGCCAGTGCCTAGTGGCTGTATATTAATTTGTAAAGTTCACACTGAGGCCACTGAGTGCATCTTAGGCTGACAATATTGCCATAAATAACTGTTACATCTCTTCTTCTGAGCAGTTTGTGGCTCTTGTTATTGTGTCTGCATGCTGCCAGGATTGATAAAATAGCTGTTTCATCAAGCAGTATATAAACATTGCATGATATACTTAAAATGTTTACTAAATTTTAAGATCGTGCAGCGACACATCTCATTAGTTTGATTGGGGGGGGGACCTTCAGGGATCAGTCTCTGTTGAGAAAATGTCCAGTGAAGAAAAAAAAACAAAAAACAGGCAGGTACATCAAAGTCATTGGGTAATTTAGTGGGATGGATTGTTGCATGTTGCAGGTGACCCTCGTTGTTCCGCTGATTTCCCAGGTTGATTGCAGGGTCATTCAACCCGGAACGAAATGCTGCGACAACCCTTATACAGTGCCAAAACGGCCCACTTTGACTGGGGATGGCACGCTACTTTCATTCAGTGTGAAAGGGGCTTATCTCACCAACTTGTATCATGTAACTCGCCAACTCGGTGCCCTCAATATCTGACATGTACATGTTATTCCACAGTCCAGCACCAACACAACAGTGCAGCTGTTGCTGCAGCTCAGCAAGGAGGCTATGAGATTCCAGCTCGCCTGAGAACCCTGCACAACCTTGTGATCCAGTATGCCTCCCAGGGCAGGTATGAGGTGGCTGTTCCCCTCTGCAAGCAGGCTTTAGAGGACCTGGAGAAGACCTCTGGACACGATCACCCGGATGTGGCCACAATGCTCAACATATTGGCATTAGTCTATAGGTCAGAAATTTATCTTGTTTCAGTCACTTCTGCATGCTCGAGTTTCATGTCATTATCTTGTCTGTCTTTGACTCATGTAGGGACCAGAACAAATACAAAGAGGCTGCCCATCTGCTTAATGATGCTCTGTCTATCCGAGAGAAAACGCTGGGAAAAGATCATCCAGCTGTAAGTGTGTGCTGTAATCTTGTGTTTTTTAGGAATTGGGAGTGTAAAGAGCAGTAGTGGTTTTTCTTGCATTGTGTCGATCATCATAATGTGTCTTTTCCTTGCTTTTTTTAAAATTTAATTTAATTTTTTGCTTTATTAGCATATGTTTGCAGGCTGGCAAGTAATGGATTACAACTGCTGTGTCTGCTCCTTGATAAAGCATGAACTACATGAGGCCAAAGGCCACTGGAAAAACATTCAGATTTGTGGTTTGCACAGTCTTTTAAAGGGAAGGGTGAAAATGTACGTAGACCCTGGCTCTCAAATATGCTGTAAAGGCTTTAAGAAGCTCTGCTAGGGTAAACCTTTGAAGTTGGCAGTTGCTGTTGGCTGAAATTGCTTTTATTTGTATATAGGACTATGTAAAATATAACTGTTGCCTTTCGATGCACCGTTCCAGAGTTAGTTATTAGTTCAGGGGTTTGCCTAATTTTTCCACGAGCACTGAAATTTTTACGGTTGTACTAAGAGATCAAATTTTTTTGTTACTATTTTAGCCACATTGAATTTGTCGGTACCTTTTGGCTTAGAAGGTGATCAGAGCACATTTTATGACAAATGAATGCAGAAAGCCATGAAATTCAAAAAGGTTTATCTTTTTTTTTTTCCTTATCACTATACACAATTTGTACATTTGCATATTGTGCCGTTTGGTGGCCTGAATCAGGATTTCTGTTTTTTTCCCTCTACAGGTTGCTGCAACTCTGAATAACTTGGCTGTGCTCTATGGCAAGAGGGGGAAGTACAAAGAAGCTGAGCCGCTGTGTAAGAGGGCTCTGGAGATTAGAGAAAAGGTAGGTGGTATCACAGAATTGTCACAGGAAGAGTTTTTACTGTCATGCAATTGAAGCCTCATCTCAAGCTCATTCTGTTAGTGATTAACAGTGATTATATTTAACAAAAAGGTCAGAATCAGATTTATTTATTGCCATTGTTCATGTATTACACAAGCTAGGAATTTGTCTTGGTGTGACGCTGCAACATTCAACATAGAGAAGACAACACTAGAATAATATAAATAAAATAAGGTGTATATATATATTATACACATACATACACCTTATTTTATTTATATTATTCTAGTGTTGTCTTCTCTATGTTGAATGTTGCAGCGTCACACCAAGACAAATTCCTAGCTTGTGTAATATAGATAGATAGATAGATAGATAGATAGATAGATAGATAGATAGATAGATAGATAGCTATCTATCTACACACACACAGAGCCTCAGTCTGTCCCTGACGGTGGCGCCAGCATACCACACGGTGATGGAGGAGGTGAGGATGGACTCGATGGCTGTATAAAACTGCGCCAACATCCTGGGAGGCAGTTTGAGCTTCCTCAGCTGCCGTAGGAAGAACATCCTTTGCTGGGCCTTCTTGATGAGGGAGCTGATGGTTGGCTCCCACTTAAGGTCCCGGGTGATGGTGGTGCCCAGGAAGCGGAAGGAGTCCACAATGGTGATGGGGGAGTCCATGAGGGCAAGGGGGGGCACAGGGGCTGTGACTTTCCTGAAGTCCACAATCATCTCCACTGTTTTCTGAGCGTTCAGCTGCAGGTTGTTGTGTCCGCACCAGGACACCAGTCGAGCCACCTCCCTTCTGTAGGCAGTCTCGTCGCCATTGGAGATGAGCCCGATGAGGGTGGTGTCATCCGCAAACCTGATCAGCTTGACAGACTGGTGGCTTGAGGTGCAGCAGTTTGTGTACAGGGAGAAGAGCAGGGGGGAAAGTACACAGCCCTGGGGTGATCCAGTGCTGATGGAGATAGAGTCCGAGACAGTCTTCCCCAGCCGCACATACTGCCTCCGATCCGTCAGGAAGTGAGTGATCCACCTGCAGAGGGAGGCAGGCACACTAAGCTGGGACAGCTTGTCCTGTAGCAGAGCGGGGCGGATGGTGTTGAACGCAGAGCTGAAGTCCACGAACAGGATCCTCGCGTAGGTTCCCGGGGAGTCCAGATGCTGCAAGATGGAGTGAAGGGCCAGGTTGACCGCGTCGTCCACAGATCTGTTAGCTCTGTAGGTGAACTGCAGTGGATCCAGGAGGGGGGTGGTGATGGACTTGAGGTGTGGCAGGATCAGGCGCTCTAAGGACTTCATGACTACAGAGGTGAGCGCAACAGGTCTGTAGTCGTTAAGCCCAGTGATCCATGGCTTCTTGGGGACAGGGACGATGATTGAAGTTTTGAGGCAGGCTGGCACCTGGCAGGGAGGAGTTGAAGATGTCTGTAAAGACAGGAGTCAGCTCCTCTGCGCAGTGCCTCAGGGTGGAAGGAGACACGCCGTCCGGGCCAGGGGCCTTGCGCGGGTTCAACCTGGCCAACTGCCTGCGCACTTCCTGTTCACTGATGGTGAATGGGGGGGGGGGAAATGATGGTAAGTGATGGGGGGGGGGGGAGGAGGGGACTGCCTTTGATGGAGTGAGGTCCATGGGGGCAGTGACACGGGGGGGGAGGGGAGGTGTTGGGCATGGTTGACGAGGTGTCAAAGCGGGCATAGCGGAGGGACAGACTCTTACAAAGGGCTTTGTCGTCCTGACCCTTTGAAGCCTGAGGCCTGTAGTCGGTAATCTGCCTCAGGCCTCTCCACACAGAAGCAGAGTCGTTAGCAGTAAACTGCTGCTGAAGTCAGTTGGAGTTATGAAGACAGCAGTGATTATAAATAGCCATAAAAAGAAATTAGATTCTTAAAATGACAGAACTTTCCATTGGGGACATTCCCATATCCACAGGGAATACTGTTTTTTTGAGAGCATTTACCAGAGGTACACATTTAAACCTGTGTTAATTTAGGTCAAATTTTTTTAGCAGTATGGTACTGCAGCACTGCAGGAAGGATGTTGGGGGGGAAAAATGTACCACTATAAAAGTGGGGGCAGATAATGTGTAAATGTACTTACACCTAGAATCATTTGTTTCCCATTTCCACCAGGTTCTTGGGAAAGATCATCCAGATGTAGCCAAACAACTGAACAACTTGGCCCTGCTCTGCCAGAATCAGGGCAAATACGAGGAGGTGGAATACTACTACTGTCGGGCTCTGGAGATCTACGAGTCTAGGCTCGGCCCAGATGATCCTAATGTGGCCAAAACCAAGAACAACTTGGTGAGAAACAACATCTCACTACATAGTTGTAGCAACCTCAGTGCGGGAATATTCAGCATATAGTTTTCCAAAGGCCATTCAGCTGATTGTATTATCATATTCACGCTACCTCAATAATAGACTTATATTAAGTCTAGTCTTTATAGTCTCACCTTTTTTAAAAATAAAATAAATTTTAGTCTTTTTGCTCAAGATGATAAAAATCCAAGGTAGTTTTCTCTGTCAACTGGACTGTGTTTCTTCTCTTTGAAGATGTTTCACCTTCTATCCAGAAGGCTTCTTCAGTTCTGAACTCGCTGAGAACAGAGCTTGAAAATATAGCCCCTGTGGACCATTGGCATGTTAATGATCTGAGTGGTCACCTGAAAGTCGTTGGCAGGGTCGTTGGTAGGGTCGTACACCTAATTTCACCTAGTTTCAACCGAAACTAAAAAATATAGCCCCTGTGGACCATTGGCATGTTAATGATCTGAGTGGTCACCTGAGAGTCGTTGGCAGGGCCTTTGGTAGGGTCGTTCACCTAGTCATTAACATGCCAATGGTTTACAGGGCATTTTCAAGCTCTGTTCCCAGCGAGTTCAGAACTGAAGAAGCCTTCTGCATAGAAAGCGAAACAACTTCAAAGAGAAGAAACACAGTCCAGTTGACAGAAAACTACCTTGGATACAATGACCTGGATGATTGAGAATCTACACAGATGATAAAAATGTTTATTTTGGTTAAATTTAAAAATCTCAATTTTTCTTCTTCAGGCATCGTGCTTTTTGAAACAAGGGAAGTACAAGGAGGCTGAGATTTTGTACAAAGAGATTCTGACTCGTGCGCACGAGAAAGAGTTTGGATCTGTTGATGGTGAGGCTTTCATGCTGATTTCTGTGTTCTCTTTTCTCTACTGGACCTACTTCTTTCAATCAACCTTAAAGAATAACCTCTGCACAGGAAGATAATGGGTGAAGAATGCAGTTATTTACAGAGTGGGATTAGGTTTCTGACCAGGTTCATCTATCTTTTCACCAGTGAGTAGGGTTAAAGAGGTTAGAAATTGGAGTGTGATCTGAGCAGCCTTTGCCGGTTGGAGGACTCAAAGAGGTGAAATAAAGATTTTGCTGGTCAGAAATCTGAATGTCACTTTTTGGTTTAAGTACCTTTTCAGTTGCTTTTCCTCCAGAGATTAGATTGTGGCTTTGAAAGGAGAATAAATGGGCACATGGCACTCTAAGCTGATGTAATGCTCTTGCTCTATTGTGGTTTTCATCGGATACTTAATTTGACAAGACCGTTAGTGCATTCAATTGTAAATTTAATTGGAAATAGATTTCATGACATTGTCACTCAGTGTGTGGATTTCAGGGGCACTAAGCTTTGTTGTACAAAGTGCATAAAATACACTTCCTGGAGTTTTTTTGTTACAAGTATATAATTCAGTTGCAAGTGTATATGAATAAAATGAATATGAACAGCAAATATTACATTAGTCTGAGCCATTTAATCATTACTAAGCAGTATATTCCAAATATATTTTAAAGCAATCAAAAGCTAATAAATTGACATGCAGGACCATCTCATCTCAACCCACTTTATCCGGAACTGTGTCACAAGGGCAGTAGCCTAAGCCAAGATGTCCAGACTTCCATCTCCGCAGACATTTCCTCCAGCTCTTCGGGGAGAATTCTGAAGTGCTCCCAGACAAGACGAGAGACATAGTCTATCAGCGTGTCCTGGATCTGTGCCTGGAACACCTCCCTAGGGAGGTGTGCAGGGAGCATCCGAAACAGATGCTCGAGCCACCGCACCTAACAGCTTTTGACATGAAGAAGCAGCAGCTCTACTCCGAGCTCTTCCCGAGTGACTGAGCTTCTCACCCTATCTCTAAGGGAGCGCCTAACCACCCTGCGGAAGAAACTAATTTCAGCCGCTTGTATCCGCTTGTTCTTTCGGTCACTACCCAAAATTCATGACCATAGGTGAGAGTAGGAACGTAGACTGACCGGTAAATCGAGACCGTCATGGTGAAGAGAGCTTCACCCCTGTGATGGTCCGGTACACCGACTGCAGAAGCTGCACCAATCTGCCTGTCAATCTCATGTTCCATCCTTGACTCGCTCATGAACAAGATTACAGAGCTACCTGAACTGCTCCAGCTGAGGCAGAACTTCTCCACCAACCTGGAGTGGGCAAACCTCCCTTTTCCGGTCGAGAACCATGACCCTGGATTTGGAGGTGCTAATTTTCATCCCAACAGCTTTGCACTCAGCAGCAAAGCGCCCCAGAACAGAACCCATGACAAAAGACAGCCCTGCCGGAGTCCAACATGCACAGGAGACAGGTATGACTTGCTGCCAGCAATGCGAACAAAGCTCTTGCTCCGGTGGTACAGAGACCGGACTGCCATTAACAGAGGGCCTTGGACCCCATACTCATGGAGCACCCCCCACAGAATAGCCCGAATACCAGAATACCCCTTTTCATATTCAACAAAACGTACGTTGACCAGTTGGGCAAACTCCCATGAACCCTCAAGCACTCTGGAAAGCATAGAGTTGGTCCAGTGTTCCACAGCCAGGACGAATACCACATCGTTCCTCCTGAATCCAGGGATTGATTATCAGCCAAATTCTCCTCTCCAGTACCCTGGCGTAGACCTTGCCAGGGATGCTGAGAAGTGTGATCTCCCTATAGTTTAACACACTCTCTGGTCCCCCTTTTTAAAAAGAGGTACCACCACCCCGGTCTGCCACTCCAGCGGCACTATCCAGCTGCAACGTAATGTTGCAAAGGCATGTCAGCCAGGGCAGCCCTACAACATCCAGAGACTTCAGGTACTCATCCAACCCTGACTCACTGCCACTGAGGAGCTTGCTAACTACCTTTGGCTAAGGTGATGGCAAAGTCCTCTTTAGAGTCCCCAGCCTCTACTTCCTCAGTGGAAGGCGTGACAACAGGATTGAGGAGCTCCACGAAATATTCCTTCCACCATCTGTCAATATCCCCAGTTGAGGTCAGAAGGTCCCTGCCGGCACTATAGAGTGTTGGCGGAGCACTGCTTCCCCCTCCTAAGGCACCAGACGGTTTGCTAGAATCTTTTAGAGGCTGACCGATTGTCTTTCTCCATGGCTTCCCCAAACTCCTCCCATCCCCAAGTTTTTGCCTCCCGAACAGCCCGGGCTGCAACCTGCTTGGCCTTCCGGTACCTGTGTTTTCCTCTTCCTGGTGCGACATGGCTGGAACACCTCTGTAGGGTGGCGTCCAGGGGGCCATATGAAACAGATGCCACCGCAGCTGACTCCTTTCGACACGAAGGACCCAAAGATTATATTTCTTCTGTTAGAAGTCTGTTTTTCAAGTTATAGTACAATGACCTCCTCTTCTGTCTGTCTGCAGCTGAAAACAAGCCCATCTGGATGCATGCAGAAGAAAGGGAGGAGATGAGTAAGGTCAGGAGTCCTTGCGTCATTTACACCCCAAAACTGTCAGGAAAATCTGCAATTGTTAACTAGAAATATAAAAAGTGGATTTGCTTCCGTTTAGTCAGTTCAGACCACCATGGTCAATTCTAATGCATTTTCACCCTGGTCATTTACTTCCAGGCCAAGAATAGAGAGAATACACCATATGGAGAGTACGGAGGCTGGTACAAGGCCTGCAAAGTCAACAGGTGAGGCAATGTTATTTGGATGAATTTATTATTTTGATTTTCTATTTTACGTTTCATGCCTGTCCAGTCCTACAGTGAACACCACCCTCAGAAACCTGGGAGCTCTGTACCGCCGACAGGGCAAGCTAGAGGCTGCAGAAACCTTGGAAGAATGTGCTGTGAGGTCTCGCAAGCAGGTTTGCAGCACTTTCTCTGAATTAAATTTGGTTAATTTATGCATTTAACTTTCTTGTCAGGCCTACAAATTCTCATGATCTTTCTTTCCCCCTTTTTCTACATTTCACTGGATTCAGAACAACACAGTAAGTGGTTTATTTTTAAATGAGCTCCCACAGTGTTACCACATCTCACTCTTTACAATCACCCCATTTCATTTCTCTCTGACAGATTTTTATTCTTTCAATGGTACTTTGCACCCTCCAATAATTGTGAGATAATATCTGCGTCAGATTGTGAAGTGGTTAATTTTGTCTTGTTTTTGTCAGGGCATTGATCCTATCCACCAGACACGTGTGGTGGAAATCCTGAAGGACACAGAGGGCGACAAGCGAAGAAGCATGACCAGTGTCAAGTATGAGAACGGCTCTGAGACTGGCGAGGAAGTGAGTATGGCCGTGGAGTGGAATGGGGTGAGTACAAATCCACAATAGTTGAGTAAATACATATGATTACCTCAGTGGAGCAACATTGTAATATGGACTGGACTGGTATGGAATAGCATACAGATTTTTTTTTTAAAAGAAATTTAAAAATTATTTTAAACTCGCACTTTACACCAATCTTTAGCTCTTTTTGGCTGCATCGTCATGTTTCATTGTACCTGTTCAACTTAACTTGGGTGTGTCTTGTTACTCCCCTGAGGTCAACCACAATAGTCCCATTTCTTTTTTTTTAATGAAAAAGCTGATTGTGTGTCTTGGCATGCTGAGATGTGTTTGACAGCAATTTAGTCTGGTTTGAGCCAGAGGTTTGTGTTTTTGCTGTTCTTTGCCTGACTGTGAAGTGTGTGCGCCATGTTTAATAAATGGTTACATTTGCTTCTGCATAAGTAAAACTCTAACAAGGAGGTATATGCTCAATCTGTAGCACCCTGATAATACATGAAATACATATTTTTCTGTGGAGAATTTTAATTGTGCACTAAATTATAATGGAAAGGATTGGCAATATTATTGGTGTACTGTTGATTGGGCAAGAGAAAGTTTTCTTCTTTTTCCTCATTTTTACTATGAATTGAAGAAAATATTAAACTAAAATTATGTCTGTTAATGTAATAATTACCTTGAAAAAAGTTGCAAAAAAAGGGGTAGGGGTGTGAGTAGCGAAGACACATGATTTCTTGATGATCTTTCTGGTTTTATCATGCCTCCACTCTGCTCATAAAAAAACAGTTGCCAGAAACATTAAAACATAATATTGTTGTATATTCATTTAGTAGAAACTTTATCTGACAGTAACACAAGCAAAGATGCCTCTCTTGAGCCTGTGCCTCTCCATTTACCACAGTGACCCAGCCAGAAAACATTCATGTCGCTTTGCCTGCCAGCTGAGCTCACACCTAATGTGCACACTAATAGACGAGTGCTTACATATTGATATGAAATGTCTGCTCACTAAATGGTGCTCTCACTGAAAGAAGCACAAAGTAGAGAGACGTGGTTTCTTTCTTGACTGTACATATGTAACATGCTCATGCCTCTTATAACTTAACCCCACAAAAAGCATGCACTTTGTTTGCTTGAGAAACATGTGGCTGCATGTGAAGGATTGCTGGGTGTTTTTGTTGAAGAATCTCATTTGTTCCATGACATGACAAAATCTCACAAAATTAATACAGTAAAATGCAGATTTACATGCTCTCACTCATTTTGTTTTAAGGATATTACAAATTTAATCAATTCATTTAAATTAATTCAAATTTCATCAATTTTTAACCAACAAATGAATACTGTTATTAGCAGTAGGGTATTAGTGTATGAGAAAATTTTGTTTGTAAAATAGTGTCATTTGCTACCTAGGATAAGAATTTCACTCTGTACAATAACAGACATCTTATCAACTCACTAAAGATGCTTTCGATTACAGGGTCATTCGCTGAATTTAGCTGGAAGATGCAGGTTGTCTGTAATATGAAATTTTTCTCGCTAAATTACCCGATGAGGTTAATGTCCCTGTCAGTCGTGTTCTGCTTTTGTCACTTGACATCCTGTCCACAGAGAATGATCTCTGAAGAGCGGAGACATACTCCATTTATTCAGTCAAACAAATCAAATATGTAGCTCCAAGACCTTTAATGATAGGATATACATACACAGGAAATATCACAGATCATGGATTGTGTATATATACAGCTTGTGTAGCGATATGATGTAGCTTTTTATCTAGCATAGCAGTGGCTTGGCATGATCACAATCAAGATCTGCAGAATTCAGGGCCTGCTCGTGACACATTTATTTATGGCTATATTACGAGCCTGGAACGCACAGCATGGCCTTATTATAAACTTTCACACAGTCTTTCCAGGCATGACCGAAATTCCATTCGCCTTTGCTATTGTATTGCCTGGAAATTGTTAAATCTGCGCTGAGCTTGAAAACTTTGCAAAAGGGACAGAATGGCAAAGTATGAAAGAACAACGCTGGTGTCTGTGCTGTCCATTGCTCACCATGCAGTGTTCTGGCACATGTAAAGGTGTGATGACATATGAAAGGAAGAAAAAAAGCACATGGTTAGACCTGCTACTTCTGGCAATGTGAAAGTGCCCAAATGCCAAGTCAAGCCAGGTCAACCCATGTTAGAATATCCCGTGTTGACTTGCTAATTTCAGTGTGAAAGCAGAATAAGATTAGACTCATTTAAGTGGCATTACACACATTTACCTGATACAGTAATACAGCAGGATAATGGCCATGTGAGAGTATTCATGTTGGGGTGCATCTGCTTCATGCTGTTGGCTAGATGCTTTCATTGCTTATCCTGTTTGCATGTGTCCTACATTCCATGCTTTGCTTCATCCTTTTTCCGTGTGTCACTAAATTGCTTCCGTGTTGATTATTCTTGCCAGGACAACCAATCAGCCTGTCAATGAAATTTCCTAATTATTCACTCAGTGGATTGTACTCTTCCTCTTCATTTTTCATTCCACACAGTTGGGTGGGTTCAGAAGAAGAGAGGTTAGATAATTAGTCTTTAAATTTTTAATTTTCATATATTGAATGGTGTGTTTTTTGTTCTGATTTTTGCAACTATTAAATATACTACAGTCACTATTGTGTGCTGAATTCAGGCTCAGGGACCCAGAGAACAAAAAAAGGGCTGTGATGGTGACTGCACCTAGCCTCATCAACTACATCAATGGAGAATGTAAAAATGCTGCTAAAATACATGTTAAATTGGTTGTATTGATGCGATGATTTGCAGAAATTCAGTCATTCAGTGTTATGTTTTTTGTTGTCTAAATTATTTTATATTAATATAGATTTGATCATAGACTTAATGTATACATTTTAAAATACTGTATAATCAGCATGACCTTGCCTATATGTTGTTACACCCAGGGTAGCTTGTGTTGGAACCCACCCAATCCAGAGCTCTTAATATCACAATGTCTGCCAATTTTGTCTGTTTCTCTCTTATCAGGCCTAAGCCATCAAGACTATTCCTCCATCCCTCTCTCCTTCCTCAACACAATAGCAAAATGGATATGTCTTGTCCTTCCCCTGGCCTCCCATGTCCCAACAAAAGAGATCATCTGACAAAACTGGTGCTGCTCCAGCAGAGGCCCAGTGTGCCTCCCTCCTTCCCTCTCTTGATTGTCACCTCTGTCCTCCGTTCATCTGAAAGCTGCTGGGAAATTTGATTCTTATCTCTCGCTTCTATCTTGCTCTCACTAACATTATCACTTCAGAAATCGCTTCTGCTCTTAATATTTGATAGGAATTGTGATTGTGATTGATTTTTAATTTCCTGTTAGGAAGTCATTTTCTATTCCTCTCTCCAGCAGGCGCTTGTAGGATTTTGTTGGTACACAGTAGATTAAGTTCTTTTCATAGAGGAGCAGGAAAATAAGTGACAGAAAAAAAAAAGGGAATGTTTATAGGTGAGGAATTGTTTCAGCTTCACTCCAGGCCAGTTGCAGAATTCCTTTGCACGCATTTGACTGAATTCACTTTCGGCCCACTTAGCCTATTATACAAATGACATTTGACCTCAAACCGAGCTGCCAACCAGATATCTGTATCTTGTAACCATGCATTATTTTTATTTTTATTTTTTTTAAATGATGTTAAAGTAATGACATCATACCTGGACAATTTAGATGCTAATGGTACCATGTCGTTTCATATGCTAATCGGAATCATTTTGCCAAATTAGGTAGGTCTGAAATTGGCATGCGGCTCATTTTGTTTTTAAATGGTTTTTTTTAATAGTTTTGGTTACATTTTTAAGAGGTAATTATTTTGTGGCTGAACGTTGAGGTAGTTATGTCAAAGCCTGGTCTGAAAGACTATTGTGTTGACTCCGGTGTCTGGGTGGCTAGACTAACAGTATGTACACAGCAACTTTGCATTTACAAAGGGAAAAAGCTGATCCTGTAATAGTGGCTTAGACCAACTCGAGGAACTTAACAAACATTGACCACTCGAGATTGCAGAAATGGTCCAAGATTTCTAAATTGCCTTTGTATGTAGTAGAAGCTTGCATGACAATTCAGTGATGATTTCATGTGTTTTTTAGTGCGTAATTGTGTTTGTTGGTAGTACAGTCACAGTGCCCACTTTTAATATGGACGCTATTTATTTGCTGTTACACACATTTTCAAAGTGTCTGCCTTTTTCTTTCATGGTAGCTTGCCAGTAATACATTGTCACTTAGTCATTTCTGTTCTCGGAAATCCAAAAGTGGGTGTTTGAAGTGAACATGTTGTGTTTGAAGTTCAACCTGTTAAGGTGTTTATTGTTCGACTGTAAATTGACTTAAACATCTTGGAATAGTAACTTTGAGTGTTTTTCGGGTTTTGACATGTGCATTCAGCACACAGTTGTTTGTTTGCTATTTGTTTTGATTCTTCATTCCTAATAATAATGCAACTCTGAACAAAAGAAACCAACTGTGCACCACATTATGAAAATATTTTCATGTTATTGGATTGCTTATTTATTGAAGTGTCTCTTCTTGACATTTATCATGACTTCATTTTCCTCAAGGATGAACAAAAATGTTTCGGTCTATTAAACACTATCTTAGTAAGTAGGACTGTAATGACATTCTGCATTGTGATGAATATTCTATCAGCTCTTGTTGGTATTATGAAATAAAGTTTTCATTTGCAAAGTTGTTTTTTTTTTTTTTTCCTGCAATCAATATGAATACTTATTTCTGTGTTGACAGTCATATATTCATCTGCAGAGCAAGTAACTAATCTGGAACGTTTACACCTGCTTATTCAATCTTTCTGTCAACACCACAACTTGTTTTTAATCTCATGGAAAGCCTTATTCACATGTTTCCATAAATCTGTAATAGTACTTGAATAAAAGTTGTGGCATAGGTGTTATCCATACAGTTGAGCTTTATTAGCTGCTTAAAATAATGGCCCTGGAAAACAAAATGGTTGATCTGGTCTGAATGGTCTGTAGTCTTTGCAGAACAAACTATTTACAATTCATTGAATCATTGTAAATATTCACCCCTTATCAGTTTTAAGCTGGATGTGTACAAAATTTTGAATATGTCTTCAGGATGGCACTGGTACCCTTCAGCGCAGTGGCTCGCTGGGAAAACTCAGGGATGTTTTACGGCGCAGCAGTGAACTTCTAGTGAAAAAGCTGCAGGGCAATGGACCACCAGAACCCCCCAACACCAAGTAAGAACACACAAGATGTTGCATTATCTTTTTTTAAATTCAGTTCTTCAAACTGATAGGCTAATTGTTGTGTTCTTCCTGTTGTCCAAACAGTATGAAAAGAGCAGCGTCTTTGAATTATCTCAATAAAACCAGTGATGACCCATTCCAGGTGAGGAACATAATAAACCCAAAATAAAAACAATGTGTAATTAATCTTCAATCTTTCCAATTTTCTGAATCTGCACTCTGTTTCCTGTTGTTAGACTCGAAGTAATTTCAGACAGAGTCGGGGTTTGAGCTCTAGTACTGCGGATCTCTATACTGGAAACTGAGGCTCAGGTGGAAGAGTTCACTCACCCCAGTATGGACTCATGTCTCTGAGACATACTGCTGGATACACTTTATCTCACTATTTCTATCACTAAGTTTTGACCCAAAGATTTTCCTCTAGTCAATAAAATGGTTACCTGGCTCATCCTCGTTGAAGACCAATGACATCTGCTGCCATATTGTTGTCTGCTTTGGTTTATTTCTCCTTGTTGATCAGATGTTAGTTTTTCTGTGCCATTTGTTCCCTCTAAAAATATATATAAGTAATTCTTGAGTAGAAAATATCATGTAAAGTTGACAGAATCAGCATTTTGGAAACAAAATCCTTCTTTTCAGTGGAATGTCACTACTTTGGCCAGTTGAGATTTTCCTGCCCTGCGAGTTTTCGGAAAAAGCTTTGCGATAAATGGTGAAATTTTTACCTGATGTGAAGATGTCTGTGTAGATTCTCAATCATCCAGGTCATTGTATCCAAGGTTGTTTTCTATGTCAACTGGACTGAAGAAGCCTTCTGGATAGAAGGCGAAACGTCTTCAAGAGAAGAAACCCAGTCCAGTTGACATAGAAAACTACCTTGGATACCTGATGTGAATGATGTGACTTGTTAGCAGTTCATTTCAATGATAGAACAGTTTGAAAAGGCTGCTGCTGTGAATGCTGTTTGAATTTTTCCTTTACTTTTTCTTACAGAGGAAATGGTACCTAACTGTTTTGAGTCTCATACAGCACACAGCCATGAAAATGTATAAAATTAAGTTGAACCAGGTTATCTAATTCATGCTGTTTCACAATGGTGCAATGTTAAACCTGTGCCTCCTTGTTGTTTACATTGATCAATATCTATGTTGATAATCTTGATTTGTTTTTCTCACTTTCTTCTGTGATAATAGATTTTGCACAATTTAATGTTTCTTCTGTTTTATTTTTGGTGAACTAAAATGTCTTATAATAATGTTTAAATTTTTGCATGTTATCCTTTTATAGTAGAGAGACTTGTAGGTTACTAGTATCTGATTTTAAAAAAAAAAGAAAAGAAAAAAAGACATGATTACACAGTGCAAAGCTTAACCACTGCTTGAATTACAAAATAAATCCATCAGCTTTTGTACTCACAAATGTGTATGTGTTTTTTTGTGTAGAGAACTAATAGAGCCCTGACAGATTAGTTGGTCAAAGCTAACATTTCGTTTCCAAATGAGCGTTATTTTAGAAGTCAAACTGTTGCTGGGAACCCCTTTCTCGTGGGACGGAATGCAGATTTTATTTCATCATGTAAAGTAAACAACAATGTGCCGGTTACTCCATAGGGTCGCAGTGTTGCACTTTCTGAATGTAAAATAATGAACATGGACACCGGAAGTTGGCTACCAAAGAAAAGCCTCTTCATGGAGGATATACGCTGCTTTCTTTTCAAAGTAAAAAGATACATAGGCTCGTCGAATGAGAAACAGACATCGTAAATATACAAACGTTTCAGAGTTCATATATTTACAGAAGTATATAATCAAACAAAAAACAGAGCCGTTGAAATATGTTGGCGCTAAAAATTGAGGGTTCGCAAAACACATTAATTTTGAAAATCTGAAAAGGAAGTCGTGGATTATACAGGTTTAATTGACGCTCCCGTAGAACAAACAGGCTGATGGGAGGCAGCCGACTTGGGAACACCGCAGAGCGAAACTCGTCTTGCGAAACGTTGAGGTGACCCAGTGGACGGCGCTTTTACTGACTGGCTGGGAATGCTTTATCCGTGATCTAAATTCACACCGAATGCGCTTCTACTTACACTTGGAAGTACCCCTTTAAACTTTGCTCCGAACTTTCGGCGGGGGACTCTTCGGTCTGAACTCGATAATTCGCCGTTTGGCTTACCCGTATACCAAACGCCTGACCCACATGCTTCTTTTTTGCTCACGCTAGATTCCAAACCAGCCAGGTGAGTGGGTCGCGTGGCCTCCCCGGTGACTTTAACTTGTACGGATGCGAAGAACCCCGGCTGATATTAACGCTTTTTTTAAGACCACGGTGCTTCTGCAGCTGCTATGATGTCGCCGTCAAGCCCCTGGATGGTCGTAAATGTAACAGGAGAATGCCAGACACGGCGGAGCAAAGGCAGGAGAATCCCCACAGTGATAAGCGGGAGACTAACACCGGTTCACGCCATGTATGGCTTCGGTGTAATTTGCTTCCAAGGTTAGTACAAAAAAACACCATACATATTGTTCTCATTGTAAATACTCTAATTTCCTAAATTCGTAAAGTAGAAGTTCCGAAAATGGGTGGTTTCACGGAGACAGGAGAATCTCGGGTAATGACCCTCAATATTTCGTAAACTGAGGCACCGTTAAAAGTTACTGACGTGTTTGTTTTTTTCATTCATTGCGTTGAGCAGCTACTTATCTTGATTTGAAAGGTTAAGTTTTACGAATTTTAAATGCATTTGTTTTGGTTTTAACGCCATGAGACACCCTTCCCCCAACTGTTGACACTCATTTAAGGGAGGGAAAAACAACACCCTTTTTAATGTAAAACGAGGATTCTGCATTCAAAATATCCACATATGTGAAGACACAGAGGCAACTAAAACAGCCTCAAAAGCGAACACATTTCCATGTTAGTCTGCATTTTACAATGTAAGTACACCTTGTTTGGACCTAGGGAACAGGAACACGATACAAAGGTTTTTTTTTCTCACATTGATATGCCGTTTCTGACTATCATATTCATTGGTCTCTGTGCATCTTTGAAATGCTTCTCCCAGTCCTTGCTTTTATGGATTTCTATTCACACACAAAAATAGATTGTTGATCAATATGTTCAACTGTAATCTAGAAGAGAAGAAGGGTGAAAATAAAAACATGCAAAAAACTGACAGTCATAACCTTGGCTGCAGTCTGAGAATTAGGCTGAGGAAGAGTTCCTTCCCAGTTTGAAAGAATGTTCCCTTTCTGCCAATGCTTGGGTCCATCAGATAACTTTATCATGTCAAAACTGAATCAGCCTTATCTGATCTACCATAGTCAACACAAAGATGGTGTTTTCCTCAGACTTCAACACAGCCATGATAGTTGAGAACAAATCCTAGATGAAGCGTGTGTCCGCCTCCCCACCAGTCCTCTTCATAATGCCCACTTTGGAGATCAATGTGTCCTCTGTGTGTTTGCAGCAGGGGAGGCGGCTGTGGGTTTGTGTTTATAAGATCCAGGAATAGAATCAAGCCAGGTACTGTCATGACAGAGTTGGTTTGTATTTTTTCTCCGCAAATCATTTTTGAATTTCAGAGCTCTGCAAAGATAAAAAAAATGGCAGTATCTGAGAGGTATTTCAAGTGGCTTTATTTCCACCCAAAACCATTCACACAAAAACACAGCATGATTTTGTGGACTCTCTAATCTATAATATCTGACCAAAGTTCTCAAATATTTACCCATCTCGTTTTTCCAGTTTACAGTAATCAGCCTGTGTTGTAGTTCCACTCATTATAACTGTATAGGGGTCAGATTTCACCCAGCTTATTGTTCTTGACACATCCCTCAGTGCAGATGAGAGTCTGTCATTTGAAGTTAATGTCCTCCTGCACCCTCCTGATTTAACATTCTTTCTTTTTGGAGAAAAAGTGAGTGAGGGTTTTGCAAAGAAGCTGAGGTAGATGTTTCTGTTGCTATATTTGAGTCATAGTGCAAGAAACACAAGACAGGCATAGTGCAATACTCTTAAATATACCCTACCGTGGTTTTCCAGTTCTGCGTAAGTTCCCAAGTTTTAAGAGATAGGGAGGATCTCTCATGTGGGGTCTTATTACTGGTCATTTATTGAATGGTGTTTTTTCAGGTTTTGAACTCCAGACCTCCTCTTCAGTGTGCAGAGTTTGTAATCCATTATAAAGGAAGGACCTCCTTGCACTCTCTCAAAGGTCACAATCATGGCTACCCAGCATCATTTATTTGGGGCTGTCGTCAGTTCTACACCAATTTGCTCATTTATGCTTGGCTTTTTTTTTTACTAGGGCTTTATTCAGATACAAATATAAAGACATTGAAGCAGCAGAGGTGCTCTTGAGTGGATTGTGTTGTGAGTATTGAGTAATGGATACTTACAATGCAAGTAATAAGTAATGGAACTTACACTCAGAGATTTCAGTTGTTTACTGAATTTGCAGTTGACTCCATTTTTTTAGACGTGTAAGACAGATGCCTTGATTTTCTTTATTTTAATTCCATTAAGATAGCTTGGATTCATCATTTTTTTGCTCTTACTGTCACTGTTCTTGTCTAAAATATGTTTTAGGGACAAAAAAACAGCCGTACACGACAGCGACTTTATTCATCGCATTATAACACAGATAAAAGAAAATCTATTTTAGTTCTTAAACTGTTGCACAGAGTTGTCTAATATTTTGCAAACTGTGGCACTGAAAGTATGGAACGCAGATGTAGGACGTAAACCTGCTGAGACTCTTCCTGGCGTTCTTTGATCAGACCAGGAAACCAATTACAGATCATAATGAGCTGTGCTCGCTTTTGCCTCTGTTGGCTCTGTCATCAATAGGCACAGACACTTACACAAAAACCCTAAAAAATGTAAGTCATATGTATTCATGACGATTACTGCATCTAATGAGTCATGACTGCTCCAGGTGTGTGTGAATGTGTGCATGAGTGTGTGTGGTTTTGCGAGCCCCACTGTTCGTCTGGAAGATCTTTTGTTCCTTTGGGTTTTGCCAGTCCTATCTCCTGGGCTGTGTTGTTTATGGACTTGTTGCCTGCATGTTCGAGCTCTGTCTTCTGCCTGGTTTGAAGGACTGTTGCCTTTTTATTTTTACAGTCAGGAAAAACACATTATTTTTCTGTTATTTTTCCATTTCTATCTTGTGGCTCAACAAGCATCTTCTGATCAAAATCAGTTATCTTTTGAGTCCATCAGTTGGCAATTAGTGGCATTTCCATTTGCATATCAAGTGACTATCTCAAATCCCTGCCCTGCCTGTGAAGAAGATGGGAAAAGTTTGGTTTATTAGACAAACATTTTTGATAAAAGTTTTAGCTAACAAGAAAATAAAATAAATGAAAAAAGCCTCAACAGCGGGTCAAAAGGTATCATTCCCCTTTTTACATTTTTAAATGCAGTTGCTGACATTCTTTCTAATCTTCTTATGGAGGATCACTTACTTGGTATTAGTGATAACTCTGGTTTCAGATTAGTTGTTAAAAAAGTCAAGTACAGATGTTTTTGCTGGTTTTACACTGCGGAAATATTGCCCACTGCAGTTGTAAATCCTTATAACAACTACCTCCCCGCAGGGCAGATGGGAGGCCCTGGTGAAGGGGAAGCTCCCCCTCAGTTTGAAACAAGATCCTTGTATTATTCTTCTGCCAGTGTCAAAGTCTACACATGCATCTCAATCCAAACGTGCAGGAATGCCTAGTTTGGCATCAGCAGATTGGATGGGGAGGGGATAACAGGGAGGAGAAAGGCGTCTAGCATACCATTGTATAATCCTAGCAGCCATTAACTCTTTGTGTACTGTGGGAGAATGAACTCATTAAAGCAATGGGCCACAGGCAGAGTGACAAAACCTCAATCACTGTAGCTCCCAATCAGCACTCGGGTCCTCCCCACTGCACAAGCAGGTTTGAACACACTGACTACACCTGTGATTTTCTGGCAATAACCTCTTCAGCTATGTTTGTTCTTAAGCGATTAAGATGGATACAGGTGACCATGTAGACGGATGGACTACCTCACCATGATTAGTTTGCAGATACTTGTGTCTTTGTTGCTGTTTGATTGATACCTATGAATGTGACACCTGCCTTTACGATTGGATTAGCCCAATTTAAAACCAATACAAGGGTTTGTTGCAAAATACAAATTGTTTTAATGTTTATTCAGTCTTTTGACCATTTGTCTTTCTGATGATTAGTGTGATTGGCCTCTACCTGCAAGGGTCACTATTCATTTAATTTTTTAATTGGATACATCATTCTGTGAAGCCTTTTATCTCTTCATCTGCGACCTGCACATACAGCATCTTCAGACCAGCTCAGTTCAGTATAAAAGGACTAATGAAGAAAGCTCATTACATGGTAGTACCTTCCTGTGCTGCTTTTCACGTTGTTCCCTCCAGTTTTACAAACTATGCCAACTACTGGCTCATGCTAAACTTCCCATCCTCCTCCTCTTCTGCCCTCTATTTGAACTCCTTGTGAGCCTACATTAAAGGCATATTTCAATGTTTTTTAAATCAGTTTTGACAGAGGGAAGCAGGCAGGCTTGCTGCATGCTGAGTTTTTAGTCAAACTGTACCACTGTCCTGGTCTTTGTTGAACAAACACTGTCAGAAGATAAAAAGTCATATTTAATGGTGGTTTGAGATTTTGTATCCAAGCAAATTATTTACCTGTCTGTAGCGTAAAGCTTCCTACATTCCTTCCACATTAATTTTTATTAGCAGGATGTTCAGATTAAAGTTATTTTGAATTAGAAGTTCTTTTCCTGTCCTTGCTAATTGGTTCAATGAAAGAAAACTGACCGAAGCAGCTGACTTTTAGCCTATGGTTTAGCTTGGTCAAGTGTTCATCTTCACTCTATCCTCCTTAGCATCAACTTTATGAGTATTACAACTAAAGTGGGCCCTGTTTTTAATTTCACTACAGCCTCTTCAAATGCAAAACAATTTGTTAAAATCAAATGGTTGTTCTGTTCACCTTTGAATTTGACAGCTGCAGGCTCTCAAGGATTTTCAACCTGGTCAAGTGGACTTGATGGTTCTAAACTTTTTCTACAGCATGCACATAGATAGAAACTAAATGTACAAATGCCAAAAGAATAAAGTTACTACTGTTAAAGAAGCATAGCTTTTACATTCTGTTAATCAAATTACATTTGTTTTATATTTCTACTCTGTGCATGGGTTGCCATAGTTACTGCCAATGAGTTCCAGTATTTTACTTTGAAAGGTAATTAAAAATTGAATTCAAGTGAATTTTATTGTTGGCTATTGCTGGCCTCAGTCAACAGTATCTCATTTAACATCAGATCCCTCCACACTGCTCAGTCCCCAGAGGGGTCTGACACACCAAATAAACACCACAACAATGAACTGCTATGTGCAGGTGCAGCCGTGTTGATTAGGGAGCAAAAGATAGTGTTTCCTGTCCTTATCTGCTGAGGTGAGGACAGATAAATATGCGCTTGTGTGTGACAATCAACATTGGTCCCCTGCTCCCATTACTGAACAGAGGAAATAGATATTTTGTTGTGCCTGTTTCCTCCCCTCTTACAGCAGTGCGGATGAGGATCCCAACCATGTTCCCCTTCCCTTCTGTCCCACAGCTGTCAATGTAGCATTGCTTTCGTGTTCCAGTTTAAGGCCCAGTCTGCACGGCCACTGTGCCAGGGCCTTTTGAGTGGAAAATGTGATGCCGATTTTGTGTGGATGTTGACCTTATGCGGTGCAGAGGGTTGGTGTGTACTGCCAAACACATGGGGCATTCACTGAAGATAGATTAAATAAAATATGTAAACCCAGACTGATGCCACAGGCAGGAGACATTTTTGTGTATTGGTGACTTGCCTACATGCGATGACATATTTATGCTGGCAACAGCACATGTCTCATGTGCATAATGCATAAATACATTCAAACTGTAACATTTTATAGTATAGTTTCTTTTTCACAAATCCAGAAACAATGTTTAGACATGCTTTGACTTGGTAAAAGGCTGTAGGCTGTTACTCAGAGATGTAGCTGTGTTTTGCTTTTCTGTTGAGTTTTTTTCATCGGCAGTCTTTTATCCTGGTATGGATGGTTTCCAGGCAGACATCTGACTTTGCCTTTGCCCCCCTCATCTCATCAGTTGTCATCTGGTATGAAGCTAAGAAAGGGCTGCAGTGAAAGCCACACCTGTGCCTTCCCTGCAACCTCTCAGGCCCATTTTCAAAATGAGGTCAGTTGACACATGAGCCCCAGGTACACTTTTCTCCCACTCACATTGCATCTATGTTGTTTGAAGGAAGGGAAAATGTTCTTTCTGTTGTGTAGAAAGGGATTCAAAGGCTCTTTTTGCTTTTATGCTGTCGCTCCATTTTAAAAATGTTATTCACACACAGCTGATGCATATCTTACTGTCCTTGTAAGATAAATATTTGACTGTCCTACAGCTTTCTGATGCCTGCCCCTCTTTATTCGATCTCTTTCTTTTTTTAATCTGGCACTGAAACTCTTAAGTCTGCGACTCTTCAAAGGGCATTAAACATGATTGAGTTCCACAGTGCCACGGAAATGAAAAGACACTCCCAGACTCTGCTGAGTGATTTCAAGCAATACAACAGGGCCAAAAACTTCCAAAGCTGTTGGCCCCTGCATTTCCCTCAGTAAACACTCATAGTCACAACCTCAGAATCATGTAGCACTCTTTTAGATTTTAGTTTTGATGTTATGCACAAGAATTCTTTTACACCCACATGCCATCATTTGGTATATTTCCTGCAAATAGTTGGCTTACTTTAGAAATACAGCTATGTTACTGAAAATTCTGTGCCCTTGAGTTTTGTTTGTTTTAATACACTTCTTGCTTCCCATTACGAACTACCAAACGCCATGACTGATGATAATGCTAACATTCATTTTTATTTTTTTTGTTGTTGACGCAATGTCCCAAAGGCTTCAGTGTGAACCTGAACACGAGAAGTGGTGCTTCTGTGATGAAGGGTTCAATCCAGGAATTGACAGCTTCAATGTAAGGCTTTTTATTTAACAGCTTGATATGAGACACTAAATATTAAGCTGTAAGCTGCACACCAAAGCAAATTTCTCTCTCCGTGTACCGTTATGAGGTTACTGGAAAGCATTTGGATGGCACATTTTCAGGCGTGACAAAGACAAATGTATCTATGGAGGGAAGAAGATTCTCTCAACCATATTATACCAGTGCAAAATGAGGAAGAGATGTATCAATTGCACATGGAAGTGTGTCCTCTGAGGGGGATCCCTGTCAGCTTCGACAGATAAACAATAAAAAGTCAGAGCTATACTGTGCGTAGATTTGCCTCTGATATATTAGATGTTTAAAAGGTTACATTTTGGCTAATACAGACTAAAAGAGTGTGTGCAAAGGAAATGCTAAGCGGCAATGTAGTCCAGCTGTTACCTGATGACTGGAGGGCCGTTTAGTCAGCATATGCACGCTGAACACTTCAGGTCTGGTTTTACAATACCATTCAGAGGCCAGCTCGTTTTACTTCGATCACCAATCAAAATTTAAGATTTTAATGCAATGAACTATATGCTAATCAGTCAATTTTGCTGGCTAATTACAAAAATGAGAAAAAGGCAATGAGATTAAAAACTATCCCTGTCAGTTGGTGTTTTTAAACAGTAAATGTTCCATGCCTAAGTCTCAACAGTTTGTTCACCATTTTACTGTGCTGCCTCATTTTGTCTACAACCATGATTTTACATAGACGAGTAACACCATGCTACTTGTTTTTCTCTTTCAGCTTGACCTATTCAGAACATTACCATAAGGCGCACTGTATTAAAAGACGCAGTCTCAGTTATGGGTGCTATTTCTGTATTTAAAACATACATAAGGTGCACTGTATTATTAGGCGCATGCTGAAACATACAGTAAAAAATGACAATGGAAGTAAAACAATGAGTTTCGACACATTTATTGAACAAAATATTCATTCTTCAGCGTTGATTTTGTGAAAGCTCTTACAATACATGAAAACGGTATCATAGCCCATGCATCTACAATCCACCCGCATATGGTGGCATAACTTGCCCGACGCTGCCTCATAGATGTGGCTGGGCGCGGTTATCTTGTCGGGGCTGTAGGTGCGGAAGATGGCCACCCTCTCCTGGTAATCCGCGGGCAGCCGCTGCGCAACAGTTGTCCTTGCGTGTATGGGCAGATGATAAAGCGAAAACACTAAGATTGCTCGATTGCCAATTTCAGCTGCATATTCGATGGCCTGTAGTTTAAAGTAAGCCTCATACGCGTCTCGCTTGACCGGCGCCATTTTAGGGGATCCTTACGCGTAGGTGTGCCGTTAATCGATGGGCGGAGCATTTACCGTAGTGCGCTTACCAAAGGCACACAGCAGATTTTGGAACTCAGTCCACACACAAGGCGCACCATATTATAAGGCGCACCGTTGATTTTTGAGAAAATCTCAGTGTTTTAGGTGCGCCTTATAGTCGTGAAAATACGGTACTAAATTCCTGTTCCAATTCAAAAGTTGGCGCATAAGGTATTCATCTGTGACCCTAATCTATTTTTTCTCTGCATGCCAGATGATGAAAAGGAGAGGCAGTTCTTCTGTGACCCTTCTTAAACAAGTTGGAAGCTTTGATGCAATGACCTTTGATGGCATTTTTCAAACTGACTTTTTAACTATGAAAGCATCTGATCCCTCCATTTGTAATCTCAAAATCATCTTTTAGGGCTACAGTTTCAAGATTCTTTTTACTAATTAACTGAATTTACACTTGATTCAGTGTTTAGCTTTGGTTGTTGAAGGAAATGATCACTGGAGTGCAACTCTGTACATCGAGTCAGAGCTTGCCAAAACCTACATATGAGCATCTATGCAAAAATGGTGTAGGGCTCTGGTTATTGTTGAGTTTTCAGTCTCAGCCCGAGGGCTGTGTATTTAAAGTCTTTGAAGAACATGGATTTATGATTGACAAAGACCCAGAAAATGACTCAATGTTAAGCATAACTCTTCTTGAAATGTAGAAAACTGTGCAGGATCCTGTGGTGTATCTGATCTCCCTTTTTAAGATCATTTCCGAGAATGAGGGCTCCCTTTTGGTGGTTTGTTCCTGAAGTACATTCTTATTAAATGGGACATTGATCAAATATAGTTTAATTTGCTCTGATATAATCTATTTCTTATTTGGTACAAAATGCAATTTTACAGGTTTTTTCCCCAAACAATATATTCGTGTATGGCCTATTTTAGATGTCATGATAGAATGATAAATTGAGAATTGAGAAATTGTAAATTGTCAAGACCAGATCCCGAGGATGCCTAAGGCACTTAAGTGAGGTTTTTTTGTCTTTTTAATTTTTGTTGGGTATTTTTGACAAGCTGTTTTTGGACAGAGCTCAGTGAGATTATTTCAAAATAGGCATACTATAGGCATGATGAATTGGTGAATTCAAGAGCAGTATTGTATTGATCAGGTTCTAAGCTGTTTACACATTCACAAAGAATGGTTGTGGATGGATTTTTAATTTTCTTTTTCATTTTTGGCTCTCTGTAAGGCACTGAAGCCTCTGAGTGAAACTTCACTATCAAAAGACACTACACGGACTAAAGAGCGAGGGGGGAAAAAAATCCCCTTTGTTCTTTCAAGCCGTTGCTGTGTGTCATGGGAAACTGGAAATTGTAGAAGACACCATCTGCCTAATATTTCATCTTTAAAGAAAAGGTGTTTTTTGACTGGTGTTTGTACTAAATGGGGGGATATATTGATGCATTTCTAATGAGAGCCCTAAGCTGGGGCTGAAAGTTAATTATTTTAAAATGAATTATTCTTTGAGGAAAATGCTGACCTTGTGAGTTCTGTGGTCTGGGTTTTGTCTGGTGTTATTTTAGCTCATCTATTTGTGCAGCCTGTTTCTGGTAACCTGTAACCCAAAATCTGTTGATTCAGATTTGTTTGCAGCTGGAGCTTATATACCTAGCCCCACTTTTCGTGGTCACAGATTTCACCTTACTGCATCGGTCTGGGATGCTGATGCACTTCCTGCATGTCTATATCTGAAGTGAAATGGCATCTTCAGGTTCTTGCCAGCTCAGATAAAAGCCCCCAGTTGCAAGCCAGAGTCACTGCTGGATGTTTTGGAGCTTGTCAAGGCCTATTGCCATCACTCTGTGTCCATTGGTGTCTTTACCTCTGCTTTGATCAGTGATTCCTGATCATACATGCTTGCATTGACAGTGTAATGTGATCCTGAATGGGTTAAAGGCATGAGAAGCTGCTTTTGATACAGCTGATCACAGCATCCTGTTACATAGACTGGAACATGTGATTGGGATTAAAGGGACAGCACTAGACTGGTTTAGATCATACTTATCTGATAGATACCAGTTTGTTTATGTCCATGGTGTTCCCTCCTCATACAGTAGGGTTAGCCATGGAGTTCCTCAAGGTTCTGTACTCGGACCAATCCTCTTCACATTGTACATGCTTCCCTTAGGGAACATTATTCGGCAGCATGGGATACATTTTCATTGTTATGCTGATGACACTCAGCTCTATTTATCCATGAAACCCAAGGAGACAGAGAAGTTAGTGAAGCTCCAGACCTGTCTTAAAGACATAAAGTCCTGGATGTCTTCAAATTTCCTCCTCCTTAACCCAGGAAAACTGAGGTCATGGTGTTTGGTCCTGAACCTCTCAGGGATAGATTAGATCACATGATCACTCTAGATGGTATCTCATTAACATCTAGTCTCTCTGTGAGGAATCTAGGAGTAACTTTTGATCAAAATCTCTCCTTCAACTCACACATTAAATTAGTCTCTAGATGTGCCTTTTTTCACTTGAGGAACATCACAAAGATCAGGAAGCTGCTGACGCAGCATGATGCTGAAAAGTTAGTCCATGCATTTGTTACTTCCAGGCTGGACTACTGTAACTCTCTATTATCAGGGTGTCCAAACAACTCTTTAAGAAGCATCCAGTTGATCCAAAATGCTGCAGCCAGAGTTCTGACAGGTATTGACAAAAGAGATCACATAACTCCTGTACTGGCGTCGCTTCATTGGCTGCCCGTTAAATTTAGAATAATTTTTAAAACCCTTCTTTTGACCTACAAGGTCCTCAGAGGCCTAACGCCATCGTACCTGGAGGAGCTAGTGATACCTTATCAGCCCAATAGACCGCTCCGCTCTCAGAATGCTGGTCTACTTGTGGTTCCCAGAGTTTCTAGGAGTAGAATGGGGGGCCGAGCATTTAGCTACCAGGCCCCCCTGCTATGGAACCAGCTCCCTGTCCAGGTACGGGAGGCTGACTCCATCGCTACTTTTAAGATCAGACTCAAAACCTACCTCTTTGAAAAAGCTTATTGTTACTAATTCAGTAGTTCCAGTTACTATCATAGACAGACAAATTATCATACTTAGGGGGTTGTCTAATCGTTAGGTCACATCTTAGTTATGCTGTTATAGGCCAAGGCTGCCGGGGTCCGGAAACATGATCACCTGACAGGCCTCTGTCACTCCACTGGGTCATGGTTTCCTCTCCTCTCCTCTCCTCTCCTTTCCTCTCCTCATCAAGCAGACTAGTTCTTGTGTAGTTTTTCTGCTTCTCTCCCCCCCCCCCCCCCTATTTATTTACAGGTATCGCCGCCCTTGGAGCTGCATAATGACCTCCGGCCCCGCTGAAGTGATTGTATATCATATTTTCTGTGTGTTTTTCTGTGCTCTGTGCCTCTCCTCTCCTCTCCTCTCCTCTCCTCTCCTCTCCTCTCCTCTCTCCCTCCTTCTCCTTCTCCTTTTCCTCTCCCTCTCCTCTCCCTTCCTCTCCTCTTTCCCCTCCTTCTCATCTCCTCTACCTCCCCTTCACTCTACTTCTCCTCTCCTCTACCCCTCCCCTCTCCTCTCCTCTTCTACCTATCCTATCTTCTACCTGTCCTCCCCCTTCTCCTCTCTCTTTACCCAGCCGGCCATCAGCAGGAGGGTCCCCCTACATGAGCCTGGTCCTGCTCAAGGTTTCTTCCTGTTAAAGGGGAGTTTTTCCTTGCCACTGTTGCATGTCTGGGGTCAGGCCCTGGGATTCTGGAAAGCGCCTTGAAACAATTTTGATTGTATAAGACGCTATATAAATAAAGATTGATTTGATTTGATTTGAGAAGGCAGACAGAGAAGTCTTGTCAGTCCACAATTTGGAAATGTGTAGTCAATTGAGAAACAATATTATGACCACAAATCCAGTGTCTTGCATTCTGTCTCTTGCAAACACATTTCTTTCAGTCATGTGTTTATTCTGGCTAAATATTCCACTATTCAATTTTATCACCTTATAGAATGAAACACTTTGGTTCGAAGGAGCTGGAAGGTCTGTGGGAAAATTGGACAATATGTGTCAAATTGCCTTGCCAGCAGACTTAAGACTTCCTGGGGTTATTAATATTAAGGTCAGCAGAAAAGCCCAATCTGAGCTGTCTTTCTGTAGAAGCTTTGATCGGTAAGACACCAACAGGAAAGGAGGCAGCAAGAGATGTTTAGCTCTGCAGTAGACCTTAACTCGCCCATACTTTGACTTAATGATTCTAAAGGGCAGCAGATGAAGGGTTTTTCAATGTTAAAATAAATGTCCAAAACTTTTTAACCAACAAAACCTTACTTTTGTAGGACTGGAGAAAAAACTAATTATGGCCTCCTCACAGAAAAGGTCAGTTTTCCCTGGAAAATAAGATTGTAGATAGATAATAGCACTGATTTATTTGTAACATGCTATGCCACAATCATTAAAGATTGTAAAGCATTGCAAGCTTTAGTTTGAACTTTTTCTGTGTCTTCAGACAGAAAACAAGAGCTTTCAGTGCTGCGCCTGGTTGTCCCAATCAGTTGACTGTATTTGTAGCCAGACGTCTTTTCAATCGAGCTATTAAATGACAAATCAAAATGTTGGCTGACAGTTTTAGTCTTTTTGATGTAAAAATGCACACAGCAGACAGTGGGTTTCGGGTTATGTTCTTGAAGTTGCCATTGTTAAATTGTTGTTATTCAGAGAGCATCAGTCTTTTTAATCTATACAATGATTTTAGATATCACCATCAACCTAATTCAATTTAAACTGTTTAATCTCTAGTTCAGTACATGTTTGCAGTTGCTTGAGTGAAGCTGCTTTTAACTGAACCATTTCATTAGCGTCTGGCAAGTACTTCTCTTCTCGGTGTCCCATCCTTGCCTTATGTATTGCATGTCCTGCCCAAAGTGAGGGATTACCCATACCAAGGAATTTAAAAAGGGTTTCAGGAATCCTCATTCACTGAGGACTGGATTTAGCAGGATTCTCATTGAGGAGCAGAACAGATCACCTCAACGCATTTGACCTCAACACAAAGGAAGGCTGTAATGTACGTCCAGATACACCCCAATAGGTGGGTTTATCACTCAATTCCTTCTTAGATTAATCTGACAAACATTCTGTGTTCCCATCATTGTTCTTGCTTTCAATTGTGTATGGGTATGGATTTTTGGGGTATGCCAGTTGAGAGGAAAGCACTCATGAGTCATAACCACTACTGACAAAATCATTTGCTGCCCTGTTCCTTTGCTTGATGCGTGCATTCTACTGGCATGACATGACCTTATTAAATGATTCACCAGGAACCTTGTGCTTCAGATATCATTCCTTCACGGCTACACTACACCACTGACCCTAAATCCTGATTTATTGGATTTTATTTTGGGTGGTCAAATAAGATTTGTATCCCACAATTATTGTTGGTTGGTGTGTATTGTTTCTCCAACAGAAAGCAGCATACATTACGTTAACTGAAAATTCTTAAGAAATAAAGTATTTTTCGACTGGTATTTTTTTTTATATCAGCCCTGTTTGTGTCATTGATAAATTTAAATTTTTTTAACCAAATTTGAAAAAGGCAACTTTTACTGACTGCATATTGTTAGTGTAAATCCAAAACCGAATGGCTGTTTACTGTGGAAATCAGTGGCGCCAATCTTCAGATGGCAACTGCTAATGGATTCAATCCAGAGAGAACATTTTTTTCCAAAGACAACCAGACATGGCTGGGCAACAACAACTCAGAGCAGATTTTTACTTTGGCTGGATGGTGATTAATGTGTTGCCACCATTAATTGAAATTTAACAATAATTCTAACTTGTGTGAATGTCTTATTAAACTATTTCAAGGTGAATGATTACATTGATTGTAAAGTAATGTTGAATGAGAGGAGTAGACTGTTTTTGTGTATTTAGTAATCACTCTTCCTTCCTGTTATAGCTATATAATAATGACACCTATAAACCATTTATAGTGAAGATGAACATGACAGGTACATACCAGTCTAAGTCAAAGCCTAGCCAAGTGTGAAGACCCCCATGTCTTATTCACAAGTACTTGATAGGAAGAATCTGACATTGCTGGGGAAAATGGGAAGGTCTAACAGGAGGCTATTGTAGCCAAAGCAATTATGGTTTCATTGATTTGAGTTTCTCCCCCTTTTACAAGAGGCATTGTGTGTTGCTGCTCAGTGAGCAACACGATGGGTCAGCTATTGATGGTTGCTGTCTATGGTGGTGACAGAAATTAGGGTCTTGTGAATTGTTGGCACACCAACGATCAGCTGTGTCTGACTGTGTCCCCAAGTAACAGTGAACAAAAACTCTTAATTTTTTAAATGCTGTCAGAAATTACAAGCTTCAAGAAGCTGTGCAAAAACACTGTATAAATATTATTTACTCATTTTAGTACTAGTCCATTCATTTTCTAGTCCACTCAAATTGAGTTTCATATAAAATAAGTCAGTGTTGTGACAGTTTTGGCTACTCAAGGGTAGTAACCAACACAACATGTTCACTTTATTAGCAGATTATCTGCTACGAAACATTAAAAATGAACTTATTGTGGCATTCTTATAAAATTTTATGCCAAGTATTTGCTATTAGTCATAAAATATATCACTACATTTTCTTAGCCACCTCTTTTTAATTGTTGAATATCTCTCAGAGTTCGAAATCTCACTGAGAGAAACTTCATGACACCTTGGCAATATTCTTTGTCATAAAAAATTCAGAGACCATGCCCTACCATTGAAGACATTGTAGTCTGTCTAGTCACTACTACCACTACTACTGGAGTCAGGTTAACAGGACAATGGGTGCCCATAGGAGGTTGCGAGGAGACGCTGTCCCGTGAAGTTCTGCAGCCAAGCATTTACGGTAGCCTTACATATGTCTGCTTACCAGTTGAGTGGAAAGGAGACCATAAAGCCTGAAAGTCAGCCAAGTTGCTCTGAGCCACGGCATGTGAAGGAAGACATAGGATCAAGGGAATGGGGTGGGCAAACAGCCCTCACTATAAATGTCATAGTGAACCAGAAAGCAACCGGTGCAAATAAGTTTGACATATCGGTGAAACATCTTTATTTTTTAATTTAAAAAAACCATTAGTGTTTATATTAATTATTAACATCAAATCTATATTATTTGCTTTTAATAATATGTGAAACAGCTTGTGTTTCAAAAAATATCTCAATCCTTTATATTTCATTTTTCAAACCATTAGGCTTTCATGTCTGAAAAATTTATAGCACAGGTCAAAATGCCTCGAAATAAAATTATATGTACAGTTAAAATGTATTTCTCGTCTCCTCATTTATTCACACTTAAGTAAAAAATCAGTATTAACACACTGCAGGATTTTTGTGGTGACCCATTTTTAGATTAATTACTGCACCCCTCAGGAATTTTGCATTTGGAAGCATACTGCAGGCACAAGACTGCAGTGTGGCTGTTTGACGTGTTTGTTTTTTTTGTTTTTTTTCATTTTCTCAGTTCCTGCGAGACCCCTGAGGGGATCGTAAAAAACACCATAGACATATGATGTTTTTTGGGTGCAAGACTTTTTAAAATAAAAACATTGCATGAAGTATTTTGTAGTATATATTTCTTGTCAAAGAAATATATTTTGTGTTGTGAAAACCTCTGCAGTTAATTGTCTGTTAGCTTTCTTGTGACATGAACATATATTTTTGCAGTCTGCTGTTTGTCTCTGAAGTCTTGATGGCTTTGGAATATCCGTCATTCCATAGTCCCAGCGCGCTCCTACTCATATTCTCTAAATGCTACAGGCATAAAAATCCCTTTCAGCACTAGGTACGGTGTCCCTAATCCCTTTAAAACAAGGAAATTGAACCACCGATAGCATCGAAATGACTGTTCTGTAAACGTCATTGGCTTGAACTTACAGTATTCCCCACTGATAAAGGTTTGCAGTATGGGTCATACAGGAATATATGTAACTATTTTGAGTGCTCTCAAGGATTGCTGTGTAATAAGTCACTTTCTAATCTGAACTACCACTCTATTACATTTGAGTTTTAAGTCAAATAAATGTTGTGGCTCTGTCAGAATTGTAAATTTTCATATGGTAAGAAACTGCCCTTTTTGCTTAGTTTCAACTAGGGTAAAAAAAAGTGAGCAACTGGACTTAAGGCTTCTACTTTCTTATTAACTTTAGATTATGAGAACCTACATGGACAACCAGTGTAGAACAGTGTTTGAAAGGAACTTCACTTACTAATGGTACACTTAACGCTCATTCAGCTGTAATGGCCTTTAATTTACTTTATGTTACATAGCCATAAGGCACCGTTTGTAAAAAAAAAAAAAAAAAAAAAAAAGTCATATTAAGGTCAACAAATGTAAGACCAGCCATGATGCTGTGCAGTTATCACTGAAAATTGGACATCTAACATGTTCGGCAGTTGCGAATAACATGTCACA
This sequence comes from Takifugu rubripes, assembly GCF_901000725.2. Lineage (NCBI taxonomy): Eukaryota > Metazoa > Chordata > Actinopteri > Tetraodontiformes > Tetraodontidae > Takifugu > Takifugu rubripes. The sequence continues at coordinate 4,077,837 of NC_042288.1, read as the reverse complement.
TTTTAAGGAAGATAGCATGAGGGAAACTGGCTGTTTGACAATGGGAGGATCAGTCCATATCCCAACATAAATGATTACTCTTAAGTGACCTTTGACAACTCTGTCTTCTCGAAGGATCATTCTTTCTGTAGTTGCTGTGGAAACACCTGTCAGCGGATGCTGTATTGCCAGAGATGTGCGATGATAAAAGGAATACACCAAGACTGCCCTAGCCATTGATTTACTCACCAATTCTACCTATGTGAAACTCATGGCACTTTCATTTGGCCAGTGATTGGCCGTAGGCATCTTCAATGAATAAAGAACCATTCTCTCCTTTGTAATGCAGCTCACATCCTTAGCTTGTGTAAGCCCATCAACCTATTAGGAGGGCATGTCTGGCACTGTGTTTAAATGAGACCTTGAGCAACACAGGGCTGAAGATCAATACATCATGCTGAAAATTAGAATGGAAAACAAACAGCCATGCGTTGGAGATAAAAGGTATGAACAGCCTGTTGTCTGGTGCATGTCTTTGTACTGCTGTTCCACTGGTCCTGGTTTTGAAAGAGTGGCTTTTCCCATGAGTGCTGTCCCTCCCATCTTAAATTCAATAGCACTGACACCTGAGACCTTAAACAAGACTGTCGGTTTTATACTGTGGCTTCTGGGCCTAGGTCAGATAAAAAGATCCAAATCCTTACTAAACACCCACCGAAGATGGACAAGGGGGTATAACTTAAGCATGCAGATAATTGTAACCACAAAACATGATCTGTTATTATTGACCTAGGTGTGTTTTGTTGAGGAACACATCTTTTTGTTAAGAGACAATTTCGAAGCTGGGCTAAAGCCTGAGAAAACCCATTAAACCACAAAGTCTGGAGACAGCAGCCACCATTGATGTGAACGAAGGCCGAGCTCCTCTTTGTGTTACTGATACTCTGTTTATGACTATAGATGATGCTTAACAGTGAGGGTTTCCTTTGCACACTTTAAAAGTCTTCTGAGATTTATTGGGTGCCCACTTTTGAGAATGGGCTTAATACAGTGCATTTCTCATGTTTATGTCCCTGCTAGTTAATGCAGGTGGGTTAACTAGAGTTTTATGTGCATTTTGTCTAACATGATGCAATGGCTTGAGAGGATTTAAACAATTTTAAAAGAATGGCAGATGTTCAGAAGAGTGACCATGCAAAATGCATAAGTGTAAAAAAAATAATTTTACAATTTTTATAACTTCTTCCTGCAAAAAGATTCTCATCCCGAGTTTCCAAAATCATAAAATAACAGTAAATTGGAAATATACTTAAATTGTGGTGCTGTAGTCAAACCATAACTGACTTTTTTCAGTGAAAGCTTTTAAGCAGTTAAAAAACACTTGCTTAAGTGTATCTGTTGTAGTGTGAGACATGCCGAAGTCATCACTAAGGTGGTTCATGGAGAAAACAGTCTTCATAATGGAAGTGCTTCCAGGAATAATTCACCTTGAACGAGCTCTGCTTTCAACAGCAGATCACGTCAGCCTACATGTATGTGGTGTATTGTCCTTGTAATGAGTCCTCCCCCTCAGGCTGGGAGAGCTGGCACAGCGAAAACACCCTCCTGCTGTCTTTTCTTTACCTAATCCTCTCATAAATAGGCCACTGTGTCTTTTTTTTTTTTCTTACAGGCCTAGGCAATGCATTCAGGGCTTGTCAGTAAGGTTGAGAGGTTGAAAATTCTGATCCCACATGAGCCAAAAAACAGCGTGAAGTTCGATGTGAACAGGGGGCCAGTAAAATGATAGAATAGAAAAAAAATTGTTGCATTGCTGGGTGTATCTTTTCAAAAGCCATCCCTTTGATAGAGACAGTGGAAGAATACCATATTTTGATCTTAAGTGCTCATTCCTGGATGAAACCATTACCTCAAGCATTAGACCCTTTGTTTTGGCCCATGAGAGTGGACCTAAAACCATTTTGACTCCATAATGTTAAGAAAATATATGAAGCCCTATTCACACGTAGGAGGCAGTTGGTGGAAGAACATTAATGAAACTGCTTATCTGTGGCCTCGGATGCAGACCTCAAACAAAACTTTAGATGAGAAGTGGTGATGCAGAAATTGTTGTTTGCCTTTAGCTCATTTTTTTCTTTTCTTTTCTTCTCATATTTCCTCCTGATGACATTGTGATTGTTACTTTAAAAGGTAATCTTAAAACATTTTTATTTTCAGGAAAACAAACTGATTTAATTTAAGGCAATGGAAATAGTCTTATGGTTTAACAGTTAAACCTGCTGCTTCAGGATCACTAGACTGAGAATGCTTTTAAGGGGACCACTGATCAAAAACCTCTCTGTGCTTTGGAAGATAAGTGCTGACATAGTTGGAATGTTAACAATACAAGAAATTAGAGCATTTAGAATTTTGAAACTAATTAAACAAAAATGAAACATTAGGAAAGGAAATAGCTTAATGGAATTTTAAATCAATGAAACCAAAACCTTTCCCTTTCAATGATGTGAATTCTATGCAATTACTTCCATTGATGAGGATTATTGAATATTGGAAAAAACTTAGACCTTTTTGGAAGCTGGCAGAGATCTCAGACAGAAAATGCTATGGTCCACTTGGACCTAAGGACACGAAAACCCGCTGAGCAAAAGACACAGGAATTTAGCTTTAGTGACGGGTAATTCATTTTCAGTATGGCAGCAGCTCATTGTGAGATTTTATTCCAAACACGCACATTCTCCCTTTCGATCTGTCTTTCCCTGTCTTGCTGTCTTTTTGCTGCCGCCCCACATCTAGCTATATTCACACTCTGCCAAACAAGCCAATTAGTGGCCTTTGAACATATAATTGTATGCGTGACTGTGAGCGTGTGTAGGTAGGTGTCATTTTGTTAAGTCTCGGGGTCACGCTCCTGCAGTGCAATGCAAGTGACAGCTCACGTGAAGGGACTCCATTGTGCCAGTCAAGCCTCACTGGTCACCAAAGCTGTTTACATTTTAGGATAGAGGGTAGCAGAGGGTGTGTGTGGGGTGGGGGTGGGGATTGAGGAAGTGTGCTGCAAAGAGAAGTGCTTCCCGTACTTAAGGAGAGCATCCAGTCCATTATGAGAGTAGTGCATTAAGTGCTTTCCAAAGTCTTTTTTCCAAAGCTCAATTGGACCATTTTTCCAATAACATTTCCAGGAACTTTTATTACCAGAAATTTAGCTACATAAAAAATTGTGATAACCTGTTTGCTTGGTATAGACATACTGCAAGTGGTCATTTGTGTGTTTCGACTTCTTTACTTGGAGTCCCACTAAATTTCTCCCATGAAGAGCCTGGACCTTGTTGTAGCTTCTCCAGTCTCCAAATAATAAAAAGAATTTCAAATGTACAGTGGTGTGTATGGTGTATTATTAGGAAAAAAGATGATTTCAAGAATTAAGGCACATCACATCATCGGCACATTTTTCATGCATTTTTTTGAATTGAATGAATTTAATTGAATCAACGTCTCAACTTTATTGCAATTTGCGATTGTATTCTCAAACACTGTAAAGTTAAACAGTGCAAGTTCATTTCACAAATCAGGTGGAATACACACTAACACGTGGAATCATCTGAAAAGTCTTTTACCCCATTTGCTCCTTTTTAGTGGAATGCTTGGGGTCAAGGTAATTTTTTTTTCATACTATATTACAAATTCAGACACAATTTTTAAAAAAAATACTATTTTGAATTAATTTAAATGTCTAATATGAAAAGCATTAATTTGTTTTGTGTGACCTCTTTAATTATTTCATGTAAGATAGGATAGGAAAAAACATCATGCAACACATCATTTGTAGTGCTGCAATGTGAAAATGCAGACTAAAAACCATTAAGAAGGTGTTGAAAGCTCATCTCTGTTCTCTGTTTTGCGGTGAAAATGGGCCACCTGCTGGCTTAAAGCATGATGCCACATGCTTTAATTTAAAGAAAATAGAGCCTAATTGGTATTATTTGGGTTCCATATGGCAGGAAAATCATAAAGAATGGTGCTGGGATGAAACACTTACAAGCCTTTTAACTCATAATGGAATGCCTTTGATGCAATATTTTATGAAGATGACAGATTGACATTCACATTTAGACTAGTTCACAGTTAGAATTTTCAGTGGTGTCTGTGTAGATTCTCAATCATCCAGGTCATAGTTGTCCAAAGTAGTTTTCTGTGTCAACTGGACTGTTGACAGTTGACGTCTTCTCATTTGAAGACGTTTTGCCTTCTATCCAGAAGGCTTCTTCAGTTCTGAACTCACTGTGGACAGAGCTTGAAAATATAGCCCTTGTGGACCATTAGCATGCTAATGATCTAGGTGGTCACCTGAGAGTCGTTGGTAAGGTCGTTCACCTAGTTTCGGTTGGTGTGTCTCCCCTTTGTCTGCTGGCTCATATGATGGTGAGTCACCAGGTCTCCTGAAATGGTGTGAATGTTTGGTTTGTTGTTGGAAAGAGTGAAGTTGAGAACTGTTGTTTACTTATTTGATGTGGAAAAATGGCACACTGAAAGAGCTCGTCCCATGGTTGTATAATATGCTTTAGTTTGTGCAGCACTGGCTTATTTTCATGCTTCTTTGTGTTAATTTAAAAAATGTGTACACCCTGGCAGATCTCACTTCAAAATGTGAAATTCTTGGAAAAGGGAACTCATTTCTTCCCTCAGTTTTCTTCTTTCATATTATTATGTTGAAGCAGCGTCTGCAACCCAGTATCTTCAAACCAGCAAAGAAAGATAAAACCCTGCCGATGGCCCCAACTGGTTGGCTGTACTTTCCCAATATCCACTGTGAGTCAAACTTCTATCTTTGGCTCATAATGCTGGAGAAAATATTGTAAGTGTGACCCCAGATGTTTGACTTCACTGTTCCCTAATATGTAGTTTGATACAAAATCCTCTTTTACTCACACACTTTCCAGGATATTTATAGCACTTATGCATGTAAACCATTTTCATTAGGCTTTCAAATCTGCATTGTGCAGAGTCTTTATGGTATGTTCAAAAGAAAACTGAACATATATTACAGTTTGCAGCTGTATTTTGTCGTGTTGCGGATTTTGGTGTGATTCCTGGATTTGTTCCCAGTTCCAGGACTAAAGAAACCAGTATGACTCAATCTATGTAACTGCCATTGCCTGCTCTTCTCCTCCGGTGCTGAGATGGAAAATTCCACTCACCTTGCCAAGCCCCTCCTCCGCACCCATCTGATCAGCCTTCATCATTTTCACCTGTTGCTCCCTCTTGGGCCTGTTTAAGCCACTGCTGTGCATTCATGCCTTGCCATATTGTTATTGCTCCATGCCTGACTCTCCAGCACTTTGGTCGAATTTACTGGTTTTTACCCTACCTGCCTTGGACTTCCATCAGCTCCTCCGTGGGGACCCCCAGCCACTCCCAAAAGCAGACGAGAGATGTAATCACTCCACCTAGTCCTGGGCTGTCCACAAGGCCTCCTCCACGTGGCACATGTCCGGAACACCTCTAAAGGGAGGCATCTGGAAGGCATCCTGGCCAGATGCCCGAGCCACCCCAGCTGGCTCCTCTCGATGTGGAGAAGCAGCGGTTCCTCCTTGAGGCAGGACCTCCTCCCCAACCCGGAGAAGGCACTCTACCTTTTTCTGAGCATGGACCATGGCCTCTGACTTGGAGGTGCTGATCCGCATCCCTACCGCTTCACACTCGGTCGCGAACCGCCCCAGCATGTGTTAGAGGTCCTTGCTCGATGGTGCCAGAAGAACCACATTATCCGCAAAAAGCAGCGACGAGATCTTCCGCCCACCGAACTCGACACCCTCCACTCCCCGGCTGATCTGTGGTTCCAATACCGGGGCGAAACCCACATTGAACACACCCTCTGGTCCCCACTCTTAAAAGGGACCACCACCCCGGTCTGCCAATCTAGGGGCACTGCCCCCGATGTCCACGTAATGTTGTCAACCAGGACAGCCAAACAACATCCAGAGCCTTAAGATAACTTGGGCGGATCTTATCCGCTCCCGGAGCTCCGCCGCCAGGCAGCTGTTTCACTACCTCGGCAACTTCCGCTCCGGAAATTGGACGGTCCACCTCCTGGTCTCCCGACTCTGTTCCTCCTTGTGGATATGTGTTGGTAGGATTGAGGAGCTCCCGGAAGTATTCCTTCCACCGCTGGATAATTGTCTTGCTGTTGTTGTGCTGTAAATTTCCCCGTGTGGAAATAAAGAACCTGAACCAGAAGACGTCAGCAGCTCCCCACGCACACCTAGCACGGTGTAAGCAAGTTGCCACCCCGAAGGTGCCGGACAGTTTGGCAGAATCTTCTTGGTGCCAACCGAAAGTCTTCCTCCATAGCCTCACCGAACTCCTCCCACGCCCGAGTTTTTGCCTCCGTGACTGTCTCGGCCGCAGCCCGCTTAGCCAACCTGTACCGGTCAGCTGCTTCCGGAGACCCACAGACCAGCCATGACCTGTAGGCCTCTTTCTTCAGCCTAATGGCTCCCCTTACCTCTGGTGTCCACCATCGGGTATGGGGATTACCGCCACGACCAACACCAGCGGCCTTGCAGCCGCAACTCGTGACAGCCACCTCAACAATGGCGGAGCGGAACATGGCCCATTCAATGTCCCCTACCACCACCGGAATGTGATCAAAGCTCTGTCACAGGTGGGAGTTGAAGACCAGCCTGACAGATCCCTACCTGATCCAACTTGTTGACAGCTCTGCTCCTATCTTCACCCGGGTGTCCAAAACATATGGCCGCAGATCAGCTGACACGACTATGAAGTCAATCCTTGACCTATGGCCCAGGCCGTCATGGTGCCAAGAGCACCGATGAACAATCTTATGCCCAAACACGGTGTTAGTTATGGCCAAACTGCGACTAGCACAGATGTCCAACAACTGCACACCACCCTGGTTCTGATCGAGCAGACCATTCCTCCCAATCACGCCTTTCCAGGTCACACTTTTGTTACCCACGTGAGCGTTGAAGTCTCCCAGCAGAACGATGGAGTCCCCAGTCAGGACACTATCCAGCGTCCATCCTAGGTCCTCCAAAAAGGGCGGGTACTCTGAACTAATGGCAGCCACATAACTTAATTAAAATTTTGGGGTTTTTCAAATATATTATCTTCTTTCTTCAGCTTGTTTGTTCTTTTGGTTTTTGTATAATACTCTATCTTTGTGTCTGATTTCACAGATACATTAGGCTGCTGGTGTTTCAGCAGCCTACTCTTTATGAGTGGGTGATAACTCTGCTCAGATATTTTTATTTTCAGCTTTAAAGGGGTAGACGGCCAGAGTGGTGGGAGTAATGTACCCCAGTACATCTTTAAAATGCATATGCTGAAAAAAGCAAGCAGTCGTAATGTTTAATGTTTGGGTTAAAATGTACTTATCATCAGAAAGATGATTTTTGACATAGATTTTTTGAAAGAGCTATCTGTGGGCTTGTGTTATCCTTAGAGACAGACCTCTGCTCGACATGTGCTACAATTTCAGTTATGGCAACTATGCTTTTTATGACAGTGATGCCCATGTATGGTTTTTCAAAAAGGCATCTACAGTTGAAGAATAGCCAAGATATCAGGAAAGCTTCAAACTCTGACTCTTAGACTTTTTATTTCTGTGCAACCCATACTAGGTTTCCCTGCTTTAGTGCTCCTGAAAGTGAAACATTGTAGCCATTCATAAATCATTTTTTATTCTTAGAAGTGTTTTTTAAAGGTTACACATTCACTAATTAAAAGCCTTTAGTATCTTTGACGCAAAAGTCAATGATTGGGAACATTTTTGTTGGAACCAAAATGATAAATTCCGGAAGAAGTTGAATGAGGTCGAATTCTGTGTAGCAAGCTGTCACTCCTGTTACAATGGAGACATTGTACCTGACTCTCCTGTTTAAATCTCAGCTGTCAAGTTAAATACAGCCGCCTGACCTACTTATTTGGCCTGCATCTTTGGCTGCATGAACTACCGGTTTCTTTGTGCAGGTCATGTCAAACTATTGCTGACACACATTGTGTGTGTGCGTGTGCGTGTGTGGAGGAAGGAGGAAGACTCAGATCTGCATCTGTGTTCATTTTCAGTTCATCTTTTACATAATGAATAATGCCATGTTTTTCCAGTATGCCATCGTGTAAACTCCTCTCCGACATCCTGATTGTCAGCTAAGAACAATGAAGTTCTTCCTCTAATGCCAGCTATTAATAATTGATTAAATCATAGCAACTCTTTTATCGTTGTGTCATTTCCTTTTGGTACTCTTTTCAGGTTGCAGTTTATCACTTAATGTATTTGTGACAAATTGGCTCTTTTCTGAAGAATTTATTTTATAATCAATTAGTTTAGGGACCCCTAAACTAGGGACCCCTTTCCCGTGGGCTCACCACCTGCAGGAGGGGCCAAGGGGGTCGGGTGCATTGTGTTTTGGGTAGCAGCCGGAGGCAGGGACCTTGGCGGTCTGATTCCCGGCTGCACAAACTGGCTCTAGGGACATGGAATGTCACCTCTCTGGTGGGAAAGGAGCCTGAGTTGGTGCGCGAGGTTGAGAAGTTCCGACTAGATATAGTTGGCCTCGCCTCGACGCACGGCAAGGGCTCTGGAACCAGTCTTCTTGAGAGGGGTTGGACTACCACTACCACTCTGGAGTTGCCGATGGTGAGAGGCGACGAGCAGGGGTGGCAATTCTGGTTGCTCCCCAGCTCAGTGCCTGTGTATTGGAGTTTACCCCGGTGGATGAGAGGGTAGCCTCCCTTCGCCTTCGGGTGGGGGGACGGATCCTGACTGTTGTTTGTGCCTATGGTCCAAACAGCAGTTCAGCGTATCCACCCTTTTTGGAGTCCTTAGAGGGAGTGCTGGAGAGTGCCCCTTCTGGGGGCTCCCTCGTCCTCCTGGGTGACTTCAATGCTCACGTTGGCAATGACAGTGTGACCTGGAGAGGTGTGATTGGGAAGAACGGCCCCCCTGATCTGAACCCGAGTGGTGTTTTGTTATTGGACTTCTGTGCTCGTCTCAGATTGTCCATAACGAACACCTTGTTCAGACATAAAGGCGTCCACATGTGCACTTGGCACCAGGACGCCTTAGGCCGCAGATCGATGATCGACTTTGTGGTTGTGTCATCGGATTTGCGGCCGCATGTTCTGGACACTCGGGTGAAGAGAGGGGCGGAGCTGTCAACTGATCACCACCTGGTGGTGAGTTGGCTCCGATGGTGGGGAAGGATGCCGGACAGACCTGGCAGGCCCAAACGTGTTGTGAGGGTCTGCTGGGAACGCCTGGCAGAGTCCCCTGTCAGAAGGAGCTTCAACTCACGCCTCCGGGAGAGCTTTGACCATGTCCCGGGGGAGGCGGGGGACATTGAGTCCGAGTGGACCGTGTTCCGTGCCTCCATTGTTGAGGCAGCTGACCGGTGCTGTGGCCGCAAGGTGGTTGGTGCCTGTCATGGCGGCAATGCCCGAACCCGCTGGTGGACACCAGCGGTGAGGGATGCCGTCAAGCTGAAGAAGGAGTCGTATCGGGCCTTACTGGCCTGTGGGACTCCTGAGGCAGCAGATGGGTACCGGCGTGCCAAGCGGAGTGCAGCTACAGCGGTTGCCGAGGCAAAGACTCGGGCATGGGAAGAGTTCGGTGAGGCCATGGAGAACGACTTTCGGACGGCCTCGAAAAGGTTCTGGACCACCATCCGGCGTCTGAGGAGTGGGAAGCAGTGCACTGTCAACACTGTGTATAGTGGTGATGGTGTGCTGCTGACCTCAACTCGGGATGTTGTGGATCGGTGGAAGGAATACTTCGAGGACCTCCTCAATCCCACCAACACGCCTTCCAGTGAGGAAGTAGGGCCTGGGGACCTGGAGATGGGCTCTCGTATCTCCGGGGCTGAAGTTGCCGAGGTAGTTAAAAAACTCCTCGGTGGCAAGGCCCCGGGGGTGGATGAGATCCGCCCAGAGTCCCTTAAGGCTCTGGATGTTGTAGGGCTGTCGTGGTTGACTCGACTCTGCAACATCGCGTGGACATCGGGGGCAGACCGGGGTGGTAGTCCCTCTTTTTAAGAAGGGGGACCGGAGGGTGTGTTCCAACTATAGGGGGATCACACTCCTCAGCCTCCCTGGTAAGGTCTATTCAGGGGTACTGGAGAGGAGGGTCCGCCGGATAGTCGAACCTCGGATTCAGGAGGAGCAATGTGGTTTTCGTCCTGGGCGTGGAACAGTGGACCAGCTCTACACCCTCCGCAGGGTCTTCGAGGGTGCATGGGAGTTTGCCCAACCAGTCCACATGTGTTTTGTGGACTTGGAGAAGGCATTCGACCGTGTCCCTCGGGGGGTCCTGTGGGGGGTCCTCCGAGAGTATGGGGTGTCGGGCCCGCTGATACGGGCTGTCCGCTCCCTGTACGATCGGTGCCAGAGTTTGGTCCGAATTGCTGGCAGTAAGTCGAACTCGTTTCCGGTGAGGGTTGGCCTCCGCCAGGGCTGCCCTTTGTCACCGATTCTGTTCATAATTTTTATGGACAGAATTTCTAGGTGCAGTCATGGTGTTGAGGGGATCTGGTTTGGTGACCTCAGGATCGCGTCTCTGCTTTTTGCGGATGATGTGGTCCTGTTGGCTTCATCGGCCCGTGACCTCCAACTATCACTGGATCGGTTCGCCGCCGCATGTGAAGCGGCTGGGATGAGAATCAGCACCTCCAAATCCGAGGCCATGGTTCTCAACCGGAAAAAGGTGGAGTGCCTTCTCCGGGTAAAGGAGGAGATCCTGCCCCAAGTGGAGGAGTTTAAGTACCTCGGGGTCTTGTTCACGAGTGAGGGAAGAATGGAGCGGGAGATCGACAGGCGGATCGGTGCGGCGTCCACAGTAATGCGGACTCTGCACCGGTCCGTTGTGGTGAAGAGATTTACCGGTCGATCTTCGTTCCTACCCTCACCTATGGTCATGAGCTTTGGGTAATGACCGAAAGAACAAGATCACGGGTACAAGCGGCTGAAATGAGCTTCCTCCGTAGGGTGGCTGGGCTCTCCCTTAGAGATAGGGTGAGAAGCTCTGCCATCCGGGAGGAGCTCGGAGTAGAGTCGCTGCTCCTCCGCGTTGAGAGGAGCCAGATGGGGTGGCTTGGGCATCTAGTCAGGATGCCCCCTGGACGCCTCCCTGGTGAGGTGTTCAGGGCATGTCCCTCCGGTAGGAGACCCCCGGGGAGACCCAGGACACGTTGGAGAGACTATGTCTCTCGGCTGGCCTGGGAACGCCTGGGGATCCCTCCGGATGAGCTGGAGGAGGTAGCTGGGGAGAGGGAAGTCTGGGCTTCTCTCCTTAGGCTGCTGCCCCCGCGACCCGACCCCGGATAAGCGGTAGAGAATGGATGGATGGATGGATAGTTTAGGGAGTTGAGAGAAAAGGCAGGATTGAAAACATGGTGTTTCGTAAATTTTGTCTTCTAATGATGACAAGGTTGATAGTTCTCTGCCTGGGTTTAATGCTAAATTCATGGAACTGCATGCACGTCTAATAGCAGCCATTTTGAGATCTCAGACTGATGCCTCACCCCATGTCAGCCATGTGCACACCTGTCACCACCGAGTCAGCTCGCGCCACTTACCACTCACTCTGAAATATTTCAGAACACCTGTCTCCTTTTGACACGGTCCACTGAGCCGACAGCAAGCCCCCCACGTAGTTTACAGGCCATTTGAGCTCACGCAGCAGGACATCAGGTGCTAAGTGGAGTTGTGGATGACGCTGTCTGTGCATCTCAGCTTTGGCCTGTGCTTGGTCCCATGTCACCCTCAGTGCCATCAGTCTGCACAGATAACATTTTTGCGTGTAATGTCTTTGAGACAGCTAATCCCAGCACCAATATAAGGACTTTATTGACACTGATTGTCTAATAATATTTGAAGGTCTTAAGTATTTTTGTAAAAAAAAAAAAATCTATACATTGCTCCCTCTTTATCTGCATATTGAAACCTTGCATTTGGTTTTTATTATCTCAGTGTTTTTAACTAAATATTAATTCAATTGTTATTGGTCTGCACACAGACTCTATGTTAAGTGACCCACACCGGAGTCCTCTGCATTTTAAGCTCTTCCAGTCCTCATTACAGTGATATATTTTAGTCAGACTTGAACTAACTCTGCTATCTAATCAGCAGACACAGAATAGAATGCAGAAAGGAAGGTGTGGACTCCTGATGAGCCCATTATTGCTGCTTCTGGCTGTCAGACTGATTTTAAGACAAGTTCCACCTGACAGCCTTGACAGTCTAGCAGCCATTAATTGGGTGTGCTGAAGGAAAGACTCTCTGTGTACGGATTTAACCCCCTCAGCAGTTTCTCCCCTTTGTCTTTAACCTCCATTCTGCCTCATCTGTCTTTCTCACATACCTTGCTTTCAGCACAGAAATCCTATTTTGAAGGAGCAAAACTATTATTTTATAGCAGCTGCAGTATTTTTTATTTTTTTTTTTTTACTGTGGCAGGGTTATTTTTGTTCAATGAATATATGTCAATTTATTGTAATGATTACCGTATTTTCACAACCATAAGGCGCGCCGTATTATAGGGCGCACCTTCAATTAACAGCCTATTTTAGAAATATTTTCATACACAGGGCGCACCGTGCTATAAGGCGCATAGCATAGAAACTGCGTAGTGCCTGTGGTTTCATGACGCGTTCACTAGATCGAGCTGCGCTAAAAGGAATGTCAATAAAACAGCCAGATAAGTCAGTCAAACTTTATTAATAGAATACAAACCGTCGTTCTCACAACTCTATTCACTCCCAAAACGAATAAACAGCTGTTTTATTATTTTTCCCGAGTGACGTAGTGTTTTCGCGTAACACAGTTCGTTTAATAACAGCGAGTTATAACAGGCAGTGCAACATTTTTATCACAAGTGGATAGTGGAGTTTAATAAATCTTCGATTTAGTGCAACGTTTTTATCACGTAGTACTGTTGCGGTAAATCAAACGTTAGTGCAAACAATATACGGTAACTCGAACTCTCGAAGTAATGCAAAGCGATAGCAATAGCAATATAACAACGTTGTTCAAACGGTAATTTCCATATTCACAGTATGACCAGCCTTGTTAAGTTGTAAACACACAAAAGAAACACGTAAAGATCACTTTATCAGTTCATTCCTCATCCAGGAATCCCTCGAATTCTTCTTCTTTGGTGTCCGAATTGAACAGTTGTGCGAATACGGCGTCCAACATGGCCGGCTCCGTCTCGTCAAAGTCGTCATCAGGGTCGGTGTCGCTGGTGTTGTCTGGCATTTCAGTGACAATCCCTGCCTTCCTGAAAGCTCGGACCATGGTCGATGCCCAGGCATTTACGACCCACTGGCAGATAGTGACGTATGACGCTCGGCGCCGTCTCCCCGTCTTGGTGAACGTGTGTTCGCCGTTCGTCATCCACCGCTCCCACGCAGTTCGCAGTCTAGTTTTGAATGCCCCGTTGACACCAATATTTAGCGGCTGGAGTTCCTTTGTTAATCCACTTCTTGCTTTGTTTCCTCGGAAGCTCCGTTGAGTCTATACCTGGCGCAGGTCGTCTTGGTGCTTCCTCCACTTCCGCACCATTGATTCGTTCACGTTAAATTGTCTTGCCGCTGCTCTATTTCCGTGTTCAACTGCGTGACTGATAGCCTTCAGTTTGAACTCTGCGGTATTGTAAATAAATTGAATATTAATAGCCCAAACTGACAACCAAATTCTTATCTGTAATATCAGCATTGTTTTTTTTGTCACTGAAACCAAATATCTATCAACTACAAAACTAGTCTGACCAGTCTCATTAAACAAACCTAAAAAGGTGAACCAGTCACTACTTAAGCCACAGGAATTAGTTCTACAGTCAGTTTATATGCAGTCATGACTGTGGTGGGAAATGAGGTGAAGGGACCGTTTCAGTGACATGAAGACATTCAATCTCGGTAATACTATAGAAAAAAAATGTCACAGTGCCTTTTTCTGAGGCCTTCAGAACGTCTCTGAGGCTGAGACCTGCAGAACACCTTTGTTCTTGCCATTTGTTTCTCCCTTATCTCTAAATCTCCATTATAACCACTCTCACTTTGAAGAGCCTTTGGTGGGAGATTGGATATTTACCCATCTTATCTCTCTGACATGTCACTCATTACATACCCAAACATTTCCTCTCCTTTAGCCTTTGTTGGATGCTGTCAAAACAGAACTTAATCCGCACATTTAGCACATTTTAGAAGTAAATTGCAGTCATTGTGATAGAGGTGGTCTGGAGGGCATTAGTGGTTTTAGATATATGATTTTGTGCAGGATGTGTCTCAGAGGCTGTGTTGCGGCATGTTTTAAAGATGTAGGTCAAGTGTTGTTCCTTGTTTGAACAGTACAGTTTACTTGGTGGAGTTCCTAAGATGTAACAAGTTGTGCCTTTCTTTACCCAGCTCCTCTCATCTGTCATCTTGCAGCAAGCATAAAAACAACTGTTTCTGTTTTCTCTGCTCAGGCTTTTCCAATAAACCATTCATTATATAAACTCACCCAAATCCATACAGGATGTAAACAACTAGTACAGGTTGTACGCTCAGTGGGATGGTTGTCATGAAAACTTGCACCCCAGCTGAAAGCTTATGTGGAGGCAGTGCACTTATGTGTGAGCATTTTTGATTTTGCTAGTGTAATGATTCCAGCCCATCTGCTGCATTACATCTAGGGTTTACAGACATGGAACACATTAAGTCTTTTGTAGTCAAGCTCATGTCAGAGGAAATGAATTACTTCAATACTACGCTTCAATAAATCTTTGTCTACAAGTTGATTTCTTTGTATTTGTGAAATGTACCGGTACTTCCATCTTAGTGTTGGATAATGTAACTTATTAGTTTTCTAAACAAATATTGATTAAAAAAATATTGATGTAATATTGTTATATTTATCGTAATTCTCCACTTTGCATTAGTGGAGATATCTGCAATCCCACTGTAGAAAAACGTAATTTTGTTTTGCTGTGTCCTTGAACAGACAAATATCCACATATTTTATTGAAGTGAATTATCTATGTTTCTTTAATTAGTTATTAGTTAAGCAAAATTGTAACCAAAAAGATGCAATTGTGCAACTATTTTAGGGCAGCCACAATCTTCATCTTCAAATTCCACTTTACATTTGGCTCCAGTACCGTGCAACCACACACACACACACACACAAACACACCCACCCACCCACCTACATCATTTTGTGTAATGTACTCATACTCAGTCAAATCTTGAGGTGAACTGGTCCTTAAGAAAACAAAAGCTGACATCTAGCATGATAACATTGTGGTGTGCAGAATATTTTTGATTCTTGTGAAGACACATTGATCTAAATGATAATTTTGAAATGTAATTTGTTACCTTTTACATTTTTGTAAAATATAATTTTTTTTTTAAAACCATTAATTTTATTACAAAAAGTTATTGTTTTGATTTAATTTATGTCTAATTATTTGACTTGTAACATATCAGTGTTAGTAAAGTTTTCCTTCAAGTTAGTTTCTTGCCATTTCTCCCAGATGTCATATGGTAAGTACAGCATAAAAAATTATCTGACACGAATTCAGCTTGTAGCATCATGAGGGATAAATTAAAGCTTTGTATATGAGTGAGCTCAAGGATGTGTGTGCAATACATACAGTAGTTATAGAGATATGTCTCCCACTAGGTGGGAGGCACATCACCCCTCTGTCTTTGTAGGTTCGCTAACAGAAAATAAGTGTTTTCTCTGCCTGTGGTGGAATAAAGTTACAACAGAATAATTCAAAGCTACCCAGTTTAGTCTAAATATCACATTCCTTTGAAAAGAGAAGTGGTCACTTTGGAATACATTTAATGAATGGAAAAAGCAGTAAAATGTTTACAGCATTTGCTCTTTCTTTCTCCAGTTTTGTTTGGTCAGACTCTCGCCATCCAGTTTACCAAGGAGCCGAAATCTCAGGATGCTTTGCACGGCCGCAGTGCCATGTTACGGTGTGAGGTCAGCAATCCAACCAACATCAGTTACAGGTGGCTACACAATGGCCAGCGCCTGGAAAACAGCGACAGGCGCTTTCAGGAGGGCAGCAACCTCAAGTTTATGGCTGTGGATCGGCAGCTGGATGCAGGCAGCTTTGAGTGCGTCGCACAAAACCCAGTAACGGGAGAAATACGCCAGTCCACTAATGCCTCCTTCAATATCAAGTGTGAGTATTTGAGTTCAAGCCATGATTTCAATTTACATTCAAGCCACCCCATTGTTAAAAAGAACCCTGCCGAGGGAAAATTGCCGGTTTATAGGATTTCCTAATGGCAACAACAGTGTAAATCCGGTTTCTTCATCAAAAAAGAAAAACAAAGTGTCCGTATAAAATGACAGGTAGCCAAAGGAATGTTTCCACCTTGTTGCTCCACCTCCTCACTGATTTATGCCTCACCAAACATGTATTTTCTTAGTTTATTTCCATTGTTCAGATTCTTCCCCACCCACTCATGGTATCAAAAGACTTTTTGGGCTACATAATTATTTATAGATAGATTTGTGTGGTTCCTGTTGTTACAGTATTTTTGGTTTTTCTGTTTTATGCTGGGGACATTTGTTAAAAAAATGCTTAGGGAAACTAAACATTTTTTTTATCAGAGACAAGGCTCTACTAATGTGGGTAAACACAAGAGCAGATTGAAAAATGGCTCCATTTGGGGTACATGGTGCTTTGAACATCTCTAAAGAGATATAAATTTATCTGAAGCTGATTGCAAGAACGGATAAGCGGCCAAAACCTCCATGTAGCAATCTGGGCAACATAGGAGAGAATGAAAGGAAGATTTATCCCCTGCTGTATGACATGTCACTAACAGTGAATATTTGTGGCCTATTATGTTAAAAGCATCAATATGCATCACTTTTACAAACTGTAATCTGAGGAGGAACAATTTTTATGTGTTGCACTTAAATGTGATGTAGTATGTTGGTAATTTAATGCAGACAGTCCCACACCAGGAAAAGAGAGGAAAAGATTAGTTAGAAATAATTTGTTTAAAGAATTCCTAATAAACTTTGTCATCTGCTAGGTTTTTCTATCAATGTGAAATGGAGTAATCTTGCTGTTGGAGAAAAGATAATTTAATTCATTACAAGGGTTGTCATGGATAATCCCAATCACTATCACAGTTAATCACTGTTATCTAAGCAAAGGCTCCTGCTGATTCAGTAAAGTACCAACATGTTCAGATTCATTAAAACTTCAAAATGCCTGTTATTTCCTTAGCTGCAGCTTGTAATTAGCATGTACTTTTTAAATGAACACGAGGAAAAAGCCATTACAGTGTTTGGTTTTCTATCACCACAGCTGTACACTCCGTCTGTTTGTGTATATGAGCACATTTGTCTGTCGGTTATTTCATCCATTATGGCCATCCAATTCTTGATCATTTTGAGGATCTGACCATGTTTTGACAGATGTGTTTCTTCGACATGCATATAATAGGTGATGAAGCTACATGCAGCTTTAAAGTAAAGACATCCCTCTGGCATTAACCCCACGCACTCATGTGTATGCCAGTTTGCGTGCATCGTAGTAAATATGGGTTATGTGGGAGGTGGTTTAGACATTGGGTACTTCCATATGAGATGTATTGTACATGGACTCATGGACATGTCTTGAATGCACCTCCCTCCCCTTTCCTTTTCTACAAAGATAGGCGATTTATCTTTGTTGTATTTGTGGGTTGGCTAATGCAGCCAGTTGAGTTATTCAGAGTAATTATTCCCCCTGTGTTTTCTCTAATAATGGTTTCAGCCCACTTCATTCTTTTGTCCTGCATGTTCACTGGGCCTGCGTTGCGACATGTCCAATAGCAGCTTCAGGCTCAAGCATTGTAGTGTGATGGTCACTCTTGGTGACAAGAGTAACAAGGTATAGTGTGACAGTCTTTTACAGAAGCATTTAAGAATAATATATTTTCTCTACACTAGTAGAGCTCCAGCCTTTTGCAACCTATTTTTGTACTCCTCCTTTTTAATACTTATTTTACTGATTTTTTTTCTCCATGTTGTTTTTTCTTTTTAGCAGTGTTAAAAAAATGAATTTATTTTACTTATGATTTCTGTTTTTATAATCAACACAATTAATCAAACAGGATGCAATGAAGTCATGACTATTTGCTAAGTGGAATTTCTACAGTTTGAGTAAAATAATGCAATTTTAAAAGTACTTAGTAAAATCATCATGTACTTTTCTTGCACTTTCTCTGCCTTTAGAACACAGTGTCATTGGTATCTCCTTAGTGGTATATATTGTGACAAATGTGTGTAAAGAATTTTTCACTTTCCATTGCAGAAAGCTCTATATTTACTTGGTGGGAACACACAATGTGGCCAGGAAAGACTGTGTGTAAACCACACATGCAAGCACATGCACAAACTACCCCCCCCCCCCCACACACACACACACACACACACACACACAGTGTATTGGTATTTTTTGTGTCTTTTGTCAGAATTCAGCTTCTGGGCTTTATAAGACCGTTTCTGCCTTTTAGTCCCCCCCCCCCCCCCCCTCTATTGACCTTTCTGTATTTTCAGACAACTCTCACCACCCCCATTTTATTATCCTACTTCTTCAGGAGCAACGTCTTGCTGCTGTTTGCATTCTGGCCCGTTAACCTCTGTCAGTTGCAACTGATAAAATCTTACATGCAGTCTTTTCCCAAATCTTTTCCCATCCTGTGTTGATGGAGCTTCCTGGTCTGCCATCAACATAATAATTATATGCCTCTAATTATGCTGTAAGCTGCAAGGCCTGCCCCGACACTTAGTTATGCATTCTGAAAGGGCTTGCATGGAGGTATTTTCCACTCATAGTTTATAAAAGAGTGCCTTCTGTTTGGGCGAGTGGACAGCTTGAGAAGCTCTAAGAGAAAATTCCAGGCTGATTTGGAAATGACATGACTCCACAAATTGGCATCAACATGCTTCAGGATCAAATAGATTAAGACTACTGGACGGTTTAAACAGTCACATGGCTGTGTGAGTGTGCTCATTGTTTGCAGAGGGCAAATAGCATGTCTGATCCATTTTACTGTTATATAGTATACAGTTGTATAGTATACATTTGTCCTTGTATTTTGCCACTCACATGTCGGGTTGTTTCTTCCTTTTTCAACAGATCCATACCACGGGAATGTAAAATATTTCATAAAGGCATAATGGCTTGTGAAAGGGCTTTTTCTAGGACAAGGCAATATGATTTTATTTTAATATGAAATAGGCAGGTATACAAATGTGTCTGGTCTGGTGTGGATGGCAGGTTGAAACATATCTGTTTCTCCATACATATTAAAACATAAACATTATCATCATGGAGATTTTACAAACATTTTATTACTCTCTAGTAATAATAGTAATAATAATTTCCTCTTCGGGATTTTTCTGCACTGTTAGGTATGGATGAACTAATAACAGGTTTTTGTGGCATCACACTCTTACTGTTGGTGTCTGCTTCATCTTCGCCATTCCCGTCTTCCGTCTCAGTAAGACGGTTACTGAAATGTGTTTGAAATCGACACGGACAATTAGCGTCATGGCAGTCAGGGATACACATGCATCCTTAGCAGTGCAGTATCATTAATATTTTCATGTTTCAATGCTACATGCATACACAAACGACGAACGCACATATGGAAAGAATGCTCACTGCTGTAAGAGCATCTGTGCTAGGAGGAAGCCAACACAATGGAAATTATGTTACTGTGGGGACAGGTCTCCCATCAACCCCTGATTGGATGCTAGCTTCCTGTGTTGATTCACTGTGACTGGTTCTACTCTATTGCCCCCACAGCTGCACCTAAACTTAGGTGAAACAGAAGCAAAGATGATCTATTCTGCCATGGCCTGTATGGATGGTTCTCTGCATGAATTCACATCATACCTTACAGGAAGCGATCAAAGACACACATATTCACACATGGATCTGTATAAACTAAACGTCAACAAAAATATAGCCAATATCAATGTCAGCTTTGTCTGCAGTGCATTATAATTTGTATCTCTTATTTGATTCAGTATGTCTGCATGCTATACTGTAATGGCATTATACGGCAAATGTAGATGGAAACTTCCCTGAAAAATTTAGGTCACAAATTCATTAAAAGAAATAGGTGTGTGTGTGTGTGTGTGTGCGTGTGTGTGTGACGCAACGCAACTCTGAAGTGGTGCTGCACCAGTTTTGCTCCTTTCTCTCCAGTTTATCTGACACATTACCACCATGAGTGTGTTACATATGGGAGTCACCTCTCACCAGTTTTTTGTGATAGTATTTCCTTTGGAGGTCCAGTGGTATCTACATGGAAATCTATTAAGTTATTGTCTGTTGTTTTCCATTAAAAAATCCATGAAATGATCCAGCCTCCTTCCTTAAGTGCAGCAGTTCTTTTGCACTGTACTATATTCAACAGATGTGCTCCTAGGTCAGCATGAGTCACAGCACTGTCACTGTACTATTTGTGATTCTTTCGTCATTTGCTGCACCTATTAGGATTACTTAGCATCACACAGCATATAACAGGACAGAAACTTATCATGATTTTTCCCTCCTGTCATCTCAATTATTCCCTCTGTTATTACTTTTGTCTTGTTTCCTTTTTCCTTTCCACAGGGTTAGAAAGTGGCAGTGTGACTTTAAAGGAACCTAACTCAGAAGAGGGCATCGAGAGTTCAGCACCAGTCACATTACACTGTCAGATTGATGGACACCCACGGTGAGTCTCCTACCTCCTTCACTTTAGTCCACAGGGTAAAGGTTTAAATTCTGGACTGTACACACAGCCTGTTTAGTGGCCACTTTCATGCCCAAGAATTCTTCTGTTCTTATATTCTATTACATACTCAAAATTTATTTTTTTCTACAAAAACAAAATGAGAAAAAAATTGGCTCTTGTATTTCTAGTAAAGTCTGACATGATGTTTTGTTCCACATAAACTTCTTTTCGCAAACTCAAGGAGAAAAAAAAATCTGTCTTGTGTACCATGTAACAGCCTCAAGTCTTCATCAATCACATGGTGATGTTTTCATTTCTTACATAAATATATTCTTTATAATCCTCACAGACCAACATGCCAGTGGTTCAAGGATGGGGTGAAGCTGACTGAGAAGAGCCATCAGATTAACAGCAAAGAGAGGACACTAACTGTCAAGAATGCCAGTCCAGATGACAATGGACTGTACTACTGTTGTGCCAAGAATGCAGCAGGTCATGTCTGCAGCAGCAGCAACTTCAGCCTCAACATTATAGGTGTGTTTTATAACACTGCCTTCATCCAGTGTTTGGAGCTGTTTTGAACAATAAGAATAAAAATGAATTATTTTACAAATGTAGTGTAACTGGCATTATAAATCACATGTTTTAGATTTCCAACCTTCAACAGGAAACAGTCAGGAGAGGGGAAGGTGGATATATAGCTCATTAATTTTAAGGGAGGGCAAGAAGAGACAATAGTGGCTTTCCTAATAAGATTACCTGCTGGTGGGTTAATGCCTTTCCCCTCTACCAAGAAGTGCCTCGTAAACACTAGGCCAACGGTAACATCTGCTCCCTCATCAGCAGTACAGCTCTATCGATCTCCACAAATGACTGCAGCTTTTACACTTATACAAAAGGGAGGTTTGTTGTATTTCTACTGACTCTTCTTTATTTTGAGCTCCTTGCTTTTATCTTTTCAGTACACAAGAGAGCTCTTACTGTACTTAAAATAGCACACCTGTGCAAGAAATTTGAAGCCATGTTCTACTCTAATTCGCCACCTGCAATATACAGTGATGTCAGGTTAGCACCTGGCTGAATGAAGAATGGGTCATTCTTTAGTTTTAAGTTACCAGACTTGTCCATAGAGCTTCACCTCGAGTAAAGGCTGACAGTTTTCAGGTTTTGTCATGGCTCTTTAAGTTGAGACCTTTCTTCCAACTTCCAGGGTGTGCCAGATGTGTGCACAGTTTTCTCTTTTAGCACATTACTTCTTAGCTATAACCTAATGCTGCAGCTGGCACCTTAATACCGGTAAGTGTATATAAAATATTCACACACCTAAATCTAGATTCAGGGTTTTCCTGTGTGGTTATTTTCCCTCCTCGATTGTATACATCACCATCTGGTTTTGTTAGATCACTAAATATCCAATATATGATAGAATGAGTAAAATAAGACAATGGGAAGAAAGTAGTAATTTCATGCCATTTCTTTTATCCACAGAATTTTTTGCATTCTTGTCAAAGACAAAAAAACTCTTATTTTGCTTTTAAATTTGATTGTTATTTTCTATTGAATTTCATAATGATATACAGTAATTAAAATGCATTATGTTACTTTAAATTCTCATTTTAAATCCATGAACCTATGATGAATCACAATTGTGGCTTAGATGGTACTGTCTGCTTATTCAAGTATTTTTGGCCTAAAAACCTTGACCTATAAATCCTCCAATGCTGAGCCTTGAGGTGGGCGTTGATGAGCAGGTGGTCCCAGCTAGTCCCTGTCACCTGAATATGCATGTATACATATGTGAATTGACTTCTACTGTGTGAAGTGCTTTGAGCCGTTAGATGGACCACAAAAAGGCTACAACGGTTAAGTCATTTCCATTATAGTGAATATGCATCATTTCAGTAAAACATTTTTATTTTACTAGGGGGTGTTGGCATGTGTGTGCTTCTAAAGTGCATTTAGTTTAAAAAAAATTAAAAAAGGATGATATGATGGACTGGATAAGCTGCACCTATCTGCGCTATTGACACTGCTGCCTGAAGGTGACTTTTTAACAAATTCACTCTGCTGTTGGCAGATATTAATCAAGCTAACAGTCATTCTTTTTGTAAAGGTTGAGCTTCGACGCATATGAAACTTGATGGTCCGATGGTTTGCATGAGTAATTAAAAAGATGTTTGTCCACTTTACTTGCAGATAAGAGTTTCCCACGACCGGTGGTCTCTCCTGAGGATGTGCTGGTGCTGAGGAATGAGGAGGCCATGTTCCACTGCCAGTTCACTGCTGTGCCAGCCCCCACATTTGAGTGGTACCACGAGAATGAGCTTTTGACAAACAAGTCTCGGTTTGTAGAAATCCTCCCTTTTACTCTTTGCTTTGTCATCATACATCTTACTTATTAGATTAGATGTTCAGCTATTGTTTCATTCAGCTATTGTTTTTAACTTAGCAAGGTAAAAGTCCTCCCTTTGTCTTCTAGCTCTTTTGGTTGTTACAGTTTTTAGATGGATTTCATTAGCAGAATACTATTCTTAGAATATTGCCTGGTAGTTGACTTCTGTACATCATCCAGAAGCATTGAAAAGGCCCATTTGTCCAGCCCATCTTAAACAATCTGTAGTGTTTTAAACACCGATGAGGATAGGTTTCTTCAGGCTGCAATTAGCTTACTCTATGAACACATAAGGACTAGATAATAACTACTTTGAATAACAATGTACAGGTTATCCCCCACAGTGGTTTATGGCATATCATACATTGTTAGAGCGTGAAGAGAAGATAGAGCTTTTTCACTGTGTGCACTGAAATGAACAAATGCAGCACCTAGTCATTTGTTTATTGTGTGTCAACGGTGCATAAGATCACCTAACTAGTGAGTATGCACCAGGAATGCAGAGGAAAGGATAATGCATGTCAGAATGAAAGCACTGTTAGAGACCTGCTGATCTGACCTGGGTTGATATCACCCCAGAGGAATGCAGCTGTGTTTACAGGATAATCATCTCTTTTGTACGTCGACCGTGTCCTCCGATTGTTTTTCATATCCGTGAAAGAAGGGGAAAGTACATGATCTCAAGATTTTTTGCAAACGGTCTCTATATAATCTCTGAAAATGATTGTCTTTAACATATTTACAGGACATTTTTGTTCATTTCTGGTAATGGTGTCATTTTTATCCCTCAACACACCTTGCCTGAAGTAACACAAAAATATCAACCCTCTTTAAATCCAGTGCAAAACCAGACCAACATGAAACATTCATGCTTGTTCTTTGGAGGAAATTTCCAATATCCAATATTCATCCAAGTATGGCTTTTTGCTTTTTTGTTCACTGGAGTGAGTTAAGGTATGACTTTCTTTGTACTGAGCAGTTGAGCTCTCTGGAGGTGTGTGGGATGTGCAGTTCCTTATCTGTCACCCATGAAGCTGACAGGTCAGCTGAGGTCAGCATCTAATTACATCTTATCAAATTCATCATTGGCTCTGATACTCTCAGCCTGTCAGAGGATGGGCCAGTGGTCAAGGAAAACTCTGGGTTCTACACACTATTTCATTCCATATTAAGTTTAATCTGTAGCAGCAGATGGCTCAGGTTGTAGAGAAACAGGCCAAGGCACACAGACTTAAGCATAAAGGATTAAAAAGTAGCATGCTGTTGAAACCATTTCTGGACATTCATTCTTGTTTTTCTGCCTGTTATTCTAAACAAGAACCCAATCACCCCATTCATTGCCCCTTCACCTTACCCTACCCTTAAAGTATAAATAAAGAAAATCAACAAAGCATAAAATGCAAAAATACACAAGGATTAATAAATAAATGCTCACATTTATAAGTAACTTTTATGTAATGTCTACTGTTTGAAGTGATTTTGTGTCACTACAGAGTGTGACAAACTACAGCATGTAGTTAACAAATGTGAGATCTTTGAAATGACTGGGCAAATGAAATATTTATTCTGTTTGAATATGTGGTATAACCTGAGAACTAAGATGGAAGTATAAACTGTCTGATTTATGTTTCCGTAGTGTGTTCCTACTCTCCAATGGCACACTGTTGATCACCCAGGTCAAGCCCCGGAACACTGGGACCTACAAGTGCGTCAGCCGTGGAATTAGAGGGCCCCCGGTTATATTGGAGGCATCCCTCCTCATAGCAGGTGTTGTAAAAAAAAAATGCTCATTTAAAATAGATGCATTTACAAATATTGGCACAGGTGATTCAAATTAGATTGTGTATTTACCCTTTGTGACATTATTCTTTTGCTGCTTTCTAGTGGAATCAGATCTCTGTGATGATAACCAACTTCTTTTTCTTTGTCACATCTGCCGGAAGTGTTTTCCTGCTTCCCCTTGTTATCATTTCCTCGAACAGCCTATTTTGTTTTGGTCATCATACTTTTCCTCAGCATAGCAGTATCTGCCGGATGAGAATTTATTGTGTAAAACAAGATAATTCTGCATAGGAATGCACCTATGCAGAATTGTTTTTCAGTGCTTTAAACTGAAAAACACCACTTTAACGTGCAAGATTTTTGTTTGGTTTCCCGTTATAAATAATATATTCAGTGTACTTTGTGATTGCAAATCAAATTAACATTTCAATTTGTCTAATTAACATTTAGAGTTTGTGTAATTAATAAAATCGTACACTAAAGCTTTGACTCTAAATATATATATATATATAAGACATGGAAAAAAAATACAGTATTAAATAAAGAAGAACTCAAACGGAAGCTTGCAGTGTCTTATGCTTTTAAATAAATGGAAAAAGGCCCTGCTGGAATGCACCACATCAGATCAAAATTAGATTTTAATTGCACAAATTTGAAAACAAAACAAGTTTGAGGTCAGTCTGCAACAGGAAAGTCCACAGTTATGTTTAATGTCTCAAGTAAGTAAATAAAAACATAGCTAAATTTGTCAGGGTTGCCTAGCAGTGATTGCAGATTATTCTGTTTATCTGCTTCTCTCCTTTGTCATTCTTTGATGCAGAGAAACTCAATTGTTCCCAGATGTCTGATTTCAACTTTTCGGGAGCATCGTGATTGAACTTTTCTCGCCTGTTTCCATTTTGGCTTATGCTGTCTCACTGCTCTGTTCGGTCTCTGTGATTTTTATGGCATCAGGT
Source organism: Takifugu rubripes (assembly GCF_901000725.2). Taxonomy (NCBI): domain Eukaryota; kingdom Metazoa; phylum Chordata; class Actinopteri; order Tetraodontiformes; family Tetraodontidae; genus Takifugu; species Takifugu rubripes. The sequence goes on along the minus strand of NC_042288.1, from coordinate 4,051,984 downwards.
GTGCAAGGAGGAGAGCAAAAGATTGTGATCTTTTTAGTTTTTGCTATATTTTCGCTTTTCTGCAGCTGGGATATTGATTGTTTTTGTGTCAAACCATATCCCTTTCTATTCCATGGTAATACAAAGGAATTTTATTATTATGTTATGAGAATATGAATGATATAAGTTTGTTATTTTACAAGTCTTTGATATTAAAAATCAATAATTTTTTTATAACCAAGTAAAATATTTTATGACCAAATAAAGTGTTATTCAAATATCTGTGCACAAAGAGCACAGGTAAGTCAAGAGATCATCTTCCCATTTCCCATTTGGGAAACTATGTTATTTGCTAGATCTTGAAAATACATATGCTCAACACACCAACATGCTGCAGCATTTCCTCACTTTACTAATCACCCATTGTTTTAAAATGCAAGTGCAAGCAAGTCAAATATTTTGAATAGGCTTAGGACTGGATTTTTTTGAATATCTGGATCCCAAGTAAATAGTTCCCCTTCAGGGTTTTGGATTAACAAGGTTCAAATGTATCTACAGTTTTAACCCAGTGAACCACAGCAACATTTAAATACTTTAATTCAAGTTATCTGATGGTAATCCCCTTGAGCATTATAGAGGATTGTGTTACAGTAGAATTCAGTACTTGGGGCAAGCTTAAGCAGTTACTCAAACTCCACCTTCTTGATTCTTTCCCCAGCCAGATAAAATTCTCTTTTATCTCCTGATAAATGTGATTTTTTTTTTATTAGCTGATTTGAAGATTAGAATCATTGAAGGTCAGAACCACTGACCAGCTTTCAGATTGTTGGCCAATAATGTATTAATCACTTCCATTTGTGACTCACACTCTTAAACCTCACAGTAACAAGATGTCTTTGTAGTACAGCTCACATTCCATTTTATGTACATGGGCTCATAAGTTTTGATGTCACCCCCCTCACACAGCCTTTAGCTAATTACTGTACAACATGCAGTATATGCTCAGTTGCTAAACTATACACTGTTGTTTAATTATTTGGCCCTGCACTCCAGAACAGAGAACAAGATAGGAAAATCCAGTAATAGAATTCTGACTTTAGCCTTCTTATTCTTATAAAACTTATATTTTAGTTTTCAAATTTCCGTGCTAGCTCTCTAAATCTGGTTCTCTACCTGTATTACAGAGATAGATGACATGGTGCCAAAGCTGTGGAGGGTCTTCACAGCAGACTCTCTACAGCGGGTCGCATGTGAACCCCCACTTGGAAGACCTGAGCCTGAGGTGTGGTGGGAGAGAGGAGGGCAGCGGGTACCTACAGAGGGCAGAGTCTTCCAAGATGGCCTGTATCTGGTGTTTAGCCCCACCAAGGAAGAAGACTCCGGCACCTACACCTGTGTGGCTCAGAATAAGGCGGGTCGCAGGACACAGGAGGTCATCTTTACTGTGGCCAGTGAGTCATTGCATCAGTTTTCATAAATGTACATGAAAGGCACACAAATGAAGCAAAATTCTTAACATGGAATTGGAAAAATGGTTTCATAAAGAAAAATGCACAGTGTAAATACAGTGTGGAATGTTCTCACAAGAGTGAATGCATAATTGCAGCCCCTCCAGTGTGGGTGATGAAACCTCAGGACACCAGCTTAGAGGAGGGTAAACCGGGCTACCTTCACTGTCACGCAACGGCCAGCCCTGAACCAGAGGTCACATGGCTCCGCAACAACCTCATGATCACACCAGAGGTAACATACAGTACATGGCTTATTTTTCCAAGCATCTCTTCCATCTGCCAAACTTGATCTTATCTCTGCTTTAGTTTTGTGAGCAAGATTTTAAAATATTGACTTACCGACAACATATCCATATTTTCCCCCAGGACACTCGCTTTAAATTATTCCGTAATGGTACCCTGAGAATCAACAATGTGGAAGTTTACGATGGGCAGATGTATGGCTGTGAAACCAAGACTCTAGGTGGCCGACTGTCTGGACATGCTCGAGTTACTGTCCTCGGTGAGCTAAAAGGTCATTTAGATAATCAGTGAAAATGCTGGATTCTTATTAAGTGTGCAAATTCATATTTAGGACAATGAAAGAAACATAAATCAGATGTGGTTTTGACTGCAAGGTTAAACCTGGAAATCTGAGTTTCCTTTCATGCATGCTCATGTTTTCTTCTGCTATATACCTATATTTACAATGGACACTTTATTCCTGCTTTGCATTATTTCCAAAAATATCATCAAGTGCAAGTTGAACCAAAGGATTTTTAGCTGTAGCCAGTTTTTTTACTTGTCTTAACTTGTGTGTAATGTTTTAAATAACATTTCAGAAAAGCTAAAGTTTACCCCAACACCCCAACCTGCTCAGTGCCTGGAGCTAGATAAGGAGATCACCATCCAGTGCTCAGCTAAAGGCAGGGAGACCCCAATCATCCGATGGGCTAAAGCAGGTCTGCTCAAGTTTGAACTGAAACATCTTAAATCTTAAAAATGTAATTAGCTTAATTGAAATGGACCATTTAAATCTTCATCTGAGTGTGGTGGTTTAGTTTAGTTTGAAATTCTAGACTTATTCATCTGTCTGCCTATGCAGATGGAGGACAGCTGCCGCCTCACTTGGGGCAGAGGAACGGCCTTCTTCACTTCAGCAAAGTGACCCGCGGTGATGCCGGAAACTATACATGTATTGCTTCAAACAGCCTTCAGGGGGAGATTCGAGCTGTGGTGTCCCTCACTGCGGCTGGTAAACCACTTTGTATCACCTTTTAACTGATCTGTCCCAGGACCAAACTATTCATTGTGCTTGATCGTCTGAGGTTGATCAGGGTGCAATTTTCTTTGAGGGGTTTTTAATAGCCCAGCAATGAATTGCATCTGGTTTTACTTGTGGCGTGATGTGTTGTGCTAATAAATCTGTGTATGACTGTGCACATTTAGTGTACATTCGTTTTAAGGTGGAGCCAGAAAATACAACTGTGTACCAAGGCCACACAGCCATCCTCCACTGTCAGGCTACCGGCGACCCCGAGCCTCACATTCACTGGATGGTCAAAGACAAGACACTGGACAGCAGTAAGAACAGAAGGTAAAGGTTGCTGAGCTATCTTAGAAAAGGATTGGTGTTTTACATGCTTTTTTTGTTGTCATTTTGATATCCAACACTTTTTCCAACATATTAATTTTTTAGTATATAATTAAAGTTTCTCTCAAACATGTTGTAATGGGAAACAATTGTACCAGCTTGGAATGTTGTTCTTTACTAAAGTAACAAGCTCATTATTTACAGGTTTGTGAGAGTACTACTACGGTTTTCAGACTTCACAGATGAATATTTGTACAAACACACATCCTACAAGTTTCTGCCATCTGTGTGGCACCTCCTTCTAGTTGCTTAATAGCTTCTTTCTATCCCATTTTTTAATTCCAGGGTCCAGAAAATGCCCAACGGCTCCTTGCTCATCACAGATGTCACCTCGGATGATACTGGCAGATATACATGTGTAACAGGCAACAGCTGCAGCATCAAAGACCGTGTGGCTCAGCTGTATGTAGTGGGTGAGTGAAACTCACATATAAACACACACCAACACATACAGACTTCCCTTGTTAAATACAGAGGTGCCCACAGGGTCTGTGCAGGTAATGGATGTCGGTGTTCATTAAGCCATCACTGTCTCTGTCATCCATCTCAACAAGTTATTAATTGCTGCCATGTCCGTGATGCCACGGCTTGCGATAAGGTGATGGAATTGGGTACATAGCTGAACTATTTTAGTCTAACGCTTAGAACGCTTAAAACCGCATAGGTGCACAATGATCTCTTGTCAAATAATGTTCTCCAAAAGCAGGATACTTTTTCAGATTAGTTCAGATGAGAAAATGGTTTAGTTTTGATTATTTTCTATCACCAAATATCTGTTCTAAAATTTACACCTGTTAAAGTATGACACAATACACACATGTATTTCTGTTTGAATCTTGTGACGGTAACTGTGTTTTCTAAATATTTTCTAAAAATCCCACAAAAATCTTAGTACCTTATCGTCTTTGTGCTTTACAGACAAACCTGTGCATTTCTTTGAAGATGGGGACAGGGCTCCTTACAAGATGATCCAAACCATTGGTCTTTCCGTGGGGGCCGCTGTGGCTTATATCATCATAGTACTAGGACTCATGTTCTACTGTAAAAAGAGGCGCAATGCTAAAAGACTGCAGAAGGGCCAGGATAGAGAGGAGCCAGAGATGGAATGTCTCAATGGTATGTCTGGTGGAAATTGGTGATTGTTGGCTTAACTTTAACATCCTCAAAAGTCGTTGAACATTCGCTTCCATCTTGTGGTGATCGTGGGTATAGCAACAAAAGTAATACTGTCACGATCATGTCACATTTGAATTAATTATACTATATTTGAATGCACATGTCACATTCACCCCTTGACCTCTGATTCAGTGGAATTTCTTTTATTTCAGGAGGGGCACTGCAACAGAATGGCCACACCACGGCAGAGATCCAGGAAGAGGTTGCACTCACCAACATGGGTACAACAGCAACAACAGAGAAACGCAATAGCGATAAGATCCAGTTTGCTCGGGCAAACCTCCAAACCATCACAGTCTTAGGTAAACTTATACGGCATATTAAATACAGTTTTCATAGTTCTGACCGTTTGTAATTGAATAATGAGTTCATCCAGCAAAACAAGATTCCAGACATTGCTAATGTGTCTGTTGCTGACATTTTACTATGATGTGACTCTTGGTTCAGGTAAAGGAGAGTTTGGTGAGGTGCTGCTCTGCAAAGCTAAGGGTATTGAGCAGAGCAAGGAGGAGATGGTGGTCTTGGTGAAAAGTCTACAGACCAGAGACGAACAGCTTCAACTCGACTTCCGCCGTGAAGCTGAAATGTTTGCTAAGCTTAGCCAGCCCAATATCGTCCGCCTGTTGGGTCTGTGTCGGGAGGCGGAGCCTCACTACATTATCCTGGAGTACTATGACTTGGTAACGACATCAAAACAGTAGACGATAGTTGCGTTTATTCAGCTTTCTCACAAGATATTGATCTTATTTGGTTTTTTGGTGCAGGGAGACCTAAAGCAGTTTCTAAGAATTTCCAAAAGCAAAGATGACAAGGTCAAATCCCAGCCAATCAGCACCAAAACCAAAGTAAGTGTTAAACATCCCCAACAAACAGCACACATAGACTTGCACATAGGACTTGTTGAGTACTATCAAAATGAGGACAAGATGAGCTTTTCTTCCTGAATATATTAGGTTTATTAATATAGATGTTTAGCAACTGACAAAACCACATAATTTCTTGATAAATGTGAAGTTAAAATCAGTACATGAATACCAAAGCTTAAACTTATGAATGAAAAGTTTAGTCATTAGTCTGCCTAGCAACTGTAACATTGCTTGGCAAGTAGCGCAGGTTGTTCTTCATCATGGCACGCTGAAGCATATAAATATATTATAATATATGCTGTCCTTGAAGTAACAAGTTGTCATTATCTCCACTCTTCCTTTCTGTATTTTCCTTTTCCCTTCAGGTTTCGATTTGTGCCCAAGTGGCTCATGGGATGGAGCATCTCTCAAATCACAGATTTGTTCATAAAGACCTAGCTGCTCGAAACTGCCTGATCAACAGTCAGAGGCGTGTAAAGATCTCGTCACTGAGCCTCAGCAAGGACGTCTACAACAGGTAGTTCCCACACACCGATGCAACCCTTAGGTGTAGTTACATTTCTAGTGATTAAAATTCTTGCCATCACTGTTTGTTTGCAGTGAGTATTACTACTACAGGCAGGCTTGGATCCCACTGCGCTGGCTCCCATCTGAGTCAGTGTTTGAGGATGACTTCTCCACCAAGTCGGACGTGTGGGCCTTTGGAGTCTTAATGTGGGAGGTGTTTAGTTATGGGGAACTTCCACATTCTAAACTGAACGATGATGAGATCCTGGCGGGTCAGTGTGGTCATTGATTGCTTTGTTTCTAATCATTCCAATTGTTCTGAATTATTTTATTTTTTTAAATACTAACTGCAACCATCTTGTGACAGATACAAGATAATCTGTTACATTTAATAATGAACACTGTATAAATGGTCATGTTCTCATAGTCATACATTATTGAAATTACAAGAATGCTAAATTACTTCAGGTGTATTATTTATTGTTGTTGTTGAACAAATCACAGTATTAATTACAATAATAATAATTATAATAAACAACACAGATATTTCCTTGTATGGATAAAATATTAATGAAAATATATTTAAATGCAAAAAATGTTGCGTTAAAATTATATGTTAAGAAATATTATGAATATACTTCATGACCTCATCAGAGGCAGTCTAACTAAATTTCCAACTTGTGTGAATTGGTTTAACTCTTCCTCTGTGTCTGCTGCATCTTCAGCCCTGAAGGCTGGAAAACTGAAACTGCCTGTTCCAGATGGATGTCCATCCAGAATCTACAAGCTAATGGTGCGCTGCTGGGCACTCAGCCTCAAAGAACGGCCCTCTTTCACTGAAATCGTGCAGGCATTGGGAGAGCTGCCTTCAAACAGCAAAGTCTGAGCGGACCAGGACCAATCTCACCCCTCTCTCCCCAAAATAAAGACAACAGTGCTAGAGTATGAGTCCCAAACATTTCAGGGATGAGGACAGAGTAGGAAAGAACAATTTAAAATATGCATTTCAAGTGGTGGCTATGTGGATAAAGCTTTGTAGCTATATCAGCAGAAATACTTTTGTTGGTGTGTTTGACCTCTTGTGAGCAGTGCCAGGACTTGCCTTAATTCTCTGACCGACTCCAAAAATTTAGTCCAATTCTTTGATTCAGTTGCCTGCATGTCTAGAGCCACTCTGGAACTGAACGACCTCAGTGCCTTGACTCCACAGACACAGCCAGACCTACACCTGCTATGTAGGGGTGACCAATCCAAGTTTCCTCACTAATCATTAGAGGTTTTATTGAATTAAAAAAAAATAAAAAAAATCTCAAAATTCTAGATTCACTGCTGGAGAGCATCCTCTATGTTTCACATGAAAGTTTAAACTTACATTAAAGAGAAATGGAGGGGGATTTTTAGAAAAGCTGTTCATCACTAATCCTGGATGAGACTCATAAGCGCTATCCTCAGCAGAACCACCATTGTCCATAGTGTCACTGAACTTCTCCCATTTCCAGCAAAAAAAACCCCACCTTGATGCATGAGGATTCTCCAACTATTCTGTAATGAGGAAAAATGGTAATGTGTTTTACAATAACACTTAAGGAACATATAAAAAAAAAGTTAAAAACCTTATCACCAAGGAACATTTTGATTTGATGAGTTTGATCTCTTTTTTTGTATTTACTTTAAGGTGCTTGTCTGGATGAGAATACCCAAGATACACTACAATAATACCATATTCCTCTGAGTTGCAGGGATGCAGCCTATCACTGTTTTGCACTCTGCAACCTTGCTTTCTCTGGGAGGTACAATCACAGTTTTCCCTCCAGATCTGTTTACAATCATAGTTTTCCCTCCAGGTTCTGGTTCCTTTGTGCAGTGCTGCAAAGTGGACCGTGACACCAATCGATGTGTACATACTGTAGAAGCCATGCACTAACTTCACTTAAAGGAATATTCCTCTGTATCATGTTGTGCAGGTGCCTGTTTGTTTACGATGAAGGTCCTGTCTTGTTTTTTTAATTATGTTTTTAATAGGAAGGTACGTAGAACATTTTTTGTGCATGTGGTCCATCTCAATGTTTGGTCAGTCTACCTACCTAAATATGCTAACAAAAAAATGAAAGGGTCAAAATGAGACTGTGGAGACCTGTACTCATGTAAGTGCCTGCAAAATGAAGGATTATCTTAACTGCATCCCTCTTTTTTGTATTATCTAATTAGATGCAAATGCCTTTGTTTATGAACTTTTTATACGTTGTATTTTTAGTGTAATGTGTTTTTATGAATGCAAGGACTCACTTCTAGAGATTTTTTTTTTATCTGCTTTAGCAAATGCTCCATATAATCTCATATATATGAAAACATTTACAGAACATGCTGCTGTCAATAAAGGATCACAGTGTTACTTTCCTCTTGTTTTTCCACCAAGTTTTTTGGTATTGTTATTCATATCAAAACATTGAAATATTGTATTTTTAAACATGCTTCAGGAAATGCCAATTGTTTCCCTGGGCTTATATGTGTGTAGATGTGGTTGCTTTCACAAACTAACAAACTATGGTACAAGAATAATGTATATGGAGTATTTGGAGTGTGTAGGCACAATTTCTTTATTTCAAATTGCGAGTGAGGTGGTCAACTCTAACAGTGGCCTGTGACCTATAAAATGGTTTATGAGCATTGGCTAGTAATTGTGGTATTTGGATATATAATTGGTTTTAATGTATATTACCAGGTAAATTTCAGGGTACACTTATTTTTTTCAACACTAGATGGAGGCTTGTATCTTCGGATTATTTATAAACTTGATCATAAAACGTGCCTAATAATTATGTTTAAAGCTGAACATGCTTGCATGTCCTTTTATAGCATGGTGGACCATAAGAGTATAAGGATAATCCCTCTCATTGTTTATCATATATGAAACTATGGGGGGGGGGGGGGGGGTCCGGAGCTGATACCTCATGTTAAAACTGTCGGAGTCGAGATTAAATTTGTTAACGCTAAAATAGGTTTTAAATTAATTATGTGTTTTGTGTTTTTATGGCAGTTCTCTGCATTCTCTTTTGCATAAATGACTCATCACATTTTCATAAATTTTCATCATACTTAATGAAAAAGCTGTGTAAGAAAACTACCTATCAATAATAACGTATATTCTCTTCATTTATTACATTTAGCATTCAACCGTTTATGTTGGTATGGCATTTACAATATTCTGACATTCGTCTGACATTTACGCTATTATTAACAGAACGTTTTGGAATCAGAAACTGTGGGAAAACTTGGTTTGTTGATGCGGGTCGGCCTTTTGGGGATTTGCGGGGGGGAAAGTTTATGTTTTGTTATTTTTGTGTTTTAGCATGTCTGCTGTGACGTTGCCACTAGCGCAACCATTTTGGTATTTATTCCAATCAGCCGTTCTTGTTGACCAATGGCTGCGCGGCTCAGATAACCGGTAGCCAATCAATAAGCGATACTGTGACTCGCCAAATAAGGAGAGACATCACCAAATAAGGAAGCCTTGTATCTCTTTATAAGGAGGGAAGGAGTTCCCGCTCTGTAGTATCGTTCCGCTATCGCATCATCACTTTAAATGTAGATTTTTGTAAATCATAATTAGATGTTTGTGAGATACGTGTTTAACCGATGATGTGATAAAGAAGATCATGTAGATGCTAACACGTAGAAAAGTGTGTTGTTTTGGGGTTACATTGCGGACTTGGTGACGCAGCGGAGGGATATCTACAGCGCTCTTCCTCTTTTCCTTTTGAGAAAGTGCTCAGACTTTTGGAAATAGTGGAGGGTGAACAGAGCTGGTCTAGGGTGGAAGGGTCTTGGGAGGAGCAGCATCTTTCAAAGTTTACTGGACTTTACAACCACCGACTCGCCTCAATTGTTTATATCCGCTAATCCAGACGTGTATGAAATTTATTACTCCTTTCCAAGACAACGTGAAACTACTCCAGCGTATCTAGCTGGTGTTCAGGGGCTCGGGTCTCTCAATAGAATGTTACCGAGCCGGATTGGATCGGCACCATCTGGAAACGGATCAGTGTCACACAGAAGCATCGCAGCGCAGAATTCAGGAGTGGTTGACAGCGGGATCCGTCCTGTTTTGATCAGAACGGGGCAAAGTTTACCGGGGGTTAGCGAGAGCATCGGGTCTGCCGTACGACTGGGAGAAAGAGACGCTGCTGGGATGTTGGGAGCCAATGGTCCAGGGGGTCCGAGAGGTGGAAGACCAGGAGTGACATCGCTCCAGAGTGCGATCCAGGGTAATACGATGGGGTTGAACACCGGAGTTGTGTTGGGTCACGGAGCGAGGTTCGACACAGACCGGGAAAGTGCTCCTCTGTGCAGCGGCTCTGACAATGACTCGGATTCTGGAGACGATGACGACCCGGTAGGTTCACTCGGGTACAACAGGAGAGGGGTGAAGCGGGAGCGAGAGATGGAAGCTTCGGTGACCGGACAGGAGGTGGGTGTGCCTCCCGGAGGTTACAGTATGGTGCCCGGAGGCGTCGTAGGGGCGAAGCCAGGGAAGAAAACACGTGGGCGCGTAAAGATAAAGATGGAATTTATTGACAACAAGTTGAGACGTTACACCACATTCAGCAAGAGGAAAACAGGTATCATGAAAAAGGTGAGTGAATATACACCGCGATTAAATTTAGAATTAAAACGTGTATTCGTGAAATTATTAGAAGTTATACTTGTAGTCAAGTTTGGTTGTTTTAAATGAAACTACACCTGCGTTGTGCTTGGATGAAATTCATTCTTGTTAAAGACCAACAACTGCAGTCTAGAGTCTAGACTACACTGAATGGCGGCCTGTGTGACTTTAAAAAAAAAAAAAAATAGACCTGAACAATGATAGGCCTACTTCTGACCATTTCGGACACAATCACGCACACTACTTGAACACGCAGATTTCTGATTCAGCTGACGCGCGCGCGCTCAAGTTAAAAACCAAAGTGTTCTCTGTCAGTGTGAGAGTCCTTTGCCGCTAGTGAGTGCCAACAGCTGATGAAACCTCGGGGAAACGGATCAGAGGACAGCCAAAGAGCACTCAAACGCATGTGTGGAAGCCAGGGGACGAGGGTACACGTGTGTTAGGCCATGTTTTTGACATTAGTGTCCAGGTTTTAGAAGTGTCATTTTAATGTCAAAATAAGATGACAAAAAAGTGTTGGTATCTGCCCATATTGGTGTCATTTTCAAAAAGAACCGTCCACCTCAAGCAGTCAATTGCTGCCATGGGTTGCCAAGTGACACTGAGGTGTATGAAGTTGCCTCAAGTGCACCTGAAAAACCTTTAATACATTAAACATTTGTCTTCGGTGCAGCATTTTAAGCACCCACTCTGGCATTTTTTTTATATGCCAGTCTGTTGTCATGGAAACAGAAGTGTCTCTCTCTATGTAAACCATTGGAAACATTATGTATTTATTAATTTACATTCGTGCCAGTTTGAAATTTCTTGCTTTTTTTTATTTTTTATTTTATTTAATAAAATTTTGCCTACGCCATGTCAGCCATCATAGAAATTGACAAGTGGGTGGAGTGTTTTCATAGTAGACTGTCTCAAATGGGTTCCAATAATGGTTTCTGAAAGATGTAACGAGTGAAAAGCAGGCCCATTTGTTCTCTTCTTATACTTGCTTAAGAATTCATTTGAGCACTTTATACATTCAATTCAGATTTCATTTCAGCTCTGCCAGCCATGGCTCCTTCCATGATTAAGAATCTACACAGACATCTTACATGCACAGATGTTATTAATACAAGTATGGCTCATTCCTCTGAGGCCAGAGTGAACTAAAGTGCATTTATAGACATTATGACTGAAATATTTTTCTATTAAATGGTCCATTGACAAAGGCAATTGATTGGCACAGGACTCTAGTCGTTCATTTGAAGATTCAGGTATTTATTTTGCTTTAAACTACCTTTAAGCTCCCTGCTGTATTGTTTTCACTGTTCCTATGGACATAAACCTCCAAAAAGCAAAAGTGTAAGGAAAAATATTGGGCAAAATATTGGCATGCCCATGTTTCCACCCTTCTGTGCATCTTCCTCTATTTAATTTGATCAACAGACTTGATTGGGATATATTTTATGGGCCAGAGAGAGAGAGAAAAATTTGGCCTACACTTGATATTTCTTAACCATGACGAATTCAGCAGAGCATGAAAATTCTTGTATAGGTCTCATTTACTCTGCAACCTTGTAAATTAATGGATGAGTTGTTCTGGTTGCTTAATCTATGGTTGGAGATCGCTTTGTCTGCATGAAACCTAATCAAGGTCAATGATGGTGAAAAAAGATGTCTGTTGTTTAATTGCTTCCTTCATGGTTGATTGGACTGGTGGATTGTACAGGCGCACATTCTTTTCAAATCTTTTAGCACAGATTCATCCAGAGCTGTGAGAGAATTAAAGCTCTCAGGTGTAATAGGTGATGTCTAGTGCCCTATTCCACCGCTGCCCAGAAGGAGACACTGATGTGACCCGTAGTGCAATGTTTTAGTGAAACCTCCACGTCTGCTGGGTTTCCTCTTGCTTGCCCAGTGTGATAAGTGTAGTGCCCCAGCTTCCAGTGGGTATAGCTTCACCATGGTGGTGCTCATGGCAGTGTACCATTCTCCACAAATATGACTCGTTTAGACAAAAAGGCTTTGTGAGGGGTTCATTCCTGGTGCAGCCTTGTGCATTGGATAATGTTGAATCTTATAGTACCTTTTCTTCACGCTGTGTCGATGCACACTCTATTATTAATTAAGGCACCAGCCTGAGATCTGGCCTTGTGTTTCACCTGTGTTTATTGAAATCTTTCGCTCTAGCTGCTGTTATGAGGGAGACACTGTCTCTCTCTCTCACTCACACACACACACACACACACACACACACAGACACGGCTCTCCCAGCCACACTGGTTTTCTGAGCTCTATCACTTGCTCTATTCCTGGACTCATCTCATGGTATTTTAACTTCATTTGCACTATACATCAGCATCCACCAGAGGATTATTTTTGGGTTTCATACTTCTTCTTTTTTTTTTTTTAAATCAGAGGTTCACCTCTAGAATCCTATTAACTGTACAGTTGTTTTGTCTCTGATGTGAAGATAATCCAAGTCCTGCTTTGGAGAACAATATCTGTTCATATTAATAAAGTCTTTCCTGACTGTCGAATTTTCTCCTCTCTTCCTCTGTCAGGCATATGAACTTTCCACCTTGACTGGAACCCAGGTCCTGCTGTTGGTGGCCAGTGAAACAGGCCACGTGTACACTTTTGCAACCCGCAAACTCCAGCCCATGATCACAAGTGAAACGGGCAAAGCCTTGATCCAGACATGCCTGAACTCACCAGACTCGCCACCACGCACCGACCCCTCCATGGACCAGCGTATGAGTGCCACAGGATTCGAGGAGACGGATCTCACTTACCAGGTGTCTGAGTCAGAGAGCATGGGTGACACAAAGGTGAGGATCAGGCACTGTCTGGTGGAAGGAGGGTCTGCTTTTATAGATGGGCACTCCCATGTGTTAAAAAAGAGGAATTGCACTCCCTTTGTTAAGATTGTAAGTCTGAATCACTAAAACTAAAAACATTTATTTCTGTAACTGTTCTCAGAGCGTATTTCCCAGGCTTTATATTGGGTTCCATTTAAAGTCTGGGTGACTCACTTACTGTAAGACTGACTGGATTGCATCACAAACTCACCAAAAATGTTTAGAAGCACCATGAATACATGAATAAATGTGTTGGAAATATTTTCCTGGTACAGTCTAGATTAGCAAAGCCATGCAGTTACTTCAAAACGACAAACAGTAAAGATTCAAGATGTACTTTATTCATCCCCGTAGGGAAATTGAATAAAACAGTGTTTGCCATTTGTGAGGTCTGTGGTTTTGGTCTCAGATTGACTCAAAGGTAGTCCATTAACTGGATCAACAGTGCAGTAGAGGCAGATCAATTGTGGAATATCATCCCATCTAGTAAACGGGGGCGACTGAACTTTACCCTCCTGACCTCTTACGCCGGGTTCACACTGGATGCGGAAGCGCCGCAAAGCACAGCGCAACAAAAAATCCTGTTTGCGTCTCGTTCACACCAGATGCGAATTTTTCCATGCTGGTCAACAAGCAATCTGCTTCTCAGCTCCTCACTCATAACAGTGTTGTGGAGTTGTAGTTATGGTCTCTAGATATAGAGCTGAAAGTCTGGAATCTTACATTTTTTTTTTTTAAATCTTTATTAGTCTAATTTAACTTCTAGTTTTCCAGTGCATTGTGTTTGTGTGTGTGTGTCTGTCTGTCTGTTTGTGTGTGTTGCAGGAACAAATATATAAATGCACACAAAAAAATGAAATCATGGTGTCGATTGTGGTGTTTTATTTTTAAAATTGCTTTATTATGAAAATTGCTCTGATTACATCATTTTTCCTTTGTTTGGCTTCCTGCCAGATAGACGTGATCGCTGCACAGTGCGCACCGATTGCAGCCAATTTGTGGTGCGTTGCATCTGGTGTGAACAACACAATTTGTTAACATGGGGTCCAAAAAAAATTGCGGTACGTCACAGCTATTCACGGCACTTCTGTGTCCAGTGTGAACCAGCATTATCCAGGAAAGCCTGGACAGAGGGGAGGATAAATCACAGTGGGTCTGGGTTGTGTTAGAAGAATGTCTACTGCTTTGAGAGCTTGACTGTTTATCTTTAGTCCTGGAATGGCTGTGACTGAATTTTTACTCACCAAAACCCAGAGAATCTTAAGGATGTGAACATCTTCTCTGTTTTACTGCAGCTGTTCATAATCCTTGGGGCTTTGAGAATTTGAAGTGAAACGCTAATCAGCATCACATTATTCGGCACGGCATTGTGCAGTCGTGCTGGGAGGCTGTAGTCGTCGTCACTGTTGTCGTCACATGACTTCCGTATGCCCTCTTCCAGAACGAACACTTTCAGGCCTGTGTGACTTTTTTTCTTGGGTGCTAACTAATGTGTAATACATCGTTAGGGATAGGAGCTCAACCTTTGCAGGTTAAGCCACTGTCACGCTCACTCCGCTCATTGATAAAAACTAGATTCAGTCTCTGTTGCCATATATGGTATGGTTTCCCTGCCTGCTCACTTGGCTGAGGCCCCTTCACATTCCTTATAAGCTGCAGCTGTCTTTGGAGTCCTGTGATCCCCCCACCCCACTCATTTAGTGATACGGATGAGAGGTATGGATGTAGATATGAGCAGGTGGAGTGGAAACATTTGAGCAAGACTTTTCGTTTCATGTGAAGTCTATTTAGGTGCTGGCAGCAATGCCATGACCTTTGACCCTCTGGCAATGGCTGTTGTGAGTGCAGGGGAACATTAGTGGCCCGTGCGATCCATGTCAAGCGGTGCTGTTATGGTTAGGATGTGGCAGAATGACGAGATGTTGAGTCTCAGCAGGATCAGTGGTGCGCATCTCTGCAGTATCATTCATCAGGAGAGTTGTCTGTTATACATATGGACCAAACTAGTCTAAACAGTTCAGGTTTTGCAGTGCCGAGAGGGCTAAAATTTTGGAGAAGCTGATGATTGAAACAGATATGATTCATTGCAGTAAGTCTTTATTCATGTGACAGATTCTGGTGCTTGTCTCCGCTTGTAGTCTGCTGGTTTTTTGCTATAAACAGCTCACGATTATGCTAAATATTTTTATTACTGCATAAATATGATCCATGAAAATAATAGGTGAATACAGGTGATACAATGCCATCATTGACCCAGTCCATGCTCCCTCTAATCCAATACTGTAATTACAACACCCTGAGTCAATGTACATTCACTTGTTAATTTATAATTACTGACACTATAAAACCCAAAAAACTAATGGTATACGTTATAACCAGGTCTCCCTTCTTCCACCATTAAAAAATATATAACCAATAAAGATTTGCTGGTTGTACCCTGAATTATTCAATGAAAGTAATAGGTAGGAGTCACAGTCATGCTTTGCATCAAACAATAATTTGTTTTGCACCTGGCGCATGTTCATGGTGGCTCAACGCATTAAAATAAGACTGAGTCACTCTGGACTCTGATCACATTGCGCACATCTGGGCACATTTTCCGTCTTGGAGGAGCATCACCATCAGACCTCAGGCCGCTCTCCCGATATGCTGATACATCTATTTTATTTTATTTTTTTACATAATGCAGCCATGCTGTCCACAATTGCAGAGGGAAGTTTGATTTCCATTGAACTTGTACTCGTTGCCACTGAATTCAGGTTTTTAAGTCCAGCTAGAACTGAAAATTCACTGTCATTAAAAACTCACTCTAAAGATCTTCAGTCTCAATCAGTATTAACACAGGCCTACAGTACAGATATTTTCATGTGTTTGGACTATTTTTAGAAGGGAATGCCTAATGTCCCAACTAGTGTTTGTTTAGAAGATTGATTCTAAGATAGAAACTTTATCATTTTGGCTCATCCCCCCCCCCCCCCCCCCCCCTTCCTGCTTCTTACTTTACTGTCTGTGCTGCCATAGTCAAAATTGTTTCTCTCCTCATTTACACAGATAACACTATCTTTGTTACCAAGAGTAGACACTCGCCTCGTAACACTGTTAATGTAACTGTTAGTGTCATACAAGACAAATTGTATTGAAACCGACTGAAAAGATTGTTGGTGATACCAGTCATGGTACTGATAAAATATCACTCCTGTTTCTCTTCTTATGAGCTCATGTGCTAAAAGCAAACAGCCAGTTGAAGCATAAACAACTGACAACATTCAAGAACTACAAGGTAAGATTGGAACATTTGAAAAGCACATCAAGCCAGCTCAGTTGTGGACAGATTAAACAAAAAAAAAAAAAAATTTGGTTACGTCATGTTGCTGCCAGGACTATAGGACAGCATGCTACATGTGAAGGACACTCTTTAATATCCAGCTAACTCAGAATAATTTGACAGTCATCTTGTTATAGTGGAGTTATCTTCATGCAAAGTAAGTAAGTAGTTATATATTTGTCATCAAATGCTTTGATTATGGCAGATACATGTGTAATTCATGTTTTGTTTCTCACCACAAATATGGTAACTTTGGACTTCTTTAAATAGAGAATAATATGTGCTGCCATATCTGCTACTTTTTTAGTTTGGCTAAAACTATTGTGATTAAAGGAGCATTGTGGCTATTCTGACCCTGCAAATCAGGAGCTGTTTTTAGAATGAACTGAAGTAAAGACAGCCACCTGTGAAAAAGACCTGTAAAAGGGTCATGACTCACAGAATCAAGCTCGGAGAGTGCGTTACAGGTTTGCTGAGAGAAAAGTAATGTTTTGTCACCTGCCACCAGCAGCACCACCCCCTCCCCTCACCTCCCCTGATTTTACCACGAGCAACTCAGGTCAGGTCAGCCGTCATTGGCTGCACCTCCTCCACTTGGGCTGCCTTGCCTTTTTTAGCAGTCCCAAATGGAGCTGCAAATTCCATGTTGCTGGCAGGGTGACAAACTGGGAGATGGGAGCCAGCAAATGGGAGATTAGATAAGACCCAGGCACCAGTAAACTGCACAGTGGGCTCCTTTCAACCATTACTGTTCTGGCCTGCCAGTTGTCACCTTAGATTTGGAGTGAATAATCCTTTGAGAGAAGAAAATCATTCACGTCCTTCTCTTTTTAATTACTCCTTCATTCCCTCTAATTTATAACACCCTTACAGGCAAGCAAGGGAGGTTTTAACGCTTTTACCCTATAAAGAATTCCCCCAAACCTCTAAATAGTAGATACCTCATAAATATTTTAAAAGAACCATTGAAACATTGTAATATTTAAAAAGGTTGCACTATTTGTTTGCTACAAACTCTAAATTGTCATATAAGATGGCTGTTATAGGATTCTCTGTAGAGTGATTTAGTTTATGATGGAATTGCTCCTAAGTTTATCTGAAATTAGATGAGCAGAATATGTAATGCTTGAGATCTCTCTAAAGCTGGAGGAAAATGGATTTTTAGATGGTGCAGCCTCTGAGAGCTGCTTCCATAACACACAAATTATGACTTTATTTGTTACATCCTGATACCTCAATACACAAAGTGGTACATTTCCTCTACGTCAGCCCTTGGACTGTTTAGATACAAGTGGATGAAACCACATGGGACATATTTGGAAAAAGACCATATTGGTTTCTTTATAGTTCAAATGAATATTTCAGATAAATATACTGTAAATCCTAAGTTTATAAACATCTCTATTTTCTGTTACCCTTTTACTGCTCATCTTTTTCCTTAATTTTAGAAGAATAGCTATTACCGGTAGTTGCAAGTCCAGTACAATAAATTGTATTTTAGATTTTTTTTATCATCTGCACCATTAAATGGTTTGTCGTTTGTTTGCATTGATACCACATTCAGGATATTTAAGTATTGTCAATGTGGAGCAAATTGTGGCCACACTAGAGTGTCATTCCTCCGTCTCGGTCCATGTGTATCCATGTGGCCAACTTAAGCCAAAATAGAGTAAATATGGGACAAATAAATGGTGTTTTGGTGAAGCTTTTGTAGGGAAGAAGCCAAGCAGAGAAATCTGTAAAATCCAGGACACAATGACCTTGTCCTTGCGCGCCATGTTGGGTTCTTTTTTCCACCTTAGTTGTTAGCATGCGGCCATTTTTGCACAGCTTCGTTGGCTAAAGACACAGAGAGTAAGTTGACATTTGTATTTGTACCTCCTGACGCCTCCACTGGCCTACAAAGGGTTAATTCCCCCTTTAGAGATGATCAGGTTTCCCACCAGCTGTCTGTACCCTCAGCTGTTTGTACTCACCATTACTCCCCCATCCTGTCCCCCGTAGCAAACCTAACACAGATCACGCACGCACGCACAATGCTGCTCTCAGTGGTGACGTGTGGCCTCACTGCATGTGCTTCGATATCACAATTGCATCGTCAACGTAAGGAATTCAGTTTTCACCCATTTCAGCATGATCTGTTAGCCACATGTGAACGAACAGAACTTGGTGTGAGATCTGGGTCTTTAGGAAGACAGTGACGGCCGCATTCACAGTCTGTTGGTAATGACTTGATAATTAAACTGTTAGGTGTCCTGGATTTGTGGATTTGTTTGGATTTAAAAGGCAGAACAAGTAGAAGTTGCCAGAGTGTGCCTCCCATTCTCCCCCTACCCCAGCTGCTGTTTAACTAAAGTGCTAAAGGACCTTGGACTGTCAGAGACCTTCAGCTGGGCCTGTTTCTCAGCTACTAGCCTGTTAGCCGCTCAGAGCTCTGTCACTCGGTACATTTACACTGACACTCGAAGAAAAAAATTATTTAATGGCTTAATCCCAATATAATGTGTGCATGCGCCACAACCTCATGCTGGCGCATTACCCTGGAACAAAAATATCCTGACCACAAGGGATGACATGGATCTTGTCTGCACAATAAATGATGCATATTTTGCATATGAGATGAACAAAACTGTACGATTATTCATCTTCCTGTTGCCGGGCTGCCACCTGAATAGTTTTTTAATGCAATGGAATAGGTCATCCGGAAATGGGGCTTATGTACCCACTGAAAAGACACACTGTGCATCTTAGTGTTGAAGAGGACTTGTTCCCCTTATGTGTAAATTGGGTCAAAGACTGAATTTCAAAGAGACGCCAAAGTGAAATTTTAAGCATAGTTCAGTTAAACTGCATGTCACGTACAGTGGTCTTAGCACAGCTTGAGTAAGACACCACCTGCTGAACCATGTGTAAGCCATACATTAACTCTAAACCTGGTTGCTGCATCACTATTTTCACATGGTTCAGTCATTTGTTAGATAAATTTTGATGTTGCTCCTGTAGTGACCCATTCTGCTAAACAATCTTCTAACTGCAATGGTTAAAGAGGAGAAGCGAGGCCTTTTGCAGGAGCTCATTTTGTGTGTGCATGCTTGTGTGTTTCGGAGTCCTTATCAGCAGCATGAATGCTGAATCCTCCACCTCTCACCCATGTAATCAGTCACATATAAAAACCAACAGGGCCCTGTTAGTGACGTTCTTTTTTTATCAATGCTTACTTTGCAATAGTGTGTTTTTCATTTCATCTTGTTTCGACTCACTTCACTTCTAAATAGTGTTTTATGTTTTAACGTCAACTGTTTCCTAGTCTGTGTGTTACTCTAAGAATCTGTCCCCCATTTCTAAATTAAACATGTCAGTGAACTAATAGCATGAGCTAATACAGATACTTTATTACACAGTAGTTAAGATGATGAACTGTATTTTTTCCTCCAGGTGTGGATAAGACTGTAAACAGAAAAAACATTTGTGCTGGCATAGAGGCTAGAGAAGCAGCTTTTTGAACAAAGGTTTTCTGGTTCTAATCCCAAGACAGGGAGGAGTTATTTTGCTGAACAGAGCCTATTGTCCACCCTCATCATCACCCCCTTTAACCTCCTACATACTCCTTTGCCCAGTGCTCTAAAGGAATGAAATATTCAGAGAAGTAATCAATGTATACGGGGTGCTCATATGCTCTGCAGTGGTGTCTCCATGTTGCATCTGCAGACGTTGCATCCACAGGGCCTCTACAGTGGAGGCTTGTTCCCATTTATCCACCTAAGATTATTAGTATCATGTGGCAAATTTCCAATGTGAGCGTGTGGAAATGGGCACAGTGGGTACAAATGTGCCCAACACATACTCCATTCTCTTCAGGCAGCCCACTCACCAGCACATCCTGCTTCTTTCCTCACTGGCTGATCATTTTAGGGTATTGATCACATTGATTTATTTTGTCTAACTGAGACCTATCTTCAGGAGGAGGAGTATGTTAGCTTAAACAAATCTACTCCTCCTACCCATCTTAATTATCATATTCCTCGTGTTACTGGTCGAAGAGGGGGAGTGGCAGCAATCTATCACTCCAAGTTATTAATTAATCCTAGACCATCGCCACCGCGATGAAAATAGAAGATTTTAGAGGTGGGCCATCGGGGAGTTTTAGATTAGATGTTCATTGTTTGAGTAAAAAAGCATAAACAATGTAATTTGTGTGTAGCTAATACAAACGTATATTTCAAGGTAGCTGCATTGCAGACACCGTTAGAAAAAAAAAAAGCATTTACCGGTACAATATATTTATGTTGCCAAGTGGATTAAATTAAAAGAAAAGTTAAAAAATCCTGACGTGATAAAAATTGGATTTAAGGTCTATGTATAAACATACAAGTGAAAAGGGTGGCTGTTGTTTCTTACCTGTCTGTTTGTCACTCGTCAGTGACTCGTCTCTTACGGTAATAAAAACATATACCGGTACTGAATGTTTTCGATCTAATTTTTCATATTACTACGTGGGGTACCTGTGGCTTAAAGTCCGGTGCGGCTTGTATAAGTACAAAATTGATTTTCTTTCTAAAATTAGATTAAGCGTCTTATAATCAGTCACTATAATCAATTATAGTCCGGAAATTACGGTACTCCAACGAGCCCTTAAACTTCCTTCACCCCTATATATTTTTCTGAGGCGTCTTCGCTAATTCAGAAATCCAAGTCCACCATGTGTCTTTTAGATCCCATCCCAACACACCTGTTGAAGGATGTTTTACCATTGATAGGCAGTTCTATCCTGGACCAGATCAATGGTTCTTTAGTGACAGGTTATGTACCCCAGTCCTACAAGGTGGCAGTGATTAAGCCGTTACTTAAAAAAACATCACTGGATCCTGATGTATTAGCAAATTACATCAGGATAGTCAAGGCTGATATCCAACCTTCCTTTCATCTTTAAAATTCTTGAGAAGGTGGTAGTGACTCAGTTACTGGAGCACCTGCAGAGAAACAGCTTGTTTGAGATGTTTCAGTCAGGCTTTAGAGCTCACCACAGCACAGAAACAGCACTTATTAAAGTTACTAATGATCTTCTTATAGCTTCACATCATGGACTGGTTTCTATGCTGGTTCTGCTGGAACTCATTGCAACTTTTGATACAGTTGATCACAGCATCATGTTACAGAGACTAGAACATGTGATTGGGATTAAAGGGACAGCACTAAACTGGTTTAGATCATATTTATCTGATAGATACCAGTTTGCTCATGTCCATGGCATTCCCATGGAGTTCCACAAGGTTCTGTACTTGGACCAATCCTTTTCACCTTGTACATGCTTCTCTTAGGAAACATTATTTGGCAGCATGGAATACATTTTCATTGTTATGCTGATGACACTCAGCTTTATTTATCCATGAAACCAGAGGTGACAGAGCAGTTAGCGAAGATTCAGACCTGTCTTAAAGACATAAAGTCTTGGATGTCTTCGAATTTCCTTCTCCTCAACTCAGGAAAAACTGAGGTCATGGTGTTTGGTCCTGAACCTCTCAGGGATAGATTAGATCACATGATCACTCTATATGGTATCTCCCTAGCATCCAGTCTCTCTGTGAGGAATCTTGGAGTAACCTTTGATCAAAATCTGTCCTTCAACTCATACATTAAAATAGTCTCTAGACGTGCCTTTTTTCACCCGAGAAACATTGCAAATATCAGGAAACTACTGACGCGACATGATGCTGAAAAGTTAGCATTTGTTTGCATTTGTTATTTCCAGGCTGGACTATTGTAATTCTTTATTATCAGGGTGTCCAAACGACTCTTTAAGAAGCCTCCAGGTGTTCCAAAATGCCACAGCTAGAGTTCAGGTAGAGAGACAGGTAGAGACAGGTATTGTCTCCAGAGTCTCTAGGGGTAGAACGGGGGGCCGAGCATTTAGCTACCAGGCCCCCCTGCTGTGAAACCAGCTCCCTCTCCAGGTACGGGAGGCTGACTCCATCTCTACTTTTAAGATTAGACTTAAACCCTACCTCTTTGAAAAAGCTTATTATCACTAATTCTGTAGTTCCAGTTACTATCCTAGACAGACAAATTATCATACTTAGGAAGTCGTCTAATTATTAGGTTAACATCTTAGTTATGCTGCTATAGGCCAAGGCTGCCGGGGTCCAGAAACATGATCACCTGACAGGTCTCTGTCACCCCACTGGGAAATGGTCTCCTCTCCTCACTTCTCCTCTCCTCTCCTCCTCACCAAGTAGACTAGTGATGTTATTTGTTGTGTAGTTTTTCTGCCGCCCCCCCTTCTGCATTCATCTACAGGTATCACCGCCTTCATAAGCTGTATACTGACCTACTGACCTCCGACCCCGCTAAACCACTCAACCCGACTCTACCAGCAGCTTATTTTAATTAATATGTTCTACCTATTCTCTCCTCTACCTGTCCGGCCATCAGCAGGAGGGTCCCCCAATATGAGCCTGGCCCTGCTCAAGGTGTCTTCCTGTTAAAGGGGACTTTTCCTTGCCACTGTTTCTTGTTGGGGGTCAGGCCCTGGGATTCTGTAAAGCGCCTAGAAACAATTCTGATTGTGACAGATGCTATATAAATAAAGATTCATTGATTGTATGGAGAGACAATGGCTCCACTCACTTCCTACCTATCCTGGATTTCTGTGAAATATTTCATTTCGTTCTCAGAGGAAAATCCCTCTTAATCTTGTTTTTGGTGCAGTAAGGAATTATCTGCATGTATTAGCTGTGTTGTTTTAATTCATTTATGTCAACATACTTCTTTCTCTTAACTAGACTGCACATCATTTTAGTGTGATGTTAACAACCTGAACCCTGATATCTGTGGCAGATTAATGTTATTGTGTCATTACATCTTCTCATTTGGAATCGCTGAAGTGCATGAAATCCAACATCTCTGCAATTTTTTTTTTATAGTTTTTGCACAAAAAAGTTCACTTTTTGTTTCATTGTCTTAAGTGAAATAAAAAATGCATCCAGTAAGAAAATGTGACCATGAGAGCCAAAAGTAATAGTGGCATGTAATCGTAAAGACAGGATTAAAGAGTCATAAGAGCCATTCAAATGACTTATGCAATAAAACAAACCAGTGGTCAATAAAATATAAGTGGTAGAATAAACACTGCCATAAAATGTGACATAGACAGTAAAAATAACACTAAACAGAAGAATCATACATTTGTAAGGAGAAAATGTTGGAAGGTAAATGTAATAGAATAAAGATATTTAAAATCTATCCAAACTTTAAATCTGATCATAAACTCTGGGAATATAAGACTTCCACTGTATGGAAGCAAAGCTTGAAACGTGATGTCATCTGTAAATGAAGTTAATAATGATACATTTTGTAGGCACTTTACAAATATATTGTTGTCATGGTCTAAAGGAGGATTTTACCAGCCCTCTGCTTCCTCTTCTTCTGTCCAGCAGGACTCGCTGAAGCCGACATTTACCGTAGCCAATCTACCAGGCACCACCAACAGCGCTCAGTCCACAGTATCCACCACCTCCACCGCCATGCAAGTGACCAGCGGACCATCATTTCCCATCACAAACTACCTGGCACCCGTCCTGACTGGCAGCAACGTCAGCGCCAACGGCACTGTCCTCAAGACTGCTGGGACGTCCACGGGGGTCATGCAGCTGCCTGGCGGCTTTACTTTCATGCCAGGTATGCGGGAGATCTAAAAATGGGGCAATGAGCACCAGATTCAGAGCTTTGTTACAGTCCTTTTCTCTTTAGTTTGGGTTCCTTGACCTCATTCTGTGGCAGTCTTTGTATTGTTATCTGGCTGATTAGAGTTCAAATCATTCTGTTAGAACAACACAAGTGCCAATGTTGCTGCTCCCTACCAGCCAGTCAGCAACACTTGGACTGCATAAAGCCTCCAGTGTGCAGGGAAACCGTGTCTGTTGGCGACTATTCTTAACTTCTGTTGTCACTGGGAGATCAGAATAATTAGGTGAGCAGAACACAATACAGCCGGCTATGAGGGCTCATGAATGCTGTACATAACTAGTCATGAATATTCAAAGACTGGGTAACTCCCAGAGCTGTGTTAAAAAAAGAAAAAAAGTGGTCCTGAACTGGACATGACTCCTGTAATGAGAGGGGGGGTGTGTGTGTCTCAAAAGGTGTTCACAAACACACTCCATAACATGGTGAGGATGAGCATTGGTTGCGTTGGGAATACTCAAGCTTCAATGACTTAGGAGGAGGTGATGAATCACACTCAAAAAAAAAAACTGCAAATGTTATCAGCAATTATTGAGGCTGGCCTTGGATGACACAATCGAAAGCCGCAGCACAGGCGTTTCCATGGCATTCTGCTTTCATTGCGTCAGTTCTACGGTACTGACGGGAATGTCGGGAGCTTTTTGCCTGTCTAACACTTGTTGCCCAATAAAGGGGGCAGGGTGTTGGTGATTGACAGCTGAAGGGCTACCAGGCAGTTCCACCTTATTTTCTACAACCTTCTCTGCCCCTCCCCTCCCCTCCCTGCCTGGTCCCTCCATCTTTGCTCCTCACCACCTGTCTGGCACATAGCAGCAGTGCCAGGTGGAGCAATGCCCCCTCGCTCAGCACAAACCTCCTTGGCTTACAGCTTGAAAAGTGTTGTCCACATTCACCCACCCCCCGCAGCAGCTGTCTACAGTACAGTACAGCAACTGTACCTCTGCAGTCTTGTGCTCCCAAATCAGATTTCTTCCTTCAACCTGCAACAACTTTAAAAGCGATTTCAAATAACCTATTTTTCTGAGTTGCTTTTACGTTTCTTTAAAACTGAGGAGAATTAAATATCAAATATTTGAAAATGTCATTCTCAAGGAAAGGATGGATAACATTTGTCCATAAAGGGCAACCACACAATGACATTGTAGTTTGTATTTGCACATTCATCTGAATGTGTCTTTAAAATATTTCACAACTGCTAAGAAAAATATAAGGACCACTTTAATCATGCATGTTATTTTTAAATTAATTATTTCAAGGAAAATGAAAATTTTAGATTGTATAATTTGATGAGAAAAAAGTACCTTAATTTCTGGACTACAGAGCGCACCTGATTAAAAGTATAATCTAATTTTAGAAAGAAAATTAATTTTGTACTTATACAAGCTGCACCGGATTTTAAGCCGCAGGTATCCCACGTAGTGATATGAAAAATTAGATCGAAAACATTCAGTACCGGTATATGTTTTTATTACCGTAAGAGACGAGTCACTGACGAGTGACAAACAGACAGGTAAGAAACAACAGCCACTCTTTTCATTTTTTTAACTTTTCTTTTAATTTAATCCACTTAGCAACATAAATATATTGTACCGTTTTTCTAACGGTGTCTGTAATGCAGCTACCTTGAAATATACGTTTGTATCAGCTACACACAAATTACGTTGTTTATGCTTTTTTACTCAAACAATGAACAATCTAAAACTCCCCGATGGCCCACCTCTAAAATCTTCTATTTTCATCGCGGTGGCGATTGCTTTTGCCTTCCGTCTGATTTGTACAGCGGAAACACCGCAGCCGCGGAAACACCGCTCTCTGTGTGTTGACCCAGTCTTCCAGAAGGTTTTCAAGCTCCGGCCACCTGCGATGTTTACGTCTAAAAGCTTTTGTCGTCTTTTTGCGACAGTTCTTTTTTCGATCAGTTCTTTAGGCAGGCGTCTCCACCTTCTCACCATTGATTACCGTAATGTATGCCATGATTACGTGCGCCAGCTCGATTTCCTTCTTCAACCGCCAGAGTGATCGCTTTTAACTTAAAGCTGCATCATATGCTTTTCTTCTTGTATTTTCCATGTTGATGAGGGTTAGTAAAAATTACTGATTCACAATAGTTGTGATAGTGCGCCACGAAAAAAAACATAAATAAGCCGCACCGTAGAATAAGCCGCAGTGTTTAAAGTGTAGAAAAAAAGTAGCGGCTTATAGTCCGGAAATTACGGTAA
Source organism: Takifugu rubripes (assembly GCF_901000725.2). Lineage (NCBI taxonomy): Eukaryota > Metazoa > Chordata > Actinopteri > Tetraodontiformes > Tetraodontidae > Takifugu > Takifugu rubripes. The sequence continues at coordinate 4,025,525 of NC_042288.1, read as the reverse complement.
TGTAAGGATGGTGGAAATAATTTATCTGTTGAGGTTTGAATCATAATCTACACGAAATCAAAGAGGAAAAGGGTCATTAAGGTTAAACTGAATTTACTCACAGCAGCTCATGATGTGATTCAGCCATTTTTTGCCCTCCACATTCTCGCTTCAAGGTCTAAGATGATGGACTGTCTCTTGGGCATCTTCTTACAGACCTGTGGTTCAACATTGTGGCAGTTAATGCAACAACACATGATAAGCCAGAGATACTTGATTGAAATCATCTGGAAAACAGGCAACAAGGCCAGACAGAGTGCGCTGTTAGCATGCAAAGTTCTGTTAGCATGCAAAGATCCTCCGAGTCTATCTTCCCTAGACCATCACTGACCTACCAAATTGGTCATGCTGGAGGATGTTCCATGCAGCAGAAGGTTCTCTTCAACATGTTCAGACTCTCAACAGGGACAACATGTTGTCACTGTCCTGCTGCTGTCTCCCTCACAGGATGATATTCCTGTGTTCTAATATCAGCTCCTCCTGTGAATTGTTTGATGGCTAACTGCTCTTTTAATGCCTTTGATGTTTCTGCAGGAACAGGGGTTCCCCAGCAGATTCAGGCCATCCAGGTCCACCCCAACACCACAAATAGTAACAGCAGCCCTGAGACCTCTCACACCTCCACCAACTCCACTGGTAGGCTGACTATGGGCTGTCTCACATATAGTGGTTTGATGAAATCCAACTTAAATCGTAGTTGTTTTAAGTGGGCTTAAAGCGCCATCTACTGGTCATTAAATGTACTCGCACCTTGCCTATTTTCAGCATCAGCTAGTCTCCCAACCATCGTCACCTCATCGGTGCCAACGTCTGTAGCAGGTCACATGATGTATCCCAGCCCTCACACAGTAATGTATGCCTCCACGCCAGCGCTGGCTGATGGGGGGCTGGCAGTGCTCAACGCCTTCTCCCAGGCCACCCCCACAATGCAAGTTTCACACACACAGGCCCAGGACACAGGTACTTTAATGATGTGGATGAAATTACTTTTCTGTGTAACTACACACTTTTGAATTTGTAGGAGAACCTTTTTTTTTTTTTTTTATTGACAGGTGCTGTCCCTCAGGTGTTCCTCACAGCACCTCCAGGCACGGTACAGATCCCAGTCTCAGCGGTGCAGCTACATCCAGTACGGCAAGATCTGCATTTTACAAGTGAAACTCTCATATTCTCTACACAATTAGCATGACATGTGACTACACCGATGCATCCTAACAGAGCACTGGCACACATGGGCTGAGGCAGTGGGCAATTTGGGGAGCAGTAGTCTTCACCTGTCACTGAAGAGTTAACAGAACACAGTGCATGGAGGGTTGTAATTCACTTCAGTTATGGAAAAACTAGTTTGTGGTGAAGAGAGAGCTGAGCCAAAAGGCGAAGCTCTCAATTTACCGGTCGATCTTTGTTCCTAATCTCACCTGTGGTCATGAGCTTTGGGTAATGACCAAAAGAACAAGATCACGGGTACAAGCTTCCTCCATAGGGTGGCTGGGCTCTACCTTAGAGATAGGGTGAGAAGCCCTGCCATCCGGGAGGAGCTCGGATTAGAGCCGCTGCTCCTCCGCATTGAGAGGAACCAGATGAGGTGGCTTGGGCATCTAGTAAGGATGCCCCCTGGACGCCTCCCTGGTGAGGTGTTCAGGGCATATCCCTCTGGTAGGAGGCCCCCAGGAAGACCCTGGACACGTTGGAGAGACTATGTCTCTCAACTGGTCTGGGAAGGCCTGGGGATTCCCTCGACAAGCTGAAAGAAGTAGCTGCGGAGAGGGAAGTCTGGGACTCTGCTTAGGCTGCTGCCCCCGTGACCCGACCCCGGATCAGTGGCGGAAGGTGGATGGATAGTTTTCCAATTTAAAATCTCCTTTGACTTCAGGAAACCAATGTCAAAAGCCTTTTTTAGCACAACAAAGTGAATGACAAGTGATCTGGGTGATATCTTGGAATAAGCTTACGTGAAGTTGTACACCATGATGACATATTTGGTGGGATTTTACCACATTATCAGTTGTCTGGCAACCTCTTAACAGCTTCTGATCAGCAATGTATTCATTCCAGATGGTGATTGGCCAGCAATCCAGCAGCAGCAGCAGCAGTAGTAACCTTACGGAGCTCCAGGTGGTCAACCTTGACACAGTGGCACAGAGTTTGAAGAGCGACTGACTTACAGCTGAAGGTGTTTCATTGCAACAGACCCAGGGACATGCACAGACTGACATCTCTATTTATTGATGCCTTTTTTTTTCAGATTCAAAGTTTGCTTTTGAATCAAATTTACACAATAAGGGGCATATGTGTGGTTGACTTTGAGTTATACACAAATACACACACAGATATCTATATACATGTGTGCATAGGATTTATCACTACATCGTCAGAACCTATTTTTATGCCATTAGTATTATTTTCAAGGTTTTGTTTTTGTTGTTTCAAGTGTAAATGTGCACACACAAAAGCTTCACACCAGCCAAAGAGACATTTATTTGTCTGAATGTTCCAGTGTGAGCAAACTTGTGCACAAGTGCACATCACGGGGTCTGGGAATGGACAGGCAGAGCAAAAAGGAAACATTTGAAAATGTACATATTTTTTTTTTATTAAAATCTTTTTAGTCTGGTTTAGTTTGTGCTGCAGCATGTAGTTGTTATTTTTTACATAGTGTTTTTGTATGTACATGACAGTGATTTGAATTGAAAATAAGAGTTATTGACATTTGGATGTAAAATTAAGATACAATATGTGTGATATCATAGGACTTTTCAATACAAGATGGAGAAATTATGCTCGATGCTTTTCCTTGGGATGTAGGATTGTCCTTGGTGGTATCAGGTAGCCGGGTCACAATTATAATTCAGTTTATATATGAATTATTTCAAACTTTAGCAACAGCTCATTTTAGAATTGTCATTTTTTTAACAGAGATTTCCAATTACAGAAGCAAATTTTAGCCAAAAAATATGCAAAGAGTTTGTCATATTGACAATCTCGCTAAAAGGATCGTGTTGCTTAATATCGGAGTTGGACTTCAGTATCGGTTATGGCACTCTCATGAGTATAGACATAGGGTATTGACTGACAATCTGAAGGAAATCAGTTCCAGTTTTAGAAAATACTATATTTTCTTGTATCTGAACATATTTCAGTTTATTCACCAAACTTCAGAGATGACAAAATTTGACTGGTCTTAAGTTTGGCAGCATCGATTACATTTTCACTTGTGCCCCTGATGTTGAAACAGTATTAGTACAGTCATGTATACTTTAAAAAAAACAACTGACAATCTCTTCATTTATAAAGGTATCTTTAGGTACTTTTAATGAGCTTTTTCAGACTCCAGCTGATGGCAATCTATACATTACCTCAGCAATCATTTAGAATGAGGGAGCTGCATGCTTATGCTTTTTTCCTGCACCATTGTGCCTCTCTTCTGTGGCTGGTGTACAAAATGTACGCTTTTGTTATTTCCAGACCACTTTACACAGCCATGGTCCCTGTTCTTTGCAGTTCTTGTGCCTAGAACAAGGGCTCAACTGCAGAATTAGATAGGCAGCTTGAAGCCAAAGACTTTGACGGAGGAAAAATCATCTGAGGTCATTTCAGCTCAATGGTCTGTGACGCCTCAAAACTACACATGAAAGGTTTTTGTTCCTGCATCGTGTATTTAAAAACATTTTGTGTATTTGCTTTTGTTGTACAGATGTTTTGTAATAAAACCATGAAGCACAAAGAACAGCACAAAGAATGATCACTTTCCCTGCTGGAGGACATTTGCTCTTTAATTTATTTGGGACGGAGAATATTTAACTTTCCTTAATGAAATTAATCTTTCAGGAATAAATGAAGCCAAGACCTCCAAGAGAACAGTCTGTGAGGAAATGAAAGAACATACGCCTCAACCTAAAGATTCAGTTATGCACAAATCAAACTGGCCATGAGCGCAAAATCTAAGTCCCATCCCATAATTCCATCAAGGCAAAGCAGTGAAGGAAGGAAAAACAACTAATGTCAGAGCTGACATGACTAATGCAGTTGGCATCAGCTTGAAAATGAGCCCCATACATCTAAGAACATAAAGAAGAAATATGGCAAAACACAATCACCAACACTGCAGTGCAGCCTTATAGGGCTCCAGGAGCCATCTCAGACACACAGTGTGAAGTAACAGATCTTACTGTCAGCTAATGAGGCTAACAGCTAAGAGATCAGAGCTGGACTGCCTTATTATCCGCTACACAAGAAAAAACGTGCATTGATGCAGGTATTAAACGTGTATTACTATTGTACAATATACAAATGTAAAGAACATGTTGGAAAGATAGATTTTAAAATGTGCATGATTGGTAATTAAAAATCGTTCCCAATAAAATAGAAATGTTACTCCCGGTATATATATTTTTGGTTCATGAAACATTTGTTGGTTTTTTTTTTGGGTGGGGGGGGTATTTACATTATGAACAAGGATGAACAAACACAATGTGCAAATCTGACTCCAGGTATTTAGGTTTAGGTATTTCAGCAATGAAGACAAACCTTTCAGTCTCCACTTAAATAATCACTGATGATGCTGGCAACACAGGACCAAATCCCCTCGATCTTCATTCAAGCAAGATCCCTGCTTCCAAAATCTCCAATCCATAAAGTCTGCTCACTACTAATACCATATCAACAAATGTGTGAACACAACACCCTTATCAAAGCAGTATAACCAACCTGAAGAGGATGCTGTTGGTCAATGACTTACTGAACTAAATAATTCAGATAGTGAAAAGAGGATTGAAAGAAGCACAATATTCCAAATAAATGAGGAATACGCAGGTGTCCGAGTTATGAAGAGTGTGAAAATAATAAGACATAAATAACAGATGTAGGCACAACAGTGGAATGTGCCGTGCATTGAGAGCTCTACAAAGTGATTATCTGCAAAAACCATTAAATGATGTGATCAGAATCTTTGGATGATTCCAGATGAGGGAAGGCTTTTAAGACAAAGTGACAATACAGGGTAACCATCTACTTAGTCCTTGGTTTGACTGCTTTACATTTTCTTCCTAATATGACATTTAAAAAGGCAACCAGAAATCAAATAAATAAGAGGACTCGGTATATAAAATATGAATGCAGTAAATACTGCAGGTTAAGGAGTTTCTAAGTAAACGTACATAAAGGGATCAAAAGTCTTGGGTGGGTGTTTTCTCCCTCCTTGTCTTCAAACAGATAATCCATGAGGAGTTTAAAATGTTTCAAAAGGAAACAAGCTGTAACTGAAAGGTGTGATTCCACACTAAGGCAATGACATTTACAGATGACAGATGGTGGCACAGGAAATAAATAGACAAGCATTGTTATTCCCTTGTTCTAATTACAGATCTGTCTCCATTTGACAGGTTAAAAAGAAAAATGGTGTGGGAGTGGGAGCATATCTTTCTATCTGTTTTGTTCCTCTTTCAGTGGAGCAGTGAATGCACTCTCAGACCTATCATGGTGGAGCAGAAAAGGATTGGATCTGTGGGTTCTTTCAACCGTCCTGTGGGGATGAGCTATTGGTGAAACTGCTTTGCCCACCCTGCGCCACAGCCCTAAAATGACCTAACTTCAACCCAATTCCTCCAAGACAAATGGAATCAAGCTTTACAGTGAGGATGAGGAAGCAGTGTGGTATTTGACAAAGGCAATGGCTGCCAGCTCTTTGCAGAACTCCTCCAGCACGATCACCCCCTCCAGAAGCGTCACGTGGTCGATGCTACAACGACAAACCCCAAGCTGAGAAATGACTTTAAAACACCAACTCAGAAGACTTCACTGAAACACTGGAAACACGTACGTGATGCCCTCTGGCTCCAAACCTAGGAGTCTTTTCCTTACGAGCAGCAGTTTGGGTGTGAAATCTGGTATACGCTGAATCCTCATCATGAGATCTCCAACCACCTGTCACACACGCAAAAACAAAATCACAAATATGTGACACATCAAACGGATAAATAACTTCCTACAAACTCATATGGTGCAATACGCAAGAACTATTGCCAGCTGAGTTTTCAGGTCGTAGTTGTACTCTATTTCAGGGCAAAAATCATCACAAAATCTACCAGCTAATCGTAAAATTCTATGGATTTCAATACAGCTGGGTGTGTGTTGGTGATGTTTCACAACCAAAGATGAATTCTTCCAAAGCTATAGAATGCTTTAGTCTATTGCCAGCACCAGCTTCACACACAGCCTCTACATCAGGGGAATGCCAAGTGCAGCCCTCAGTCCAGGTTTTTTGGCCCTTAGCACATTATGAACCTATAATGAATATGGCCTGTGCATGAAGCTTGAGCTCAACTAAGTTGCCCTTCCCCGTCTTAACACTAGATGGATCTAGGGCCAAGAACGATGCTTCTCCACCAAACAAAATTCAGTAAAGGATGTATAGTATAGTAATAGTCACCAAAAATGGTAGAAATCCAACGTAGCAAGTGATGCTGGGAAAATTAGTATTTCTTGTAAGTCAACAGAATGTGTGTGTTTGATTTGTAATTAAGCTGTTGCTGTGATGAAATAGTACAATGTTCATCAGTATTATGAAATCAAATTTCAGAACTACACTTCATACATCAGTGCTGAACGTACACAGGAAGTCAAGCAAATGGTAGCTAGCCCGGAAGCTCAAAAAAACAAAATACAGGAAAACACAACAGTAAGTAGTGAATCTTATTGCCCAGCATTGCCTACAATTCTCTAGCGGTCAGTTCATAAAGCAGCGCCTCAAAGTCGCAGAAATAATGTGCAGTGAACTGAGGACATCAGTGGAGAAATAAAGCCTGTGCTTTGGGGGTTTTTTTCCCTCTGTTGTGTGATGAGAGCAGAGACACCAGACAGATGTTAATTATTTCGCTGTACAGAGGTGCTGCTTGCTATAAGCCTGAAAAGTATGATGATGGGCTGTGATATTTTTGAATCTGTCAGTTGCAGGTAATAAGATGAGGCTTAAATGGGACAAGTGGAGTTACACCCGACGGAGCCTGTATATGACATCGATGGTGATTGTCAAGGTAAAAGAAAAGAGATGTTCAAAATGGCTGTTCAAATGCACTGTATAATCCATCAAAAAGCTGGTTATGGCTGGTAGATCTGGTGTTTTCAGTTGATCCTACTCATCAGTGATCAAGAGCCTACAAGGCAAAGAAAAGCCGTGCTCCACATGTAACGCTCCTCATTTGAGAAAACTATGAAACTTAACTTTAATAAAAATTGATTTCAGACACAACCCCATACTGTCTGCAGTCAAGTCTGCTTTTTAAAGGCTGACTTTTCTGCTAAAAAGGAGAAATACACATCTGTGATTGCACCTCACGTCACAGAATTTAAACCAGCATTTCCAAGATTTTTCTGTCATTAAGAAAGAAATCAATGTGTTCTTGACTCCCTACCTTGTGAACACAGAAGAAATGGAAGAGTCTGCAGTTAGAACGTATCAAAATGCAGTGAGATATTCAACCAGAGTTAACATCTGCTCCTGTCCCTACCTGACTAATATTGGAGTTTGGAAAAGGCTAGGTTTCTTCTGAGGAGAAGCCACAGAAAAGGAACAAATACGTGAACAAATATTTTCCCTGTTAAATCAGGGAACCATCTCTGAAGTCTTTTGTGTGTCAAAGGCCAAACTTTCTGCTGAACTGCCAGCATTGCTACTCCCAGAATGGAATGTTCTTCACGTTATAGAGGAGTTATCAATACATGCAGTATTCAAGGGTCAATATGTCACCTCTGGTGTGGGGTCCCTGCCTGTTCATTTTTCCGTGTTGGGCCTTTATTGAAAAATGTTTTGACACCATTGCTCTATGGCATGACTAGAGGTCATTTCAGTATTCAGGATAGACGTGGATCAGAATAGCGGTGAACTCCAGCAACATTTACCCTGACAATGACGGAGAAGAGAGACCTGCAGCCAGGGGCCAAGTTGATGTAAGGATCCAGGAGGTACTCGTTCAAGTGGGGGTGAGGCAACAAAGATAGTTTGGACAGAACAGCTGTCACCTGCAGGTTAACGTCATAAGGCTACAGGACAGAGAAGGACATCTGTTATAAATCTACTGTAAAACAACTTGGGACTAAAAACACCCCGAGCATGCATGTTTTTGTGTGTAAGGCAACAACAAAGAATTGGTGGAATATAAATGTGCAGATTCTGCTCATGCCTCTTCAAACTGACCTGATCAAGAATACGGCCCATCCTATCGAAGAGAACTTTGAGGAAGTGGCCTTCAAAGAACGGAAGGTCCAAGTTACACTTCTCAAAAGGCTTTGGATTCCCCCTCCAGTCCCAATGTAAGCAAACACCACAAAAGTCCTTAAACTGAAAATAATAATTCACGGTAGTCACATTGAGAAACTTCCTGGGAAAAAAAAAAAAAACGACTTTCTGCTCTTTAAAATTAGGCAGCAGTGCCAGACCTGTCTGTGAGCATCTCGAAGGTAGGTGTCATAACCTGTTCCTTCAACCTGATATGATGACTTTGCTTCATCTGGCACCAAACACAGGAAACTGCAACATAAGGTCAGAGGTGAACATTGTTGATTTTAAGGCCTCTGCTGTACAACCAAGAATCTGCTCACCTGTTGACTATTTTGTGGACCTCCGTCTTAACATCATTCTTTGGGTGGTCTGGACTTTGCAAAGGAGATAAACTGAACCAATCAGAATTGGGTGGCCTACTATCTGTAGGACCCTCATCACCAAACAATGGGTCCTCTTCCAGGTCTCTACATGAAGGTCAAATTAGATTTTTGTGTCATTCTGATCAGTGATCAATTTTATTCAATACTGTCAGTATGCTGTACCAGTGTCAATTCTTCTAATTTCCTATCCTCCATTGTTATAGTTCCACGAGTTTCCTAAATATACCCCAACAACTTTCAGAATAATCTAGTCAGTGCCAGTTCTCTTGCGTAATTGGGGAAATTAATGTGTTTCTGCATCAAAAATCAGTTATATCAGCTAGAATCTATTTACGGCTTTACAATGTCACAGCTATGAAAATTGATTTACCTTTTACAAAGAATGCTCAGAATGGGAGAAACCGGCCATGTATTGACAACACAAGAGCAAGAATTTACCAGTTGTATATTTGAAAATAACTCAATGTATTCTTGATTTCCACTTTAACTGCACATAAAGATGATTTTGCAGGTTGATCAGAGGTCAGTTGCGGGTCCTTACATGGCGTCATGAAACTGCCCATTCTCCAGAGTCTCACGCTCCTCCTGTGGTTTGTTTTCCAAGTAATTCCTCTCTTCCAGACTGCATAAAATCAAGCTGTGGAGGATGTGCTGGTTGGGCTTCTGAATGAGCTGTTCAAACAGCCTTAATGTTGAGATGCTGATCTGCACACACAAACAGAAGAGAACAGTGGGACAAGGCAACTGTAAACACAGCAAGAAGACAAGAACTCACTGACTGAGAAGACCTGAAGATGCAGAGTCTGATTTAAACATAAGAGATGACTTCCTCACGGGTGTGATGAAAAGGTATACAACTGCTTTCAGATAGAGATTAAAATTCTCTGTTTAATTGTATGACTCACTGGAACTTAAATTTGCACTCTAAAATGTTCTTGTCATTGTTTAAGGCACAATAATGTGATTAACAATGAACTTTAGAAAAATGATGTAAAATGCTGACAATATTTCAAACACAGGCATTGAACATCAAATATGCAGCATTCTCTTAAACACATGTCAGAGCACACAGCAGCCTGCAATAGCTGCCCATGAACAGCCAACAAGTTTCCACACATGCCACTTTTTCTAAATCTCAGTTCATTTAAAAGATCTGAACTTGCAAAGATCAGGTGCCATTTCTGCCACCGCCCTGAAATGTTGATGTGAGCTGACCTTGCAAAACCATCAAAACCACCAGAGATAAAAACTAGGTGAAAAACCTCATCTGAAAGGTGGTCGCAGTGCTCGATAAGTCTGTGCCTGAGTGGATAGTGGACGCTCATAGGAGAGGTCTCCAGCTCTCCATCCTCCCCCAGCAGGAAAAAAACCATCTCCCTCAGCAGAGCTTCAGATGTCACCTGCCTGATGATCCTGTTGAGCAGGGCTGTTGAGGTCAAGATGCCAACCTCAGACCTGTGCACAAAAACAAATGTGTTCAAAAAAATGTATTCGTAAGCCACAGTGATAGGGTGAGTGGCAGATGATTCCTGGCTTACGTCTGCATCAGCTGTGGCTCCATAACAGACACAAAGAACCTTTCCTTCACTGCTTTTGCCAGCACTGCTGCTGCCGCCTGAAAGGCAGTGAAGAACACAGTGCTTGTTGTTGTTCAGTGCTTGTTGCATCTGTTTGATGAGGAATTCCTCTATTGTGGCGGTATATTTGAAAACACAACCAGACAATATCAGTCAACGACCTTGTGAGCCTCTTTGATGAGCTGATCACAGTAATCCAGCCAGGAGAGGAAGGAGATGAGAGCCCTCTTCCCTGTGAAGACAGCAGCATCCTCCTTCAGGTTATAAACATCCAGACTGAAAAAGAGGAACAGAAAACAAAACGTAAAAATAGCACTGATCTAACCCGTATCAGATGATGTTATTTAAAAATTTCATGATGTTAAAATAGACTCAGTGTCAGAGACTTTGAATCATGTTTTATAAAGAACACAGAGCAGAACACTTACCCCCAGTTGACTGACTCAACCATCTCAATGTCTAGAGGATCCATGGACTGAGGCAGGGCTTTATAGAAGGACACTAACCGCTCAGTCAGAAGTTCACAGAGCTCTGCGTTTTCAGTTAAATACTTGGTAGCTGCAGGCTCTGGTAAACTGACCAGCAGCATTAGGCCTTCACATGCCTTCACCACTATTCTGCCGTCCTGCACAGGGCAGAAAACAACTCCTTTAATCAAGGGAAATTTGGAAAAATCAAAATGTTATTTCACAAGTTTCACTTACTGGGCTCCTCGTGAGATTAAGCAGAGAGCTGACGAGATTATAATTGTTACTGTTGTTATTTGTGGTTGGACTAAAGGTGGAAGCAGCAGCTGCAGCAGCTGACTCCTCTTGGGGATCAATCAGATCTTTTGTTAGTGACTGACCAGTGTCCAGAGTCAAAGTGTTGTCCTTCAACATCTGTGACCCTCCAGGATCCTTTGGCTTAGGCTTCTTTGTCTTGTTCTGCACAAACATCATGAACAAGAGATTGTTATAGTGTAAGTTGGGAACATACTACATTTATAATACCGTATGTGTCACCAATGTTTTTCTCCCCAACTATCAAAGAAACTCACCTCAAGAAAAAAATCAACCAGATATGGGTCCTGCTTTAGTTTCGCACAGACTATACACAGGAACTGAATCTCCTCATTTTCTGTCGGACCAGCCAGCACCTCCCCGCAAAGCCGTATTAGTTTCTGATCAAGGAAAGTCACGAGAGAAAAGCCAAAATTAACGCTCCCTATTTGAGGGTTGCGAAAATAAAAACCTGCCTGCTCACCTGTACAGGTCTGTGGACGTTGATGTGTGGCAGGAGCGGCTGATGGATGTGTGCCAGCAGCTTTGTGTAGTAGGTTAGCACCTGCTGCTTCATTCCAGGGGGACACTGGACAATAAAATGTGGTAGGTGTTGAAATAACAGTAACTTTCATTTCTACTATTTTCACCTAAAAATATAGATTCAATGTCATGACATGTCTGCCAACTATGTATAAAAGAATAACTTTCTGATCTTTATTTCTTTACAGAAACAATTTTATATCAAAGCATACAAAAGAGGGCCCTACATCAGCCTTCCCCAATGTGTACAGGGTTTCTAGAATCTTATGGTGCAGAAGATATTCCATGCATGGTCCAGTCTCCCCAGAATCCCTTTCTCTTTCCTCCTGGGTCAGGATTTCCAGCATCTGTTCGAGGTGGGAGGGGATGTTTGTGTCTGTAACTGGGGCTTTGTCATCTAAACAGGAAACCATGTAAAATCAAAAGGCTTCTGTTAGAGCATGCTGGTTCAAGCACAATGCAACACACACAGCACAGAGTTTTAAATGAAAAGAGCAGCACAAACATAAAGACACCAAAGATCTACCTGATAATTCAATATATGACTGAAACAATGTCACTCCCTCTGTTAGGTTAGGTAGGTTTTGAAGGAAAGATTTCAGTTTTCTAAATCAAACAAATTCTGTTTATCCTAAATGGATGTAAAACTTCAAAGACATGCGTATAATGGCTTTTTTTCCCCCCAAATTTGACTGATGACGGTCTTGCTGCCTGATGCATCTTCAGAAAAATAAGTCACATTCTTAGTCGCAACACATTAAGTCAGACATTACACAGCCCCAAAGGTAAAATATTTGCATAATTCAGATTCTTGGTACAGCCTGTCACTCTTCAGAGTAAAGTTGGTAAAACCAGCCCAACCAGAGATAGTGCAAAAAAAAACAGTGGTTTCTTTTTTGGGGGCAAACATGTTCAGCTTGTTGTTTCTCAACAACATTAACAAAAGGTTAAAGTAGGACTTTGTTCAGAGTTGTATTACATTTGTTGAAACTAACGAGCGTGGATTCCCAGCATTCTCCCCAAGTTCAGCACATATCTCTGCAGATCTTCTCCTAATCCACTATATTGCTGTGCAGTAAGAACTTTTTCTAGTTGATGTAGCTGATGAAGTTGAAGGGAGGGAAATTAAAGACAATGTTTATATTAATCAGCAGTCAGCATGCAGACATACATAAATGAAAGACATAATAAAAACACTTGATCCCAGTTACCTTTCTTGAGCTGAAGTTCATAGTAAAAATAAGAAATAAACTCTACACAAATTAGTCTTATTACCTGACGTTTCAATGTAGTAATGTGTAATGGCCTTCCAGTGATAGACAAAGTCTTCCTGCAAGGGCAGTGATGGGGCAAGCTAAAACAGAAGAATGTATGCATTTATTCAGCTGAGTGAAGGCGAAACACCCCGCTGTTGATTTGTTATTTAAGGTTTATGCAACTGTCGCAGTTCACAGGTATTAGCCTTTAATAACAGTATATTTATTGTATATAGGTAATATCCAAGAGACCATATTAGTTGCCAATACTTTCTGAATTAGCAGTACTGTCCTAGGTGACGGGCAAAGGATAATTCAGATTTTGTCACAGTTTGTATAAAACGTGTTAAACTCAGGAGTGTCACGATTCCCAACTCTACACCTTACTGGCTCATGTGAACTATAGGACAGCTACTCACAAGCTAAGTAACGTTAGCTTTAAGATTAATGCTTTAAGATAAGCCATGACATAACATGGACTACCTCTTTAATGTAATTGTCTCACGATTGCACAACATTGGTTTATTATTTCTACACAGTGCGATAGTGGGCTGTTTTGAAATCAGATAGCCAAATACGTTCCTAGCTACCTGAGGCTATCAGCTATCATTCGTGGCCAACTAGCCCAGCTTTAAAACATCATGCCCAAATGCCTTGCTGTCACAAAGTAAGTGGCAATGCGAAGGCGTCTTAGAATGTGGTTAAATGGCCACAGTCACATTCACATGGACTTCTTTCACAAATTACTTTTAACAAATGCACAATAGACACAAAATGCTAACACAAGCTTCGGCTAATACGTTAGCATGCTAGTTGGCAACCAAATGCTGACCTTCGCCACTGAATCTAAAGAAAGGACAGTAGCATTTCTCTGAATAAATGTTTACGTAAGGTATTAAACTCACCGCTTCCACTGCATGCTGGAGAATGGACGTAATTTTGGAAAACATTTTGTTCTTGGACTGGACTAGTTTTTCCCGAGAAGACTTAGAGAATTCCTCTATCTTCTTCTTCCTGTTGTTGCCGCCTCGATCCAGATTGGAGGTTTCATATAATGACCGTTAGAAGGCAGAATGTAGTAAACGTATGTTAAAAAAATCCTGTAACACCTTGAATAGACGGATCTTGAGTGTCTGGCACAGCCACTGTAAACAAGACGTTTTAGAGCCCAGTAACGGCTGACACTGCTCACAACGGACACGGTGGCACTTCCATCGCCAGAGCGCTGCTCTTTCCTACCACCAGGGGGCGGAAAAGCCATAGTTCTGGATTTAAATGAGAGCGGATGACCGATTTATACAAATACGCTAATTATTTCAATACGTTCGCCAAAAGACGCTGATGCACATATTCAGGCTCGAATTGAATGTTGTTAGGTCAATCTGAAATGCAAACACAATTATGGGATTCCGATAAATCGTCCTTAAAGACTATATTAAGAAATGCCGCACAATCAATTGATCATGCCACTGTCACTGATGACATTGATGTGGTGTTTTTCTCCAGGTTTTATCCCAAACGGGCATGAAATCGCGCTTGCGTGCCGTGCCATGCCGTGCCCTTTGTCCATTGGAATGGACACATTTTTGTCTTTAAACTAATAAATACTCTGTAATTGAATGATGTCAACAATGCAGTTGACTGGTTGGCTCCTGATTATCCAATCACAGTCATGTCATGACTTTGAGCATCCTCTGAAAGAGTGACAGACATAGGACAAGAGAGGGAAGAGTCAGCGCCCATTTTAAATAAAAAATATACATTTATGTTCATGGTGGCCAAACAAATTTGATACTATTTGAAGTTATTGTGAACATATATTATATCATTAATTTATGGGATTTTTTTCAAAATTGTCCATTGCAGTGGACATCAGGAGTTGCGTGAGTCTAGCCCAGGGGTGGGCAAACATTTTGATTTGTGGGCCACAATGGGTTCTAACATTTGACAAAGGGGCCGGACCAGGAGCAGATGGATGGATGGAGTGCTTTGGTAACCTCACCTCATTGGAGAAAAAATACACATCTTGGGATATGGAGAAAACATGTGCTTTAATTTCAAATGAAAATGAAGAGAAGCATTACAACAAAATATCTGACTTTGGAATGAGTCTTAAAACACTTAAAATCAAATGAATAAAATGTGCCTTTTTAAAAAAAATTAACAACCATTTCTATTTTAAAGCACTGAAAGTTCTGTTATCCTTCAGGATATCACCATCTCCTCCTGACTGTCTTTTTTCTAGTGGGAAAACACCAGAATTGCAGTGAAAATATAACATTAACAAGGTTTATTCATTTAATTTTTCAAGTTTGGCGGGCCGGATTAAAACGTTTAACAGGCCGCGTGTGGCCCCCGGGCCGTAGTTTGCCCATGCCTGGTCTAGCCAATACTCACATGTCTAGTGTCAAGAAGAAACAAAATATTTGAAATTTTATAATATATATATTGTACATAATGTTCTTGTGGAGTATAAAGTTGAAGACTTCACTGAATGTCGAATGAGTAGAGAGTATGAAAATTGACGCCTTGAATTCAGGAAATGAGGAGGATGAAATCAGGAGTGAGATAGGTAGTAAGTTTAGAAATTAAGAGTCTTTTTAATTCTTAGTATGTCTTTTTAAAATTAATTTAATGTATTATATATAAGATATGAATGGAATATATAAGAGTTCAAGAGTGAGAATACATAAAATGAGACAGACAGAGGATGGGAGGACAGAGGAGGACAGGAGGAGATGACAGTAACCAGGAAGGAAGACATCGAGTGGCATCAAGGACCATTCATTACAATCGTGGACACTTCCATTGAGAGTCCTCCAATTCGTGAGGATCATCCCATGAGACCCTAACAGACTTCAAACAGTATATATAGACCTTCAGCTTGATGGCTGACAACACAAAGGTTTATGCCATGCACACTAAGTCTCAAACCGACAAATTCAGGAGAGATCAGAACCCTAATCGGTCTCCATCTTGCTATGGGAGTGATGAAAATGCCAAGAGACTCCATGTACCGTATTTTCACAACCATAAGGCGCGCCGTATTATAGGGCGCACCTTCAATTAACAGCCTATTTTAGAAATATTTTCATACACAGGGCGCTCCGTGTTATAAGGCGCATAGCATAGAAACTGCGTAGTGCCTGTGGTTTCATGACGCGTTCACTAGATCGAGCTGCGCTAAAAGGAATGTCAATAAAACAGCCAGATAAGTCAGTCAAACTTTATTAATAGAATACAAACCGTCGTTCTCACAACTCTATTCACTCCCAAAACGAATAAACAGCTGTTTTATTTTTTTCCCCGAGTGACGTAGTGTTTTCGCGTAACACAGTTCGTTTAATAACAGCGAGTTATAACAGGCAGTGCAACATTTTTATCACAAGTGGAGTTTAATAAATCTTCGATTTAGTGCAACATTTTTATCACGTAGTACCGTTGCGGTAAATCAAACGTTAGTGCAAACACAATATACGGTAACTCGAACTCTCGAAGTAGTGCAAAGCGATAGCAATATAACAATAGCAATATAACAACGTTGTTCAAACGGTAATGTCCATATTCACAGTATGACCAGCCTTGTTAAGTTGTAAACACACAAAAGAAACACGTAAAGATCACTTTATCAGTTCATTCCTCATCCAGGAATCCCTCGAATTCTTCTTCTTCGGTGTCTGAATTGAACAGTTGTGCGAATACGGCGTCCAACACGGCCGGCTCCGTCTTGTCAAAGTCGTCATCAGGGTCGGTGTCGCTGGTGTTGTCTGGCATTTCAGTGACAATCCCTGCCTTCCCGAAAGCTCGGACCACGGTCGATGCCCAGGCATTTACGATCCACTGGCAGATAGTGACGTATGACGCTCGGCGCCGTCTCCCCGTCTTGGTGAACGTGTGTTCGCCGTTCGTCATCCACCGCTCCCACGCAGTTCGCAGTCTAGCTTCGAATGCCCCGTTGACACTAATATCTAGCGGCTGGAGTTCCTTTGTTAATCCACTTCTTGCTTTGTTTCCTCGGAAGCTCCGTTGCTTCCTCCACTTCCGCACCATTGATTCGTTCACGTTAAATCCTCTTGCTGCTGCTCTATTTCCGTGTTCAACTGCGTGACTGATAGCCTTCAGTTTGAACTCTGCGTCAAAAGCGCGTCTCTTGCAAGGAGCCATTTTGGGGTCTTTACAGACAGAAATGGTTTGGGACTGAATTTACTGCTGTTACCTCGGCCACGCCTACTGACTACGGTAGCCGCGATTAACCAATATTACCGTAATCCATACAAAAGGCGCTCCGGGTTAAAAGGCGCACCGTAGATTTTTTAGAAAATTCTAGGCTTTTAGGTGCGCCTTATAGTCGTGAAAATACGGTACTAGGAAGCTGGGATGGAAATTGGTATTTTTCAAAACACCATGCCCCGTGACAGATTCTTCCAGCTCCAGTCACATTTGCATTTGGTCAACAGTTTGGAGAAGCCAGCTGAGAACAATAATGTATTTTTCAAGGTATGTACTGTCTATGATGCCATACGCAGTAGATGCTTGGAGCTTCCACTAGAGGAGAACCTTTGCATTTAAGAACAAATGGTGCCATTTCATGCAACTCCTTATGTCAAGCAACACATCATAGGCAAACCGCACCTATATGGGGGTGAAAATATGCTTCCTATGTGGGAAGAGTGGCATGGCCTACAACTTCCTGCTGCACCAAGGCACTACAAGGGAGCTATAACAACAGCACAAGGAGCATCTAGCACAGGGGTGCTCAATACGTTGATCACAATTTACCAGTCGCCAAGGTACAATTGGTAGATCGCATGGCAATAAAAATAATAGACGTCAGCCTATCATCCATCCCCTCACTTGATTGATGGGCAGCCAGTCAGATGACAACTGAATTTTTTTGACACTTATGTCACTGTGCATGTGCAAACAATGTCTCTAAGTGCAGCAAAGTTAACAAGCTAGTCAGTTTGTTACTGCTAATTTCTTGGTTTCGTTTTTTTTTTCTTAAACTTAAGAAAGGGTATAAAAAAAAGTAGGGGAGCTGGACCAAGTAAGAAGAAAAAAACTTTCATGGGAGGAGGACTTTTTTAACAATGACATTTTTTTCACGATCACATTTTCAAAGTGCGTTTTCCTCATCTGCCAGTCTACCTTTGCAATGCCAAAGAAGGGAAATATGGAGCAGTATTTTCAGACTGTTCCTGGAAAATACGACACCGAGTTCCTGCCGAAAAGCGAGCTGAGAAAGAAAAACAAGAAGAAAATAAAGTCCCAGTTTTTGGAACAGCAGTCATTTATCACAATGGCAAATAATTTCCGTAGTTACCGTATTTTCCGGACTAAAGTCGCACTTTTTTTCATAGTTTGTCAGGGGGTGCGACTTGTACTCCGGAGTGACTTATATGTTAAATAAATACATTATTACAGAATTTTTCATTAAAATGTTCATTATTTTCACACTAACAACCACAAGAGGGCGCTCTATGCGTGTGTACCTGAGGAACGAGTTCCTTTAGCGACGCAGAAGAAGAAGCGGTGCTTCGTCTATGGAGTTAGACTTGATTGTTTGGTAAACTTGCTCAGATGTTCTTTATGCTATAGTTATCTGAATAACTGTTAATATGTTACCTTAACAAAGCAGACACGTACTCAGTTCGTTGTGGGTCATGTAGCTGAATTTGTTACGTCTGCATACCATAACCCTATTGCTAATCCATGCTAATGGATTGCTAATTGCCTTTCAAGATGAAATGTATGTTCTTGGTCTCAGATTTTAGCAAATAAATTTTCCCCCAAAATGCGATTTATAGTCATCTTCACTTCACTTCACTTCCATTCTAGAGCACTGAATTACATTAAATTCTATCAGCGACTAAATTATCGTGACCCCATCAATGCAATCCTCCATCCTAGGAGGAGGGAATTAATCAGTATTTGTTACAGAATGTAATTTTCTGTAGTCGTTTACATGGATGGACTCTTCTCACACCAAACTCACACATATAGTATGTCTGATTGGCAGTTTTATTACTATTTCTGAAGTCTTGATGATAGGCTTCCTGATCAAGTTCATAATCCTGCAATACAATTTTCTTTAATACTGTATAATTGAGACCCTGCTCAATAGAGAAACTTGAACAACGTATTTCTCTTTTGCAACAAGTTTGCTTTACAACAAGAGAGACCAGAACTCCTTGGGCCAGTTTAGCACAGCAGCTATATGCTCAAAAACGCTTTAAAGGATCCCAAAGTAAACATAGTTACATTCATTTATGTTTTTATTTTGGTATTTCTTGTAAAGATGGAACTTTGTTAAAACGAACAGTGCTCTTAGATCAATTTACTACATTAAAACGGTAAATGATTACCATTTCTTGTCCTTTTCTAGCCTCAGTTGACAGTAGAACAAGGTACGATGTACTTACAGAAAATGTTTTGCGAAGTTTGTCGTACATTATTATTTTGATTAAGTTATTATAGCCATTGGTAATGAGGTAAATTAACACATTTTGTTCTTTTGTATTTCGACATAGCTATGTTGGTACATGACCGTAAGGAAGGCATTAAAGGCTACTAAACCATCAGTTCTGGTTGACTTCTTTCAACTGGACGTGACAGTAAGAGCTTGACTGTCCACCACCATGCTGCACAACAGAGTGTAAACATTTGCTAATTCTTAGCAACAATTGCTAACAGATGGCAGACGTAGGTTAGGAATACAAAAGGAAAGTAAAGTTTACCTTAAAAATAGAAGACCCACAAGATTCATCTGTAAACATTTATGAACAAGTGACAAGGACTTCCAAAAGGAAATTGAAGAATTAAAACATTTGCTTCAATGTGAAAGTGAGAATAAAATACAAGACATAAAGGAATAAACCACCATGATGGGGAAGAACACAGTTGAAAACAGTGAAAGGGTGTGTGATCTCCTTGTAAGAGGAGTCGCCAAGGTCTCTCATACATACACAAAAGACTACATACCTGCAAACTGTGAAAACATACCAACCTGCAAAAAAGTTAAGCGTTGGAGTCACCTGTTACAAATCATAGATAAGGTCCCTTCTCTCCTCAGCTGTGAAATTGGTTGGTTACAAATGTCCCAGAGCTCTAGCACCCGGACAAACAATATTAGGCAAAGGCAATGAGCCTTATGCTGTTCAGACAGATTTAGGGCAGAGCACAGTTGTTAGTTCACAGCCTCGCCTTGAGACAGATAGGAGCAGTCTCTGTCATCGCCTTACTGTGAAGGAAATTCCCCCATGAAATTCCCCCCCATGAATGCAATACGTGCACTATGTCTGTGTAAATTCTCAGTCATCCAGGTCATTGTATCCAAGGTAGTTTTCTCTGTCAACTGGACTGGGTTTCTTCTCTTGCTTCTTCAGTTCAGTTCTGAGAACTGAAGAAGCCTTCTGGATAGAAGGCGAAACGTCTTCAAGAGAAGAAACCCAGTCCAGTTGACAGAGAAAACTACCTTGAATACGTGCACTAGAAGGTGGCTTCAGAGAAGTCAGTGAAAATGACAACACGGTATTACAAGAAGATCTCGACTTCCTTGAAAAACTTCCATAAGCAATAAAGAAAAATCAATCAATCAATCTTTATTTATATAGCGTCTGTTACAGTCAAAATTGTTTCTAGGTGCTTTATAGAATCCCAGGGCCTGATACCCAACAAGCAACAGTGGCAAGGAAAAACTCCCCTATAACAGGAAGAAACCTTGAGCTGGACCGGGCTCATGCAGGGGGACCATCCTGCTGATGGCCGGCTGGGTAGAGAGGGAGGTGAAGGGGGAGGACAGGTAGAAGAGAGAATAGGCATAGAACAAGGACATTATGAAAAGCCCCTGCCATTCAAGCAAAGGCGACAAATGCCCGATAACAGACAGCTTGCTGAGGTCTGACTCAACCAGCTCAAAAGGAAAGTATCTCAAGATAGAAATACAAATAAAACTACATTGACAACATTGAAAGAGGTGAAGCAGAGGAAGCTAAAGATGACAGACTTCCTGGTGAGACATGGTATATACAGTACCACGCCATGTTATCTATCACCCAACGAAGCCTGAAAGCCTGGTTCATGGTTCTTTTCTGGAAAAGAACCATGAACCATCACCTTATCGTGGTGGAGGAGTTTGCTTACCCTAATGAGACTGGGAGCTATGCTGTCCGGGGCAGTTTGCCCCTGGTAGGGTCTCCCAAGGCAGATTGGTCCTAGGTAAAGGGTCAGAAAGAATGGTTCATAAGACCCATCATGGAACAGCAAAGAGAGGAGCCATGTACCCGGCCCGAAGGGTTACCGGGGCCCCATCCTGGAGCCAGGCCTGGGGCTGGGGCTCGATTGCGAGCACCTGGTGCCGGTCCCAGCCCAAACCGGCCACATGGACCCACCACCCACAGGAGGAGCATGAAGGGTCCGGTGCAGTGTGGATTGGGCGGTCCGATCCTCGGTTATGGAAATTGGCTTTCAGAAAATGGAAGGTCACCTCTCTGGCGGGGAAAGAACTGGAGCTTGTGGGGTAGGTTGAGCGCTACCGACTAGATATGGTCGGCCTCACCTCCACACATAGCGTCGGCTCGGGAACCCAAGTCCTTCAGGGGGGTTGGACACTCTTCTACACTGGAGTTGCTCAGAGTGAGAGACGTAGAGATGGGGTGGGCTTTTTGCTTGCCCCTCGACTCTCTAGTTTGACGTTGGGGTTCTCGCGGTCGAGTAAAAGGGTCGCTTCCCTGCGTCTTCGGGTCGGTGAATGGGTTCTGACTGTTGTTTATGCTTATGCACTGAACAATCGTTCACAGTATCCGCCCTTTTTGGAGGACCTAGGACGGACGCTGGACAAAGTACTGACTGGGGACTCCATCGTTCTGCTGGGAGACTTCAATGTTCACGTGTGTAACGACAGCGTGACCTGGAAAGGCGTGATTGGGAGGAACGGTCTGCCCAATCAGAACCAGCGTGGTGTTCAGTTGTTGGACTTCTGTGCTAGTCGCAGTTTGGCCATAACTAACACCATGTTTGAGCATAAGATTGTTCATCGGTGCTCTTGGCACCATGACGGCCTGGGCCGTAGGTCAATGATTGACTTCATAGTCGTGTCAGCTGATCTGCGGCCATATGTTTTGGACATTCGGGTGAAGATAGGAGCAGAGCTGTCAACTGATCACTACCTGGTGCCGAGTTGGATCAGGTAGGGACATGTCAGGCTGGTCTTCAACTCCCACCTGCGACAGAGCTTTGATCACATTCCGGTGGCGGTAGGGGACATTGAGTCTGAATGGGCCATGTTCCGCTTCGCCATTGTTCAGGTGGCTGTCACGAGTTGCGGCTGCAAGGCTGCTGGTGCTGATTGTGGCGGTAATCCCCGTACCCGATGGTGGACACCAGAGGTGAGGGGAGCCGTCAGGCTGAAGAAAGAGGCCTACAGGTCATGGCTGGTCTGTGGGTCTGCGGAAGCAGCTGACTGGTACAGGTCGGCTAAGTGGGCTGCGGCCGAGACAGTCACGGAGGCAAAAACTCGGGCGTGGGAGGAGTTCGGTGAGGCTATGAAGGAAGACTTTAGGTTGGCACCGAGAAGATTCTGGCAAACTGTCCGGCACCTTCGAGGAGGCAAATTGCTCACACCGTGCTAGGTGTGCGTGGGGAGCTGCTGAGGTCTTCTGGTTCAGGTTCAGGTCCTTTATTTGTCCCACACGGAGAAATTTACAGCTCAACAACAGCAAGACAATTATCCGGCGGTGGAAGGAATACTTCCGGGAGCTCCTCAATACTACCAACACATGTCCACAAGGAGGAACAGAGTCGGGAGACCAGGAGGTGGACCATCCAATTTCTGGAGCGGAAGTTGCAGAGGTAGTGAAACAGCTGCCTGGCGGCGGAGCTCTGGGAGCAGATGAGATCCGCTCAGGGTATCTTAAGGCTCTGGATGTTGTAGGGCTGTCCTGGTTGACACGCCTCTGCAACATTGCGTGGACATCGGGGGCAGTGCCCCTAGATTGGCAGACCGGGGTGGTGGTCCCTATTTTTAAGAGTGGAGACCAGAGGGTGTGTTCCAACTATTGGGGGATCACACTCCTCAGTCTGTGCCAGGGTGCTGGAAAAGAGGATTAGATCAATAGTTGAACCTCTGATCGAGGAGGAACAATGCGGGTTTCACCCCGGTCGTGGAACCACGGATCAGCTCTTTACCCTTGCTGGGGTGCTTGAGGGGAGTTGGGAGTGTGCCCAACCAGTCCACATGTGCTTTGTGGACTTGGAAAAGGCCTATGACCGGGTCAACAGGAGCATCCTGTGGGGGGGGGGGGTGCTCTGAGAGAATGGGGTGGATGGTCCCCTGATAAGGGCTGTCCAGTCTCTGTATCAAAGGAGTAGGAGCTTGGTCTGGATAGCCGGTTGTAAGTCGGACTCGTTCCAAGTGAGGGTTGGACTCCACCAGGGCTGCCCTTTGTCACCGGTTCTGTTAATAACTTTTATGGACAGAATTTCTATTGGAAGGTGTTGAGTTCGTTGGACGGAAGATTTCGTCGCTGCTTTTTGCGAATGACGTGGTTCTTCTGGCACCATCAAGCAAGGACCTCCAACACATGTTGGGGCAGTTTGCGACTGAGTGTGAAGCAGTAGGGATGCGGATCAGCACCTCCAGGTCAGAGGCCATGGTCCTTGCTCGGAAAAAGGTAGAGTGCCTTCTCTGGGTCGGGGAGGAGGTCCTGCCTCAGGTGGAGGAGTTCAAGTATCTCGGGATCTTGTTCACGAGTGAGGGTAGGATGGAACGGGAGATTGAGCGTTACCTGCGGATCGGCGTGGGATCAGCAGTGATGCGAGTGCTTAACCGATCTGTCATGGTGAAGAAGGGTTAGTTACCGGTCGATCTACGTTCCAATCCTCACCAATGGCCATCGATGTTGGGTGATGACCGAAAGAACGAGATCACGGATACAAGTGGCCGAAATTAGTTTCCTCTGCAGGGTGGCGGGCTCAGCCTTAGAGATAGGATGAGAAGCTCAGACATCCAGGAGGAGCTCGGAGTAGAACTGCTGCTTCTCCACATCGAGAGGAGTCAGCTGGGGTGGCTAGGGGATCTAGCCAGGATGCCTTCCGGTCGCCTCCCTTTAGAGGTGCTCTGGACATGTGCGACGGGGAGGAGGCCTCATGGCCAGCCCAGGACTAGGTGGAGTGATTACATCTCTTGCCTGGTTTGGGAGTGGCTGGAGGTGAAATGGAATTTGAGTGTGAAATGTAAATTGAGTGCAAAAGGAAGGGTTTAAATGGAAATTTAGGAAGGGCGTGGTGGAGACTGGGAGAGCACATGAGCCCGTTTGGCACCCCATGCATTTACAGGAAACAAAGGCATCCTGAGGTTCAAAGGAGACCTGCGTCAAACGACTGAAGGGGGGGACATTCTCACTCATTCAACTTCTTGCGCCAGCCAGAACACATGCTGTGAAGGCACCGAACACATGCGGTGCATGCAGCGCGCACACGCTGTGTTGATGTCCTGTGTCCTGTCTATGCAGCGCACACATGCTGTGAAGACATCCTGTGTCCGTGCCTCGGAGGCGGGCCTACGGCTATATAAGATCAGAACTGTGTACGCTTAGTTGAGAGCTCTCTGCATGCTTCCGTGTATGTATCCTGACCGACTGACTGAATAAACTATCTCCTACGCAGTAACTTAGATTCATCGTTTACTTCTACAAACGGCTAAAATTCCGCGACAAACTTGGTGTCAGAAGTGGGATCTTGGGTACATCCGTCGGGACCCGACCGAGGGGCTGGCCACCTGAATCCACCAAAGGCATTCATCCTCAAACCCCGCAATCTTAAGGAGGAGGAGAACCGGGGCAGTTCCTGATCGTCACAGGATTCCTCCAATTCCACGGCTGAATTAAATTGGTAAGACGTATTTATCCTAATATTTGGAACGAATTACTGCGTAGGATGGACGCTAACCGTACTCTGCTAACCATGGGAACCTTGCAGAGTAAAGTAAGAGTCGAATGTGGTGCTGGGGACCGACTGTCTCCAGTCATGGACATATGGACTAAAAAGTACGGGCCGGAAAGTTGTGCGTATGTAAGGCTGTGGTGTGAACAGTATGAGTTTTCGGAGGGAGGATCGTTAAGTGCACGACAATTGTCCGCCCTGAAGGACAATTAAAATAAGAAAAAGAATGAGATGATGAGCAGGAAGAAACTATCAGTAAAAGAAATAGACTCGATGATAGATATGGAAGAAAAGTTTAAATGTTGGGAAACAGAATGTGGTAAACGCGAGAGAAAGCAGTGTCAGAAGGCAATGATGCAATGAATTGAAAGTAGGGACAGTTAAGATAGCAAAGCCCGAACAGAAACCTCCCCCTTCCCCTTCTTCTCCCCCTTCTCCGTCTCTACAGGACATCTGGAAATCCGATGCCGGACTATCCACCACTCTCGAAACTTACCCGCCGCCTTATCAACCACCACCACCCAGCCTGACTGCCCCCTCGCGGCCTCCTACACCCCAACGGGCCCCGAGCTCACCCCTTCTGCCTCTACCCACCCCAAAAGACCTCCACCCGCCAGAAGGACTCCACCCAACAACCTCAGGGACGGCCTGTGAGGTGAGCCCAAGAACATCATTCTCCCCTATGGCCACCAGGGGGATGAGAGAACGGGACAACAGGCCCTGGACAGAAGCGGACATTGTGGAAGCTGTGAAACACCTCCCTCGTCCGGAGAAAAAAGGAGCTACAATGGCAAAAGTTCTGACTAACTTTTTTCGAGACTATGTCTCGCCATCCTCTGAAATGGCCAGAATAATGACTCTCCATGGGGGTAAAGCACGTTGATCACCAACACAAACGACAGCAGGAAAGAAAGACCGCTACAGAGGAAGACGACAAGCATACAAAGAGAGCCCTGCAGCAGAAACAACTGGCTCTCCTCAAGTATCCTCCACCAGATGCCGCCAGACGACATGACGGAGGAGGCCCTCCACGTGCCCCATCTCGAGGCCCACCACAGACGCGACAGCAACCACCGAACCAGGGGCAGGAATGGACAATGGTCGCGAGACTGCCCCCGGAGGAGAGAAAGAAGGCATGGCAGAGGGTACCCGCAGGGCAGAGGATCGGGACACTCAGAGCACCAATTCCATTCGGAACCACAGCAACAATTGGACTGACTAGAAAGAGAGGTGGAGCTGGCTGAGGAGCATCCAACCACGATTCAGGCACAGTATCACACCACAACACCACGGGAACATCCGCACGCGAACGTGCTTAACCTATTCGTGTATTCATCCCTGGAATTTAAATGGATTTCCATTTGGGGGCTGCACCATTCAAAGTCATGCATGCTATTTCAATGGGCAAAATTCAGAGTGGGCCCTGCTGCACATCTGCAAACAGATGATGCAGTGCCCATGTGGCACCAAGCCAGGACACAAATTATGAGGAGCGTTTCTACGCACAAGCCTAACCTAACCACTGATACTATGTATTGGGATCCCATGCGCTGCGCTGTGTCTGTCAACTTGTCTGTGTGTGTCTGTCAATTGTTTGATGTTAAAACGCTGCAGTGTCTTGAATCCAGCCACCCTCCTCCCCATACCAGAGGAGGGCGACCCTCATGATTGCGTGGCGGAACTCTTGGTGTCTTGTTCCCCAAGTCCTGACCTCATGGATCAACCTCTTATCAATCCTGATCTTGTTCTCTTTGTCGATGGGTCAGCATCCCGGGATCCGGACATGGGCCGGTGCAAAGCCGGTTACGCAGTCTGTGACTCCCGCGGCACTGTTAAATCTGCATCATTACCATCCAACTACTCAGCCCAAGCCACTGAATTGGTTGCCCTTACCAGACCTTGCCACCTCGCAGCCAACCAGTCAGTTACCATCTACACCGATTCTAGGTACGCCTTTGGCGTAGTTCATGACTTTGGAGCATTGTGGAAGCACAGGGGTTTCCTCAAGTCTGACGGTGCTCCTATCTTGAATCATCGGCTGGTGGCGGCTCTTTTGGACACTGTCCTTCTACCCTCACAGGTCACAATCTGTAAATGCACCGCTCACACTAATCTCTCTGACCCTATATCTGCAGGTAACACAGATGAAGCAGCAAAAACAGCTGCTGCCCTGCCAGGCCCACCGTCCACTCTCTGTGCAGTAATGGTTCCTTCCTCTCTGTCTGCCATCCAGTCACTCACCACACAGAAGGATAAGCAGCTCTGGCGCCAGGTGGGGGCAGTCCATACTCAACACGGCTGGATGGGCCCTAATGGCAATCCATGCTTGACCTCGGCTCTTTTCCATCACTACGCCAAGTTGACTCAGGGTCTTGACCATGCGTCAAAAGGGGGGATGCTAGCAATTATGTCAGAGCATTGGTTCACAAAAGGGTTCACCCCAGTGGCCGAAAAATTTTGTAAAGCCTGCGTGGTATGTGCTACACACAACCCCGGAAGACCAGCATCAAATTCAGCACAAGCAGCTCATCCTACACCAAACCGACCGTTTGAGTGTGTGATGATGGACTTCATAGAGTTGCACCCAGCAGAGGGTAAAAAATTCTGTCTGGATTTTGTAGATATGTGGTCCAAATGGGTAGAAGCAATCCCAACATCCAGAGCAGATGCGAACTCAGTAACAAGAGCACTGCTGGCAGAAATAATTCCTAGATGGGGAATCCCTGCAAAACTCTCGAGCGACAACGGGGCACACTTCGTAAATGAAGCCCTAACACAAATCTCAATCTATCTTGGAATAAATATCAAAAGACACTGTGCCTATCATCCTCAAAGTGGTGGAGCTGTGGAAAGAGAAAACGGATCCCTGAAGGCAAAAATGGCAAAGTGCTGTGAGGAGACGGGCCTCCCATGGCCTAAGGTTTTGCCCCTGGCATTAATGTATATGAGAATCTGCAAAAGAGGAAGAGCTAACCTGAGTCACTTTGAAATTCTCTTTGCAGGAATCCTGAACGTAGGCATCACCCCTCCGCAAGCGACCCTCCTGGACACAACACTATGTGAGAGCTCTGTACTAACCTATTGTAGAAATCTCACTAAATCTCTTACAGAAATCCGGGCACGAGTGAAAGCAGCACTGCCGTCTTCTTCGGACCAACAGCTCCATCCGTTACATCTAGGGCACTACATGGTGATCAAGGACTTCCGGAGGACCAGGTGGAACCAGAAAAGGTGGCAAGGCCCACTCCAAGTCCTGCTGGTGACTCAGACCACGGTGAAAGTGGCCGAGGAAGCAACGTGGATCCACGCGTCCCACTGCAAGAAGGTGCCAGAACCGAAGGAGCCGGTCAGTAGGGAGTGAAACTAGCGTCCCTGCTGCTCCAAGTGGCGTGCCAAGCCACCAACGAAAGAACAAGATGAGCCTCCAAGGAAAGCCTTTGCATCCCAGGCGATGGACCGACCTGATCCTGAGGAAATTCCTGTGTGTCCTGGGTGTGATATCAATCGCAGCAGTACTACCCATCTTCTCCCTAGTACCACACGAGAAACTGGACTTTACAATTAATCCGAATGTGAACTGGAAGAGGGTTATAAAGATGGACTAAGTTGCTGATGTATATCAAGTATACTGTAAAAATCAGGTTGATCCAAGTAGGATCAAAAGGGGGGAATTGAAATGTAAATTGAGTGCAAAAGGAAGGGTTGAAATGGAAATTTAGGAAGGGGGTGGTGAAGACTGGGAGAGCAGATAAGTCCGTTTGCCACCTCATGAATTTACAAGAAATAAAGGCGCCCTGAGGTTCAAAGGAGACCTACGTCAAACGACTGAGGGGGGGACATTCTCAGTCATTCAACTTCTTGTGCCAGCCGGAACACATGCTGTGAAGGCACCGAACACATGCGGTGCATGCAGCGTGCACACGCTGTGAAGACATCCTGTGTCCGCGCCTTGGAGGTGGGCCTTCGGTTATATGAAATCAGAACTGTGTACGCTTAATAGAGATCTCTCTGCATGCATCCGTGTATGTATCCTGACCGACTGACTGGAATAAACCATGTCCTACCCAGTAACTTAGATTCATCGTTTACTTCTCCAAACGGCTAAAATTCCGCGACACCCATCTTCTCCCTAGTACCACACGAGAAACCAGACCTAACAACACATCCCACAGCAGAATGGCCTCTCAGGGAAAGATGCCCACAATCTCTCCCTCGTCTAGGTGTGCCTGCGGTACCGCCCATTTATTCATCCCTCAGGTGTGCCTCCTGCCTAATACCTGGGCCACAGTCATCGTCCCACTGTCCAGCATCTCCAACCTTAAGAACACAGCTGCAAGGTATGCCGGGAGTCAATGGTACATGACCAATGATCAGCTAGATACTGGGTGGCACACCCAAGTGGCAGACCCACCGTGCCAGGACTGGTCATCATATACGACGAGAAACTCCGCCCGTCGACAGCGCCCTCTACTAACACTCACCTCGACAAGTAACAAGCTTACATTGACAGTAAATCTCACAAAAGGGAGCCTCCTTGATGATCCTAATGGAAGCGGGGTTGTTTCTGATGTGGGCCTGGAAGGATGGAACTAACTTTAGTTTCCTGCTGCAGCTCTGTGTGGATCGTCCCAATAGCACCCCGATAGATCCCATGCCTGCTGTCCTCTCACCTAAAGCCACTTCCTCGGGAATCAAACTAGTCCTAGAACCCACGGTGGATCATTATTTTGAAATCATGACTGGTATTTCGGGATCCACAAATAACTGGTTGCTGTTAGCAGAACAAGCAGGGACGGCTGCAAGATCCAACTGTACTGTATGCTTGGGACCCCGTCCAGTGTTAAGAATAGTCCCTCCCCCTTCCAGTCTGAACGCAACATGTCTGACAGAACTCCTATCAAATCGATTATGACTTCCTGCTCAGGCTGGGAAGAGCCCTTCCCGGTTGTAGAAAAGACGAGATCACCACCTATATTTAATGCTGACGTGGCACAAGGGAACTTTACATGTTTCACGAATAATGCTCCAGGAACCACCTGTTATGATCAGCTCGTGAGGATCACAACAAGAACATAGGAAAAGGGGAAATCCAAGCAGCACCTTGCATTTTCAGAGAGGTTTTATTCTAGTTAACAAACAAAAAAAGAGAAGGCCATGTGGCAGGTCACGGCTGCAACCCGGGGAGAGAGCGAGCAGGAAGTTCGGAGCTTCTTTTAGGCCAATCAGGGAGCCACACCATCTCCAGGCCCAGCACCTTCAGCAGAGGGAGCCAAACCTGCTGAAACACAACCAGAACACCCAACCACACACAAGGAGAAACCACTGTGCCCTAATGTTGGCCAGGGCCATCACACACCCCACTAGGAAATGTAAACATCACATGGTGCCAGACAACCGTCAACTTGCTGTGCGGACAGTACAAGGTGGCCAGAGCTGACCTATGGTGGTGGTGTGGAGGGAATGTCCTGCAAAGCATCCTGCCATCCAAATGGACAGGAATTTGTGCTCCTGTAAATCCTTTTCTGCCTGCCATAATTGTTCCAGGATCAGTAGCTCATACATTCTTCCCACATTCATCATTCATACATTCATCGTTTACTTCTCCAAACGGCTGAAATTCCGCGACAGGGGGTCCCCCCGGAGGAGCTGATGGAAGTGGCTGGGGAAAGGGCTGTCTGGGCATCCCTCCTGAAGCTGCTGCCCCCGCGACCCGGATCCGGATAAGCAGGAGAAAACGAGAACGATCGAGAACGGACTGCATTTAAAATCTCTCCTTTTTCAGAAAC
The DNA here is from genome assembly GCF_901000725.2 of Takifugu rubripes. Taxonomy (NCBI): domain Eukaryota; kingdom Metazoa; phylum Chordata; class Actinopteri; order Tetraodontiformes; family Tetraodontidae; genus Takifugu; species Takifugu rubripes. The sequence continues at coordinate 3,994,965 of NC_042288.1, read as the reverse complement.
ATCCAAATGAACAGGCCTTTTGAATTGCTTGTCTGCCTGTTGTGTCCATTGCAAGAATGCAGTGACATTGGGGTGACCTTGTTCAGTTACTAGCTGTTTCAGGAGAGCAGTTACACCCACATAGGAATGAATGTACTGTTGGATGTAGTTTGCAAGGCCAAGAAAAAGAGGAAGCTGTGGAGACACTGCAGCAATTGCAACTCTTCTGCTCTCGTGTTGAGGTGGAAAATTCCACTCACTCTGCCACACCCCTCCTCCACACCCATCTGATCAGCTACATCATTTTCACCTGTTGTCCCTCCCTTAATGCTTTGCCAGATTGTTATTGCTCTATGCCTGACTTTCTACTTTATTGGTTTCGACCCTGCCTACTTAGACCCTTTTTCTCTGTCTCTGCCCTGGTAAATCTGATAACCTTCTGTTTCGACTAAGAGTTTTCTCTGTGTTTATTCGGACTGTTGCCCGCCTGGAACCATATAATTTTTTGTCCATTCCGCAGAGACCTATGCTTACTTGTGTGCTGACTGCATTCGTGTCACAATTGGAGGGGCAGCTACTGTTTTGGTTCATCTTCAGAGTTACATAACCTCTTTCTTTAGATTTTTCTTCTTGTTTCATTTGATTATCCATTTATCTTGGATCATTTTTATAAATATATATATATATATCCTTTTAAAAAAAATATATTTTCTATTATTTCATTTTTTTCCCTGCATGCTTTTGTTGCTGTTGCACTTTAAATTTCTCTATGTGGGACAAATAAAGGAATTTGAATCTGAATTGTCCAGCCTGCACATCTTTCATTTTCAGCATCAGCAAATGTAATTTCAGGTCTGTTTTCTCTTTACCGTCTTTTACTGTTTTAGCCACATGTTCTCTGTGACAATGAGTCACATGTGTTTCCCAATCAGTATATGACATATTCATTAGGCTTCGAATCCCATCTGCTTTAGCTTTGACATCTGAAGGAGCCCCACCCATGGATACCTGCTGGAAAACCACCAACATCACTCCTCACCGATGTTCCCTCTAATTTTTCATGTGTCTGGGCATACAGACAACCTCCCTGAGCACACTGAGGACCACTGTGAGCAACATCAGAAGTGCTCGCTGTGGCCACACACCAGTATCACACCTGGGATCATAGAAAGTTTCATGGCTCATTAAAAGAATCAAATTACAACTGCAATTTCCATTAGTTTACTTTTAATATAACTCATTTGGCCCACTTAAAATGAAAAAGACAAAACTCAGTGATTTAAGATTGTTCGTGAGATTTGTAGTATGTTATGTGAGAGTCCTGCTTTGGCTTAGGTCGGTGAGGTCCAGTTTTGGCCTGGGTGAGGGTCTTGATCTGGAAGACATGAGACATACACACCTTTTAGATAGAACATTTTGTTCACATTAAAACATTCACATTTTCCACAATGATGTGTGCTGTAGCTTATGATACAGTGTCTTTTATTAGCATTTCTACTACCCATAAATGATCTAGTCATAATAGAATTTAATGATTAATATGCATAAATAAAACATCTTAATAAATGTCACTAGAATATGCACAAATCTGACTTAAATTTTACCTTATTTTTCACGTCTGTCCTTCTCACTTCTCCAATGGTTGTACACTTTGTCCAGGTTGATGACTCCGTCTGCTTCTTGCTTTGACTTTATGCGCATCAGCTGGTCCAAATGTGTCACTTCAAGACGATTTCTGGATGCTGTTTTGATATGATTTATCAACTAAATCCTCTTTCACAATCTGCACTGGAAACCTGAAATGTAGCACAAATATCCACAAGCTGTGAGATCTCCTTTAGCTCCTCACATTTAAGTACTGAGAATGGAATGTCACCTCTCTGGTGGGAAAGGAGCATGAGTTGGTGCGCGATATAGTTGGCGTCACCTCGACGCATGGCAAGGGCTCTGGAACCAGTCTTCTCGAGAGGGGTTGGACCACTCTGGAGTTGCCGATGGTGAGAGGCGATGGGCAGGGGTGGCAATTCTCATTGCTCCCCAGCTCAGTGCCTGTATATTGGAGTTTACCCCGGTGGATGAGAGGGTAGCCTCCCTTCGCCTTCGGGTGGGGGGACAGATCCTGACTGTTGTTTGTGCCTATGGCCCAAACAGCAGTTCAGCATATCCACCCTTTTTGGATTCCATAGAGGGAGTGCTGGAGAGTACTCCTTCTGGGGGCTCCCTCGTCCTCCTGGGTGACTTCAATGCTCATGTTGGCAATGACAGTGTGACCTGGAGAGGTGTGATTGGGAAGAACGCCCCCCTGATCTGAACCCCAGTGGTGTTTTGTTATTGGACTTCTGTGCTCATCTCAGATTGTCCATAACAAACACCTTGTTCAGGCATAAAGGTGTCCACGTGTGCACTTGGCACCAGGGCACCTTAGGCCGCAGATCGATGATCGACTTTGTGGTTGTGTCATCAGATTTGCGGCCGCATGTTCTGGACACTCGGGTGAAGAGAGGGGCGGAGCTCCAATGGTGGGGAAGGATGCCGGACAGGCCCAAACGTGTTGTGAGGGTCTGCTGGGAATGCCTGGCAGAGTCTCCTGTCAGAAGGAGCTTCAACTCACACCTCCGGGAGAGCTTTGACCGTGTCCCTGGGGAGGCGGGGGACATTGAGTCTGAATGGACCATGTTCCGTGCCTCCATTGTTGAGGCGGCTGGCCGGTGCTGTGGCCGCAAGGTGGTTGGTGCCTGTCGTGGCGGCAATGCCCGAACCCGCTGGTGGACACCAGCGGTGAGGGATGCCGTCAAGCTGAAGAAGGAGTCGTATCGGGCCTTACTGGCCTGTGGGACTCCTGAGGCAGCAGATAGGTACCGGCAGGCGTAGCGGAGTGTAACTACGTCTGTTGCCGAGGCAAAGACCCGGGCATGGGAAGAGTTCGGTGAGGCCATGGAGAACGACTTTCGGACGGCCTCGAAAAGGTTCTGGACCACCATCAGGCGTCTGAGGAAGGGGAAGCAGTGCACTGTCAACACTGTGTATAGTGGTGATGGTGTGCTGCTGACCTCAACTCGGGATGTTGTGGATCGGTGGAAGGAATAATTCAAGGACCTCCTCAATCCCACCAACACGCCTTCCAGTGAGGAAGTAGGGCCTGGGGACCTGGGGATAGGCTCTCATATCTCCGTGGCTGAAGTTGCCGAGGTAGTCAAATAACTCCTCGGTGGCAAGGCGTGGATGGGGTGGATGAGATCCGTCCAGAGTTCCTTAAGGTTCTGGATGTTGTAGGGCTGTTGTGGTTGACTCGACTCTGCAACATCGCGTGGACATCGGGGCAGTGCCGCTGGATTGGCAGACCGGGGTGGTAGTCCCTCTTTTTAAGAAGGGGGACCGGAGGGTGTGTTCCAACTATAGGGGGATCACACTCCTCAGCCTCCCTGGTAAGGTCTATTCAGGGGTATAGGAGAGGAGGGTCCGCCAGATAGTTGAACCTCAGATTCAGGAGGAGCAATGTTGTTTTGTATCCTGGGCATGGAACAGTGGACCAGCTCTACACCCTCAGCAGGGTCCTCGAGGGTGCATTCAAATCAAATCAAATCAATCTTTATTTATATAGCGTCTTATACAATCAAAATTGTTTCAAGGTGCTTTCCAGAATCCCAGGGCCTAACCCCAGACAAGCAACAGTGGCAAGGAAAAACTTCCCTTTAACAGGAAGAAACCTTGAGCAGGACCAGGCTCATGTAGGGGGACCCTCCTGCTGATGGCCGGCTGGGTAAAGAGAGAGGAGAGGAGAGGAGAGGAGAGGAGAGGAGAGGAGAGGAGAGGAGAGGAGAGGAGAGGAGAGGTAACCATGACCCAGTGGGGTGACAGAGGCCTGTCAGGTGATCATGTTTCCGGACCCCGGCAGCCTTGGCCTATAACAGCATAACTAAGATGTGACCTAACGATTAGACGACCCCCTAAGTATGATAATCTGTCTGTCTATGATAGTAACTGGAACTACAGAATTAGTAAGTACTAGAAATGAGAGAGGCACCATGCCGTGTGGGATGGGTCTCTCCTAATCAGACCAGGTTTTCCCCAAAAAGTGCTCCAATTGTCTATAAAGGCCACCTGGTTTTCAGGGCACCACCGTGACAGCCAGCGACGGAGCGACGACATGCGGCTAAACATCTCATCACTGGCCAGATTGGGGAGAGGGCCAGAGAATGCTACAGAATCCGACATTGTTTTTGCGTAGTTACACACCGACTCCAAGTTAATTTTAGTGACCTCCGACTGACGAAGACGGATGTCGTTGGCTCCGACGTGAATAATAACTTTACCAAATTTACATTTTACGTTTCGCCAGCAGCCATGAATTTGCTTCTATGTCGCCCGCTCTGGCCCCCAGAATACACTTGACTATGGTCGCTGGAGTCGGCTTCAAGTAGCGCAAAACAGAGTCGCCAATTACCAGGGTTGGTTTCTCAGCGGATGTGTCGCCGAGTGGGGAAAAGCAGTTAGCCACGGGAAGCGGGTGGTGGGGCATCGTGGGCCTTTGTTTTGGGCTACGCTTCCTACGAACCGTCACCCAGGCGCCCCGGCTAGCCGGCTGCTCGGCTGCTGCCGGGGGACCGCTAGCTGTAGCTACGCTAGGCGGCTCCGCACCAGCTAGCTTCTCCTGGCTACCTGACGCAACTCCAGCTAACTCCAAGCTGCGGAACCGCGTCTCAAGCTCGCTAAGTCTCGCCTCCATAGCCGTAAATAAACGACACTTTCTGCACCTATTCCCTTCACTAAGGGAGGCAGAGGAGTAACTAAACATTTCACATGGTGAACAGACAAAGACACCGGGTGAAAGAGACGGTGAGGCCATGCTAGCGCTAATAATCGGCGAAGCCCTGTATTTGTTTAATATGGGTTATTGTTGTCTCACTGTTGTTATCAGGCGACTAGAATGTCCCAGGTGTTAAAATTTTAATTAAAGTGAATACAACACACAAAGTGTTCAATACAATGCAGTATTAAGTTAATACAACACCCCGTGCACAATGCAACCAACGAACGATTGAGAAGATAGGAAGTGATGCAATACGTTACCAGTTGACCAGTAGCAGCTTGGTGAATAGGGGAGAGAAAACCTGCATGGGAGTTTGCCCAACCAGTCCACATGTGTTTTGTGGACTTGGAGAAGGCATTCGACCATGTCCCTCGGGGGGTCCTGTGGGGGGTCCTCCAAGAGTATGGGGTGTTGGGCCCGCTGATACGGGCCGTCCGCTCCCTGTATGATCAGTGTCAGAGTTTGGTCCGCATTGCTGGCAGTAAGTCGAACTCGTTTCCGGTGAGGGTTGGTCTCCGCCAGGGCTGCCCTTTGTCAACGATTCTGTTCATAATTTTTATGGACAGAATTTCTAGGTGCAGTCATGGTGTTGAGGGGGTCCGGTTTGGTGACCTCAGGATCGGGTCTCTGCTTTTTGCAGATGATGTGGTCCTGTTGGCGTCATCGGCCCGTGACCGCCAACTATCACTGGATCGGTTCGCCGCCGCATGTGAAGAGGCTGGGATGAAAATCAGCACCTCCAAATCTAAGGCCATGGTTCTCAACCGGAAAAAGGTGGAGTGCCTTCTCCGGGTCAAGGAGGAGATCCTGCCCGAAGTGGAGGAGTTCAAGTACCTCGGGGTCTTGTTCATGAGTGAGGGAAGAATGGAGCAGGAGATCGACAGGCGGATCGGTGCGGCGTCCGCAGTAATGCGGACTCTGCACCGGTCCGTAGTGGTGAAGAGAGAACTGAGCCGAAAGGCGAAGCTCTCAATTTACCAGTCGATCTTCAGTCCTACCCTCACCTATGGTCATGAGCTTTGGGTAATGACCGAAAGAACAAGATCACGGGTACAAGCAGCCGATATGAGCTTCCTCCGTAGGGTGGCTGGGCTCTCCCTTAGAGATAGGGTGAGAAGCTCTGTCATCCGGGAGGAGCTCGGAGTAGAGCCATTGCTCCTCTGCGTTGAGAGGAGCCAGATGAGGTGGCTTGGGCATCTAGTTAGGATGCCCCCTGGACGCCTCCCTGGTGAGGTGTTCAGGGCATGTCCCTCCGGTAGGAGACCCCCGGGAAGACCCAGGACACGTTGGAGAGACTATGTCTCTCGACTGGTCTGGGAACGCCTTGCGATCCCTCCGGATGAGCTGGAAGAAGTAGCTGGGGAGAGGGAAGTCTGGGCTTCTCTTCTTAGGCTGCCGCCCCCGCGACCCGACCCCGGATAAGCGGTAGAGGATGGATGGATGGATGGTTATGTCTGTGCTCTCATCTACTATCAGGGTATGCCAGGGTGCATTTTTAACCTTACACATAGTCTCATTCTGCACTAGTTCATTGATTGAGTTCACAAATTTAAAGGCATAGTTTTTGCCTTGCCAGCTTTCTGGTATACTCACATACTTTGCCATGTGATCGTGGATTTGTTGAACTGACAGCATTGATGCATTCATTTTGATGGCAAGTAAAATATTGTCAATGAGAACTTCAACTTGCTCAGGGTCAGATTTCTTTGTGTGTGACAGCTCGTTCTTTTTCTCCCGGTCGTTTGCGCTCTCCTTCAATAATGTACCAATCCCTTTTCCCATCTTGAGTCTTCGTAAAATTCCAACAGCATTCAAATGACTTTTCTGCTGAATGTGTCGCTTGAGGTAGTCTAGCTTCCATTTTGTCCATATTTTTCCATCGGAAAACTCGCTTACAACTTTAGCTTCGCTGCATGTTTTGCAGAGCAGACCTGTCTCACTCGAAAAAGAAAAGATCTCACCCAGTTTCACCGCTTGTTCTTCTATTTAAACATACTCTGACAGCCATTCCAACTTAAAAGAACCGCAGTTCTGTTTTACTTTGGTTTGGGGAGTCGACGTATCACATTCACTGCCCGCTTGTTTCGCCATGATAAGGGGTTAGCATTAGCGTCACTTAACTCCGTCGCACTGTACATGTGCAAGAGCATGTGCGCAAATACTGTCAATGCCGTGATTGGCTGCGTAGCGTAATTGCATCGTATCGTATGATTGGCACCTGTCAGGTCACCTGTCACTCACTGAATTACACAGCAAAATGATACAGAAAAAAAGTTATATCTAATTCATTTGCAGTGCGTTCACTGCGCTGGATAGGTTTTCTTGTGCGCTGAGAGTGTGCGACCAGTGCACAATTGCGCAGTTGCGCAGCTTAGAGGGAACATTGATCAGGTATTACCTTGGGGTTGCGGTTAGTTGTGTACCATATTTTCACAACCATAAGGCGCACTGTATTAAAACACGCAGTCTCAGTTATGGGTGCTATTTCTGTATTTAAAACATACATAAGGTGCACCGTATTATTAGGCGCATGCTGAAACATACAGTAAAAAATGACAATGGAAGTAAATTGAAAAAAATATTCATTCTTCCGCCACAAAACCATCAAAGTTTTCATCTTCTGTATCTGAATTAAACAGCTGCACTATTTCAATGTCCAACATCCCGAATTCCTCTTCTTAATCATATGAATCGGACTCACCGACCGATTCCGGTTTAGCATTGATTTTGTGAAAGCTCTTACAATACATGAAGACGGTATCATAGCCCATGCGTCTACAATCCACCCGCATATGGTGGCATAACCTGCCCGCCGCTGCCTCATAGTCTTTGTGAAGGAGTGTTCACTTTCCATCATCCAACGCTCTGTCCGTTTCCGTGGCAGCCGAGAACCACGGTGAACGACGACTTCTCGTGCCCCGTTGTGCGTATCGCCACTGTGCCGGTCCCTTTTTCTCCACTTTGTGGGTCAAAGGGATGTTAAAAGTCAGAGGGATCTCATCCATGTTGTTGATGTGGCTGGGCGCGGTTATCTTGTCGCGGCAGTAGGTGCGGAAGATGGCCACCCTCTCCTGGCAATCCGCGGGCAGCCGCTGCGCAACAGTTGTCCTTGCGCGTATGGAGAGATGCCACCGACTCATAAAGCGAAAACACTAAGATTGCATGATTGCCATTTTCAGCCACATATTCGATGGCCTGCAGTTTAAAGTAAGCCTCATTCATACGCGTCTCGCTTGACCGGCGCCATTTTAGGGGATCCTTACACGTAGGTGTGCCGCTAATCGATTGGCGGAGCATTTACCGTAGTGCACCCACCAAAGGCGCACAGCAGATTTTGGAACTCAGTCCACACACAAGGCGCTCCATATTATAAGGTGCACTGTCGATTTTTGAGAAAATCTCAGTGTTTTAGGTGCACCTTATAGTCGTGAAAATACGGTAGGCCTCATCCACATTATGTGGCGACTAAATCCATCAATGCAGTCGTTATTTGTAATGCCATAAGGCGCTGGAGCCTCTGCAGGTGTACAGTGCTCTGTCTGGATCCAGAATCTTCATTATCAGTTGGATTGTTTGTTGAGACAAATGAAACCCCTCTAAATGGCCCGTTGGTGCATCCAACGATAACCCTGTAGTTGACCAGTTCCAGCCATTTCTCTCTCCAGAAAAGCAGCAATATCCCCCAAGTCCGCCGGAAAAGTTACGGTTTCTTGCATATTTTTAAAAGTCTTGATACTTATAACGTGATGCTGATGTGCCAAACGATTAATTATCTCCTTGTTTGTGAAACCTATCCTAAAATACAACTCAACAAACTCCTCCACGGTACTTATTTTAACAAGCATCTCCAAAACCAGATTTGAATATTATGACTTTATTCTCATAAATAATGACTTTCCCCTCATTATTAATGACTTTAATCTCACAATAAATGACTTTAATCTTGTAAATAATGACTTTATTCTCATTAATGATTAAATCTCATAAATAATATATTTTTTTCTTAATCTGCCCTAATACTCCGTCATACTTTTGAGATATCTTTTAAATTATATTTAAATATAAGCATTGTAGTTCAATAGCTTCCAGGTCCAGTGTGTTTGCTGTAAACTTTGCAATACGGGTGCACTTTGAAGAGAATTATTTTATCTTGTTAGCATCTTTTATCTTATTAGCATGCGTTATACTATATGTTTTTGTTTTATGTTACAGTTAGTTTAGAAGTTAGGAATACTATATAATCTTTAGTAGGAATACACATAAGCAAGTCAGTTGACCCTTCTTTGACATGAATACTGCTTAGACAGTTGGAGCCAGGCAGACAGGAAATGGTAGACCCTCATCGTAAAATATGACAGCATAATTTACTGGTGATTGATAAGTTCCTGGACAGGAATAAGACCTCTGACCTGGCCATCTGAGAAGACAATGGAGAAGGACTGCACCAACACCAAATGAGGCAGTAAGAAGAAGATGAAGTCACCCAAGAAGAAGGACTAGATTGGACTGAATTAGCATCAATAATTACATATGTCAAGGGATAGTTAGGTTGTCAGACTTCATGCCCTGACAATTGACTTGTTGTTGCTAGGGTTATGAACTGGCCCGGAGCTCTGTAATATTTGTATCTTGAATTGATTCTGTTTGCTAAATACATTTTGAAATTGACATTTGTTTACTTGAAGTCTTCATTTAAAGAACACGCGGATTGGCAGTGACACACGAGAGGTACTGCAATCCAACAATTTGGTGACCCCGACGTGATGAAGACAGAAAAGTCATCTGAGGCAAAGAATTAAACAACGGTCACTTCGGAGGACAACTGACGACAAAGGGATCCCTAATAAAAGGTAAGCAGACACCTGTTTAATCAAAAGTTCTGCACATTGGCAATTTCCAAAAAATTTGTCGTCACTGCCAATTGAAGTGTCCTAGTTATAAATTCCAGATACAAATATAGAAAATATTGAAATGACTGCAGGAATTACGGTTCGAGTCCGTAAATAAGAACGGTTCGAGTCCGTTAGTAATTACGGTTCGAGTCCGTAAATAAGAACGGTTCGAGTCCGTTAGTAAGTGCGGTTCGAGTCCGTAAATAAGTACGGTTCGAGTCCGTTAGTAAGTACGGTTAGAGTAAACCGGAACTAGTACAGTGCTGTATTGCATATACAGTGCACTGTATATGAAAAAGATTTGGGTTGGGACTCGGAGCGCAGTTGACGGGACGGACACTCCCGACGCCCGAGATTTGTGTTTTTGTGTGGGTTGGAAAAGTGCCAGAGTGAACGTGAATTAAAAGGCTCTTTGTCCTTGGGAATTAACCCCTAGAGTGAAACCGGACCAACGAAGTTTGGTCTAGAAGCTTGTTTCACTGAGGCATTGAGTTGACCGTTGGAGTCATTCACATTCAATCTCACTTGGGAGCATAGTTAAATATGGAACTGGAATGTGGTAAATCGTGCAGGGATCAGGGAGAATGTTCTCCCTATCCCCTGTCTGTGGAAGAGCAGTGGAAGTGGACTCTTGATCAGGTGGTGAGTGGCATGAAAGAAGAGGACAGGGAAAGAGAATTGGATGCAATAAAAAAGTTGTGGAAGAAAGCTCAGAAGCAGAAGATACTTCCCCCTCCAGAGGTGAAGGTTAATTTAGCTGAAGCATTGTGTAAGTGGGAGTCAGAAATTCACACTATATTACAGGATCATCTTGATAATCCAAAATTAGGTTTTATAGCAGGAGAATCGTGGCAAAAACAGGGTAAGGAGTTAGAAGATAAGCGTCGAAGGATACATGTTGTGGCTGTGACATGTGCAGCGGTGCACTATTGCAGATCTAGGGGGGTCACACGAGTGCCTAATGTAGAGAAGCCTTCATTAGAAGATCCAAACCAGACATTGACACTTAACACCACTCTTTATCCAGCATTACCTACTACCTCTTCCCCACCCCCATATCAATTGCCAGTTTTGACTATTAACAGTGGTCAGTTAGATGTGGACAGAAATGAAGAAATGCACGAGTTACGTGAGACAGTGGGTGAACTTCGGAGACAGGTTAGAAGGATCAAACAGGGACAGGAAGAGATTGGAGATAAGTTAGGAAAAAATGAATTTAGAGAAGAAGCTCAGGTGGTTCGCCCTAAAATCTCCCAACAAACTATATTTAAAAAACAGGACAGTCAAAAATCTGCATTACATGTCTTTAAAACACTTAGCAATCAAACAAAACAAGTGAAAAGAGCTGATCCCTCAGGAGGATTTGCCAGGGCTGAGCACAGGGAGGAGAAGGCAAGATTGATTTATGGCAGTGATAAAGAGGAGAGCGAGAATAAGACAGATACCTTCAAAATTCCGGCTACATTTATTGGAGAATTGGAGGTTCAGGAGCCTGTTGAAGCTCAGACAGAATTATATGAATTAGAATCATGGGAAGAGAGTGAGTGTGAGTATAGAGGTGTACCGTTGACAGGGACCATAAATAATGAGGAGGCGGGTCAGATAGGAATACACACGCGGAGTAAGGGGCCCGTTTTAGGAATGCCGCAGTTCCAGGCCCCTTTGATACAGAAATGAGGAGGACAGGTACCAGTATATGTTCCATTTGCTATCACAGACACTAATTGTTTGGTGGATAAGATGCCCCCACCCGCAGAGGGAGGCGGCAAGTGGATGTCTACCCTTTTCAGTTTAACACAGAGCATGCAGCTGGTGATGGGAGACTTTAGAGGAATTTTAGGGAGACAGGTGTCTCTCTGGGATTTGGATAAAGTTGAGGTAGCAGCAGGCATTAAAGACAGACCTAATGCTGCACGTTTTGGCCCATGTGCAACCAGGGTTGGTGAAGCTATGAGACAGATATTTCCAGTATCTCCAGGAGCAATGCAGAATTTAAGATTTAAGTGGGAGGAAAGTGAGTCGGCACATGGGTTCCTTACGAGGTGTAAAGAGGAATGGATGTGTGCCACAGGGTGCCATCCTGGTTCTAAACAACAGGGAAAGAAAGAGGGGGTGATGACAGCGCAGGAACAGCTCCTAAAAATGCAGTTAGATGAAGCACGGAAAAAGCTAAATGATAAACACAAGGAAGAGAAACAGATGGTTCAGCAGTTTTCTCGGCAGGTGCAGCCAGATCCGTTAGGTCCGCAGCAAGATTTTGCTCCGATAAACCCGTATTGGGTCAGTCCAAGGGGAGGCATGTGTGGGAGACGCGGCAGGCAGGGATACGGCGTGATAGGCGGGTACTTAGGCCGAGATCAGTGTCATGCCTGCAAAGGGTATGGTCATTGGCAAAGGGACTGTCCATATCACAACTACCCGGAGGTACCAGGCAGTGTTCCACCATCTCATGGAATTTATCACCGGAGCTGATTTTATCTGACACCATCGAGCTTGTGGGGTTCTCAGGGAGACCGGAGAGACTGCCGTTTTCGGTGCCATTAGTGACTCATTTTGCCGGACAGACTGTGTTGCACCCCTTTGTCATTTCACCACATTGCCCTATCAACCTGTTGGGACGAGATCTCCTGGTGAGGACAGGAGCAGCTATTCTGTGTGGAGACAAAGGTCTGGTGGTGCAATTTCCTAATGGAATGAAATTGAATTGCTGTATTCCACACCAAGGTGTGAAGGGACAGATGCTGATGAGTGTGACACCCTTTCCAGAACAGGGGGTGTGGGCGGATATTTATTGGGGAGAACTTGAGCCTGAGACCTCACCTGGTGTCGGTGTTGTGGCATTGTTTCAGAGCTGGAGGCCCTGGCTGTCGATGCTGAGTCCCTTTGCCCCGCCAGTTGATCCCTATCATGTCACTCTATTTTATGACCGTGAGAATAATGAGGTCTATCAGGATGCGTTTAGAGAAAAGTTACAAGGAAATTTCGGGATGATTACATCACCGTGTTTGTTTGTAGGGCCTGAGGGTGTGGCTGCGCAGGTTGACTTTACTGCTGAACAAAATGAGTGGTATGAGATGGCTGAGGAAGCGTGTCCCCACGTTACCCTTGCCATCCATGCTGAACATCAGGCAAAGGACCTTGGTCCTATGATAAAAAGGTTAATGAGTGTCACAGATTGGAGCTTTACTCAGATTCCTGGCCTGTTATATTCTCCTTCAGAAAAGAGTTACAAGATAATGCATACAACTACTAACTCAGTAATCTTACAACATCGACAGATTCAGAGGTTTCATGGGAGAGAAAAGACTGATCATCCGGACAGTGCACAAATTTTAAATTCACTTCCGGAAACTTTGTGGTCCTCTGGCCCGACAGATGTGGGGTTGTGTTCTACTGTTGAGCCAGTGTCATTCAGTGTCTCGGATTACACCCCTGTCTGGCAGAGTCAATATAAACACAGACCACCTGCTGAGGAAGGCATTCAGGAAACAATAGAAGGGCTGTTAATTTCTGGGGTTCTTGAGTATTCCACTTCAGCATGGAATACTCCGATTTTGCCAGTTGAGAAGCAGGAAAAAGGGAAATATAGGATGGCTCATGATTTGAGACGTATTAATTCTATTGTGACAACACCCACAGTGCCAGTTCCCAACCCGTATACTGCAATATCAGCTTTGTCTCCTTCCCATAAATGGTTCACATGTATTGATCTGGCTAATGCATTTTTTTGTCTCCCACTTGACTCCGCTATGCGTGACATTTTTTCTTTCACATATAAAGGCAGACAATTACGATATACACGTTTACCACAGGGATTCATTTTATCCCCTGGTATTTTCAATCAGACATTACGGAAGTTGTTGAAGGACCTCACCCTACCAGAAGGGGTGGTCTTGATTCAATATCTTGATGACATTTTATTGGCGGCTACATCAGCTGAGTCTTGTTTGCGGGCAACACAGGCACTCCTTACGCATTTGTGGGAAAAGGGCTTTAAGGTCTCTAGAAAGAAGCTTCAGTGTTGTCGTCGCTCTGTGACGTTCTTAGGTAGGGTGGTTTCTGCAGGTTTTAACACAGCATCAGGATCTCCTATAAAACATGAGGCAGAGATGAGGCAACTGACACAGGCACTCATGGAACCAGCAGAGGTCGCAGTCGTAAAGTGCAAAGGTCACAGCAAAGAGAACTCTCTGGAGGGAATGAGGCTGCAGATCAGGCAGCAAAGAAGGCTGCAGGTTATAAACCAAGTTACAATTTGTTGTTGGCAGAGAAAACAGTTCATGAAATTCTTCCAAGATACGATAGGGAAAGACTTAGTTGTGATCAAGAAGAAGCTTCTCCACATGAAAAAACAGTTTGGAAGGAAAGGGGGGCTGTGAAAGTTGAAGGAATTTGGCGGGGCCCAGACGGCAGACCTGTTCTCCCGCCCGGTCTGGTAGATGCCGTTCTGGAAGGCCCACGGCCTGACACACTGCGGGAAACCACAAATGATGCGGTATCTAACACATTGGTGGCATCTATTTTTGTCAGCCAGTGTAGAAAATTATATCAGAGAATGTTCAATATGCACACACTTTAATGTGAAATCAACAATTCGACCACACGAGGGCAGGTTTCCAGTTGCCCCCATGGCAGGGCAAGAAATAACTGTAGATTTCACTGACATGATTGACAGGGTCAATGGGTTCCGATACCTCTTGGTGGCAGTGGATGCATACACTGGCTGGCCAGAGGCGGTTCCCGTAAAAGCAGAAGATGCAAAAAGTGTTATTAAATTTTTGATTAATCCGACACATGGCTTCCCCAACGAATTAGGTCTGATAATGGAACTCATTTTAAAAATAAAGATTTACAAGAAGTAGAGAAGGCGTTAGGCAAAGGTAGAAAGAATGAATCAAACACTGAAAAGCAAAATTGGCAATATATGTGTTCACAGTGGAATGAAATGGACACAGGCGCTTCCGATAGCCTTGATGTCAGTAAGAAGCTCTGTTAGCTCCCGAACAGGATTCACCCCCTTTGAGCTCGAGCGGGGTGTTCTCTTTCCGGGACTAGGAGCAGAAAATCCATAGGCCAGCCCAGCACCTTTATGAAATAAATCTTATTTTGATCAACTAAAAGCGACTCTCTCAGTTTTCTCCCAACAGGCAACCTCTGTAACCACAGTCAGTGAGGATCCAGGAATTCCACACACAGCTGAGTGGGTTCTTCTGAGAGTCATCAAGTGAAAGTGGTCAGAGCACAGGTGGACTGGTCCCTTTGAAGTTGCAGAGCGAACATCACTTGTTAACCCTAACATCCTAACATACTAACACCCTAACACATTAACCCTAACTCTGGTATCACTGTAATCAATGTACCCCAGCAGGTAATTCACAGAGAACGCTTGGACAGATCCGGGAACATCTAAAGAAGACGGCACCATGATTAAACTTCTATTATTCTTGATTACAGCAAAGGGAGCAGTCAATGAATTGTTTTATTGGCCTAGCTTAGGCTAGGCCAAAAGGGGGATTGAAGAGAATTATTTTATCTTGTTAGCATCTTTTATCTTATTAGCATGTGTTATACTATATGTTTTTGTTTTATGTTACAGTTAGTTTAGAAGTTAGGAATACTATATAATCTTTAGTAGGAATACACATAAGCAAGTCAGTTGACCCTTCTTTGACATGAATACTGCTTAGACAGTTGGAGCCAGGCAGACAGGAAATGGTAGACCCTCATCGTAAAATATGACAGCATAATTTACTGGTGATTGATAAGTTCCTGGACAGGAATAAGACCTCTGACCTGGCCATCTGAGAAGACAATGGAGAAGGACTGCACCAACACCAAATGAGGCAGTAAGAAGAAGATGAAGTCACCCAAGAAGAAGGACTAGATTGGACTGAATTAGCATCAATAATTACATATGTCTTTCTATAAAAGACTGGGTCAAGGAATAGTTAGGTTGTCAGACTTCATGCCCTGACAATTGACTTGTTGTTGCTAGGGTTATGAACTGGCCCGGAGCTCTGTAATATTTGTATCTTGAATTGATTCTGTTTGCTAAATACATTTTGAAATTGACATTTGTTTACTTGAAGTCTTCATTTAAAGAACACGCGGATTGGCAGTGACACACGAGAGGTACTGCAATCCAACAACTTCAAATGTTAGAGTGGCTGGCTCGGAGTTGCACTCCACCTGGAGCGAAGTCGAGGTTTACCCTTAGACAATTTCTTTCTAATATCCAACGTAAAACTATCTCCACCGGGGTCAGTGAAGCAATTTTTTAATAAAAAAATTCTTTAAATCCAAAACCAATATAAATCCCTGTTACAATATGGGATCGCTAGATCTACTAGCGAGGTTACACGACAGTAAACAGGGAACAATCTCGGGACTCTTTCTTCGTTTGTATCGTTGCTCTGCGATATTAACTGTTGTTGGAAGTTGTCAGGATGCTATTTGTTCAGGACACGCACTGTTGCTGAAAAGTGCTCTCTCCATCGCCCAAGTCTGTTCCGGCCCATCCTGCGCTGTGTGATTCTTGGCATTCATTCCCTTCATATGACAGAGGAGAAAAAACTTAAAGTGCAGAAAACAGCAGGCTATCCAAGAGCTGCACAAATGCTGTCTACCTTAGCTAGTAAAGAAAGGCTCTTCCTACCGGGCATGTCTGCTCGAGGGGAATATCTTTTGCCGAAGAAAGCTTCATAACTGCAACTACATTCAGGGAAAGAAACGTCTCTTAACTATCATAGAATCTGAAAGGGGTGGTCTTTGGAGAATGGATGCAAGGATGCTAGAGAAGATGGTCCATTTCCATCATCATTCAGGAGGATCAAGCTGTGGTAATCACAGTGTTGGTTAGTATGTTATCCCAGTGCATCTTCCACTGCTACTGCAGCCCTTTCCATATAACCCAGCTTATTTTATGTGAAGACCCTGCTGCTATAAATAGATCACCTTTTTTAAATATATACTGGCTGTGATAATAGGTCCCCTCTGCAGGGTGCAGTTTGGACCCAAAAGCAGCACTCTGGAAAGCTGGGACCGTTGGTAATGACCTTTATTAGTACACAGGCAAACAGGAACTCAGGCAGACAAGGAAGCACAGGAAACAGTCCGTTCTTCAGGCTCAGGGCCCACACAAAGTCTGTGGGTTTCAGGCTTGGGGATTGGGTTGACCTGAGCCAGAATGCAGAACCGAGGGGGAGGACAAGAACCCTCGGAACTGTACAGTTTCGTGTACAGCAGGCAGGGATGACAGAGAGGGGCTTACAGGAGATGAGGCCAGTGATGCAGCAGAGCAGACTGGAGACGAGCAGCAGCGAAGTCGGGGCCAGTCGGAGCGGTCAGGACCAGGTGAGCAGAAAGGAACCAGAAATGCTGAGGCAGAAGTCGTGGTCAGGGACGAAAGGCTGGTGAGTTTACCAGGAGACAGGCGGTGCAGGCAGGTCAGAGGCAAAGAGGTTCGGTAACAGGAGGTCAGGCAGATAAGTGCTGGTCTTGCATGGAAACGCAGAAGAACAATCTGGCAAAGACTGAGAGTGCAGGGGATGCTTATAAGCAGGGCTGATCAGGAATAAGCTGCAGCTGTGCTTGCAGGTGAGTGGAGTTGAGCTGACGGGGTGGGAGTGGCTGGCAGGTAGAGTGGAGCAGAGGCAGGGAGAGTGGAAAATTACTGGGACACCCTCAGAGTTTACCGGGGAGCAGGCTAAACAGAATGGTCAGGAACAGGCAAGGTCGGAACCGGGCAGGCAGGCAAACAGGAATACGCTGGAAAGTCATCGGGAACGAATAACGATCTGGCAAAGAGCATGTGTGCCTCTGGGGTTTAAGATGAGCGTTCATTAGAGTCTTGATGCACAACAAACTGTTAATTTAGTTTACTTGAGCTTTGGACTATTGAAATGTATTACACATGTTTCTTTTAAGCCATTAGATGAGCTTTGTGTCTTGCCCAGATGTCTATGTGACAAAAAATGCTATATTTACATCTCAGTGTTATTTTTATATCTACTGTTATTGTGATGGTTATGAGGATTTTAAGACTCCAACTTTTTCACATATCACTGATTTTGCCTGCACAATGCTTCCTTCATAGCTACCACCTCATGGCAGCTATGCATCCTTCATAGCTACCACCTCATGGCAGCTATGCATCCTTCATAGCTACCACCTCATGGCAGCTATGCATCCTTCATAGCTACAACCTCATGGCAGCTATGCATCCTTCATAGCTACCACCTCATGGCATCCCTCCTGAAGAACACAGACATGATTTTGCCACATTAGCCCCTACAAACAGCCAGTCTTTATTCACAATAAATAACTAATACCTCCCTCCAGTGTGGGATTATACCGAATGACCTATTAAAAAATTCTTCCGAGACATCCGTCTCAGCCTCCTCTCCCTCGATCAGTGAGTCGTCTGCCCCTGAGGATGGCCCCTCCTCTTCGTCCTCGTCGCTGGATGCCTTGGATGACAGGGGGGGACAGAGTCTCTAAATTGGCGCCCCCACCAGCAGTGGGGATCTTGGAGGGCTGGTCAGGGTGACAGCGATGGAACTCGCGGATGAGCTGCGCATCCAGGATGTGACGGGCCGGGACCCCCATCAATAATCCGTGGAGGTGTTGGCGGCTGAGAAGCAGGCATCAACGGACTCTCTCGTACCGGCTTGATCTTGGAGACTTAGAAGGTTGGATGGATCTGCATGGCACAGGGCAGCTTGAGTCTGACAGCCGCAGGGTTGATGACCTTCTCGATTACGAATGGCCCGATGAACTTAGGAGCCAGCTTCTTGGACTCTACCCTCAAGGCACAGTAGCTGCTTGGACCAAGTGGAGGGGTGTCTGGACGCCATGCAGCAAAGCGCCGTCTCCATCTCCTGATTCATCCTCTCCGATTGGCCGTTGGATTTGGGATGGAAACCAGAGGACAGGCTTACGGTAGCCCCGATGAGGCTGCAGAACTCCCGCCAGAATACGAACATGAACATTGGAATGCCGTGGAGCGGAAATATGTGCTGCAGAACTAGTTCAGCAGTCTCCTTGGCCGATGGAAGCTTGGGTAGGGGCACAAAGTGGGCCATCTTGCTGAAAAGGTCTACCACTGTCAGGATAGTGGTGAATCCGTCCGACAGTGGCAGACCGGTAACAAAGTCCAGTGAAATATGGGACCAGGGCCGATGTGGCACAGGCAGAGGTTGCAGGTAACCGGCAGGGGCATGGCGGGAGGATTTGTGCTGACTGCAGATCAGGCAGGCGTTGACAAACTCTCTTGTGTCCTCTAAAGTGGGCCAACAGAACCATCGCTGCAGGACCTCTTTAGTGCACTGAATACCTGGGTGACAAGTGAGCCGGGAGCCGTGGGCCCATTGCAGGACGTCCGACCTCAGACCCTCCGGGACAAACAGGCGGTCAGGAGGACAGGAACTGAGACCAGGCTGATTTTCCAAGGCGGCTTTTACATGCTCCTCTACCTCCCAGGTGAGAGAAGCCACCAGGCAGGGAGCAGGAAGAATGGTGTCCGGGTTAAGGGCAGTGTCTTCTGTTCCCAAGAACTGGCGAGATAGAGCGTCAGGCTTGACGTTGCGGGAGTCCGGCCGATAGGAGAGGGAAAAGTTGAACCTGGTAAAGAACAATGACCACCTGGCCTGATGGGAGTTCAGTCTCTTAGCCGAACGGATGTACTTCAGGTTCTTGTGGTCCGTCCAAACCACGAAGGGCAATTTAGTCCTCTCTAGCCAGTGACGCCATTCCTCCAACGCCAGTTTCACCACCAACGGTTCTCGGTTCCCAATGTCATAATTTCTTACTGCCGGAGACAGATGTCGGGAGAAGAAGGCACAGGGGTGCATTTTCTGGTCATCAGCAGAGCATTGAGAGAGAACGGCGCCGACCCCCACATCAGAAGCATCCACCTCTACTATGAACTGCCTTTCGGGATCAGGAACCAGGAGAATGGGAGCTGAGGTGAACCGGGCCTTGAGGTTCTGGAATGCCTCCTCGGCAGCCTGGGACCAACGGAAGGGTACCTTGGAGGAGGTGAGAGTAGTGAGTGGAGCGGCCACGGTGCTGTATCCCCGGATGAACCTTCGGTAGAAGTTGGCGAACCCTAGGAACCGTTGCAGCTGTTTCCGGGACTCGGGGACGGGCCAGGAGGTGACCACAGAGACCTTGGAGGGGTCCATCTCCACGCTGCTTTGACTGATAATCTACCCCAGGAAAGAGACGGAGGCAGCATGGAATTCGCACTTCTCGGCTTTAACAAACAGAGTTCTCCAGCAGGCGTTGGAGGACGGCCTGAACATGATGCACATGTTCCTCCTTGGACCGGGAGAAGATCAAGATGTCATCCAGATAGACAAACACAAACTTGTTGAGCATGTCTCTTAAAATGTTGTTAATGAGTGTCTGGAATACAGCCGGGGCATTAGTAAGGCTGAAAGGCATGACCAGGTACTCATAGTGTCCAGTGGGTGTGTTGAAGGCGGTCTTCCACTCATCCTCCTCCCGGATCCGTACTAGATGGTAGGCATTGCGGAGATCCAACTTCATGAAGACTATGGCCCCCTGAAGCAGCTCAAAGGCTGAAGCGATGAGTGGGAGAGGGTATCGATTCTTGACCGTGATATCGCTGAGGCCCCTGTAGTCGATGCAGGGCCTCAGAGACCTGTCTTTCTTCTCCACAAAGAAGAACCCTGCCCCAGCAGGCGATGAGGAGGGACGGATGATCCCGGCAGCCAGAGCGTCATTAATAAAGACCTTCATGGCCTCTCTTTGTGGCGCAGACAGTGAGTAGAGACGACCCTTGGGAGGCGTGGTGCCGGGCAGAAGGGCTATGGCGCAGTCGTAGGGCCGATGAGGGGGCAGGGAGTTAGCCTTAGCCTTGCTGAACACCTCCCAGAAGTCAGGATATTCGGAGGGTACCCCGGACAGGTCGGGGGCCGGACTGGATTTGACAGACAGTAGAGGTGCAGCAGCTTGATTAAGACAGACCTGATGACAGGAGGAACTCCATCCCAGAATGGACCCTGTCGCCCAGTCAATGTGGGGGTTGTGATGACGGAGCCAGGGATAGCCAAGGATGAGTGGGAAGTGAGATGACTTCAGGACGTGGAACTGTATGGTCTCGTGATGGTTGCCAGACAGAAGCATGTGGATGGGCGTGGTCTGGTGAGTGACGGTCCCTAGAAGATGGCCATCCAGGGCGCTGGCAGGAACTGAATGTGGTAAAGGAACCCGGTCAATACCCAGCTGGACGGCGAGCTCCTCGTCGATCAGGCTGACATCAGCCCCAGAGTCTATGAAGGTGCGGAAGCCGGACGTGAAACAATGGCCGTGGGCAAGGGGCAGTGTCTTGAGTCCAGCTCAGCAGAATGCCCCTGTTTACTGCTGAGCCCTCCCTTTTACTGGGCAACGAGAGACAAAGGGCCCAGCCTGGCCGCAGTAGAGACAGAGGTTCCCCTGGTATTGTCGCTCTCGCTCCTCATGAGTCAGGCCGGTGCGTCCCACCTGCATGGGTCCGGCCCCCCCAGATGAGGGCTCTATGAGAAGGTTGGGGGCAGCTGGAGACCCTTGCAGGCGGGCAGACGAACGGTGCTCTGCCCCTCCCTGGCGTAGCTCTCTTCTCCTTGCCTGGATGCGCCTGTCCAGCCTAGAAGTCAGTTCGATGAGTCCATCAAGGGAGGGCGGAAGATCAAAGGAAACCAACTCATCCTTTATGTATGGCGCTAGCCCATTGAGGAAGGCGTCGCACTGGGCTGTCGAGTTCCAGTCAATAAGACAGGCCCGGTACGGAAGTCAATAGCGTAGTCGGCAACAGGCCGACTCCCCTGCTTCAAGCTCATGAGTCCCCCGGCGGCGTCCGGGCCCAGAGAAACATGTACAAAAACTTTACGAAGTTCAGCAGAGAAAGCCTGGAAAGAGGAACAGGCCGGCGTGCCCCTCTCCCACTCTGCCGCAGAGCACAGGCACTCTGCCAATCAGGTTATTGATGGTAAAGGCAGCCCGCACCGCCTCCGAGGCAAAGGTGTCGGGCTGCAGAGCAAACAGGATAGAACAGTTCGTGAGAAACGGATTGCAGCCCTCAGGGTCCCCAGAATAACGCTCTGCAGCTCCCACCCAGGGCTGTGGAGCAGTGCCTGGTGGGAGAGCAGGAACCAGAGGAGGAGGAGCTGGAGCAGGAACAGGAGCGGCCGGTTGGGACCACCAGCTGTTAGACCTGGGTGGCTATGGAAGTTAATGCGTGCTCCAGGGCCGACGCCGTCTGCCGAGCCTCTGCAGCATTGGAGGCTAGCTGGGCCTCGAATTGTTGGAGCCTTCCCTCCACTTGGTGCAAGCGAGGCTGAGGTGATGACGAGTGTGCTGGGTCCATGTTTGGCCAGATTGTACTGTGACGGGTGTAATTGGGACCCAAAAGCAGCAGTCTGGAAAGCTGGGATCGTTGGAAATGACCTTTATTAGTACACGGGCAAACAGGAACTCAGGCAGACAAGGAAGCACAGGAAACAGTCCATTCTTCAGGCTCAGGGCCCACACAAAGTCTGTGGGTTTCAGGCTTGGGGATTGGGTTGACCTGAGCCAGAATGCAGAACCGAGGGGGAGGACAAGAACCCTCGGAACTGTACAGTTTCGTGTACAGCAGGCAGGGGTGACAGAGAGGGGCTTACAGGAGATGAGGCTGGTGATGCAGCAGAGCAGACTGGAGATGAGCAGCAGCGAAGTCGGGACCAGGTGAGCAGAAAGGAACCAGAAACGCTGAGGCAGAAGTCATGGTCAGGGACAGAAGGCTGGTGAGTTTACCGGGAGACAGGCGGTGCAGGCAGGTCAGAGGCAAACAGGTTCAGCAACAGGTGGTCAGGCAGGTAAGAAGTGCTGGAGAGTCTTGCATGGAAATGCTGAACAACAAGCAAGGAGTGAGAGTGCAGGGGAGGCTTATAAACAGGGATGATTGGGAATAAGCTGCAGCTGTGCTTGCAGGTGAGTGGAATTGTGCTGATGGGGTGGGAGTGGCTGGCAGGTAGAGTGGAGCAGAGGCAGGGGGAGTGGAAAATTACTGAGGCAGAGAGACAGGAGGGAACTGGGGGAATGGAGCTGTGACAAAACCAAAATATTGCAATAAGCACAGTTTGTAAAGAAATACTGCCCAAAGACATGATGATGCTTGGTTTTATCTATAGGGAGTATCTTTTATTTTGTTAGATTACTTTCACTCCCATCCCCATATTGCATTTGGAAATCTGGGTAGATTGAAATGGCATTCAATAGTTTTGTCTCATTGCATCAATGTTGGCACATCCTGCAACACTACCTACTAAAACGATCACTGAAGGATTTAAAAAGAAAAAAGCCTGCTTACTTCAGCACTGTAGATGGCTGCTCCTGCAGCTCGACCCTGTGCATCAGCACTTTTCTGTGTGTGTATATAAGGGTTGTCGTGCGCGCGCATGCAGGCATGCATGTGTCCTGGCAAAAGCCTGAATAATTGATGAGCAGGGAAAAGAGTAACAGCGCCGACGGACAAGACTGTGTAGAGATGGGGGAGAGGAGCACACTGGGGCAGAAGCCTGGCTACAATGGGCTGTGCGGCTACGCCCAAAAAATCACCTCCTGCTTCGGACTAGATGGTAAGCCAAGGGTGGGGAGGAAAGAGGGAGGTGTAGTGCAAGGTGCAGAAATAACATTGTGAAATATTTGGCATGTATTTGATGTGTGGTGCCTTTTCTATCTGCGTGTAGTGAGCAAAGTTGTGTTTTTCTCTGCTTCTGTGTTGTTTTTGTGCATTGGGTGGGTGACAGTTTTGGAGGGCAGTGTTGCGCTGCAGCAGAATAGCATGTCCTCAGTAACTCTCAGGTCCATGTGTCAGCATGCGTGGGTGGAAGGCTCTCCTAGCTTATGTTTGACTGTCAGCTATGATTTCCTTAGAAGCAAGCTATGCCTTTCACTCATGCGAGACAAAAAGATGAAGGTATGTTTGTAAGAAGATTGTATTTTAAATCACATTAGAAATTAATCTGTAGATATAAACAGTTTATTTCAGTCAGCAAAGCCCATCTTGTTTCTGTATTGCCTCAGACAAAGAGGATAATCATTCCATTTGAAGCACAAGCCAAGCCCAGCATCTCTACAGTAAAAGATCATTTGTTGCTGTGTCATTGTCTGCTGTGCTTTTCATTGTGCATGCCTCCCTAATTTAATTTGCCCAGTAAAGGTTCGGGAATAGACCACCCTAATTAGCCCCTATCTGCTTGATGCCTGTAAGATATCATAGAAATATTTTCTCTGTAGTTTGCCTGTGCGTGGCTTATTCAATTTCATGCATTAAAAATGTCAGGTTTCCAGCATGTTTTAATCACAGTGGGGTCATCTTGCTTCTGTTATTTTTGCTAAGATGTGAAAGGTGATGGGTGAAAATGTATTGATGATGCAGCAAATGAACTCTCACATCCTCTTGCGAGTGACATATTTAATGATGACCTTGACAGTTGTGTTGAAACCCTTCCTGCTTCAGTAACACTGGACTGAGTTACTGTAAGAACACCTGCTGTTGATACTGTTCATAGTAGATCCACTCCACTTTAGCTACAGGGAAGACATTGCTAGTTGCTAACCTTATGGGTGCCGGGCAGGTACCCAAAGCAATCTCTTTGAACAGTATGTGTTGGACTTGCTTTTACTGGTGTGCATCTGTCAGCAGTATAAAGAGAACCTGGATATTCCACAAAAGTGACAGTACTGTCACTGAAGCTCAAATGAATACTTTCCTGAAAAGTAGCATTACTTGCCCATAGTATAACTATGAGGTGTGTTTAGCATGCTACTGGGCCTCTCAGATGGTCTATTCAAACAGTTAATGAAATGAAGCCATTTCTGTACTTTTATTGCAAATTTAAATAAAAAAAGAAGACATAATCATGATTTGCACTCTGTAATAAATTAAGTGGCAGTAAAACATCAGTATTAATTAAAAATTATACCCATGGAAGACATGACAGTGACCACAAGCAAATAATTTATCCACCTCTGGCATCTATCAGTTCCTAATAGACTTAAAGCTATGTTATTGTCCGCTTCCATACATTGTGAACCTAATGGGACAGCTGGGATTTCAGTCTTGCTGAAACTTGTGCTTGCAAAAACTGTTTTAGTCTGACAGAAACTGAGAAACCAAAACTGTCCCTTAAGAAGTCACGTGAGATCACACAGGTCATGTTAGGTAAAGAGAGTACCACCACACATCAAGCCAACTAATATACAACTGCCTGACCCCACCCAGAAGATAATCATAGGCTCCACGTCAGCATTAAGCTGCTTAAGGCACCAGGCGGGTTTGGGCTGGAGACACTCATAACATAAGCTTCTTTTACTCTTCCTCACTCTCCTCCACCTGCAGTAGTGCACCTTATCATTCTTTGCTTTCTGTTGCCTGACATCTTCACTTCAAAGTGGATACCACTGCTTACCTGAGAACTGACTTGACTGGTGAAGTTACCCCGACACTGGAGTCCTTACTGGACCTGCTGCGAAGTTGCCCATCAGTCTCTGGCTTCTTTTTCTTCACCTCGTTTCCGTCTTGTGCCTTGATGCATTTGATGTCTGGTGGAAGTTAAATTTGTCAGGCAGGTCGGAGCCAAGCCCTGGCTGACATCTACTTACAGTGCTTCTCCCTCTTCTGTGGGACAGTTGAAGGAGAACAGAGCGCAATGCCCACCCTACCCAACCTTAACAGCTTGGGCAAGCTGTGTAGCTCCAGCCGCAGCCAAAAAGTGGACCATGTCCGGGTGAAGCGCAAGAGCTCGGTCAAGCGTATGTCCATCATCGAGGATGGGCATGTGGCTGAAGTTCTGTACCTCATTCCCAAGCAGTGCATGGAGCAGATGCCCTACCTAAACCCAAATGATTATTATTTAAGTGAGAGGCTGAATGATGTTGCTACAGGTAGGACACAACAGCAGTCACAGAAACAAAGTGCTTCATTTTCTTTCTACTCTTTTATTACCTTTGCATGCTTGGTTCATTAGTTTGCTATCAATACCAGCAGGGACTATTATTTTAGACCAGTATTTAGACCTGAAGGGATTAATCTTTGCTTAGATATTACTTATATAGGATGTGTCACCGGTGGGCATGTATGAGATATCCTGTGTACTATCTTGTAAAATGATGAAAAAGTACAGCCATTAATCACTGTCCTATTTGTGGTTATATAACATAAAGTCCTACAAATACAGCAAACCAGTATATTTTGCCAAGAACCCGGACACAGAGTAGCAACATGTTGGCTTACATCAGGATTACAACATAGGCATGATAAATCGAGATTTTCTGTCTTCATGTAGTTGCTGGTTGGTTGCCAGGCACAGTAATAAAAGTCATCATTAGTGTGTGGCATTAAGTATATACAGCAATAACTCCTCCTGTTCTGGGTTATGAATTTAGCTCTAAGGAAGGTTTGACTCTGGAAACACCCTAGGTCAAAGATCATCGAGGTCACTGCTTATTTTAGCAATTCGTTTCTTTGGAGACTGCTCTAATCCATCAGGGAGAGCCACTATATATGGTTGATCTTTCCTCATTTTGAGACATTCTGTGCCTTTTCTCAGATAGAAAATCTAGTTTTGCAGAAGCGTTTTACTTTTTCACTATAGGCACACTGCAGCAGTATATAACTTTAATGAAGTCCGATGCTTCATAGGAATGTAAGGTTACCTACAATGTTTATGGGATGATACTAAATTGGAAATCTAGTATCATCTGCTTATGCATGTCATTGTCCACTCCAGCCATAGATCTGTGTATGTGTGTGTGTGTCTTTATAGTTGTCTTGCACCCTACAATCCTCAATAATCCCAGGGATAACTGTGCACTATACCTGCACGACTGCTGTTGTTCAATGTAAATGTATCCTTTTTTTCATGTGACCAATATCAGTGACATGGTAATTTCACGCAAGCCAGAAGCCAATCAACATTGTATATAGCCTTGAATTGATCAAGCTGTATACTTGCTAAATTATAACTGCCCAATCTCAATCAATACGAGCACTGAGTTGGGTTTACTTACTTTGCCAGGTTATTAATGGACTATCCAGACATGGAAGGAACCTCTCATCCATGGATAATAGGCTTTGCTCATCAGGAATTACTGAAGGAAAATCTTACATGGCATGAGCATCAACAAGTGCTAGCAGAGATTTGGAAGACAATAATAGACCTGTTTCATTATATTAGAAGAGTATCTGTTATGACATGATATACAGTCATGGACAAATGCTGTAATTAAATTTGTTTACAGACACAAATGTGGTTTAACCTTGTTAACATGTACATGACAGCAGGCCCAGACACTGAACAACCAGTCCATACATTCAGTGTAAGAATGGTGCTGTGTAGTAGTTTGACTGTGAGGGAGAATTTAAAAATTTAAACACAGGGTCACAATGGGGGTCAGGGTCACAATATTTTTAAATGGCTTCTAAACATATTAGGGACTTCTCTGTGAGTTTTTTAAAAAGTTTTTTGTTTTTTTAAGGTTGCTTACAACTTGACTTTGCAACAATATAGTCACAAATACAGTATCACATATGTTGCTTCATCCTTAATTATAACCTTAAAAAGGCACTTTAAGTACCGTAATTTCTGGACTACAGGGCGCACCTGATTAAAAGCTGCATAATCTAATTTTAGAAAGAAAATCAATTTTGTGTACAAGCCACACTGGATTTTATGCCGCAGGTATCCCACGTAGTAATATGAAAAATTAGATCGAAAACATTCAGTACCGGTATATGTTTTTATTACCGTAAGAGACGAGTCACTGACGAGACAGGTAAGAAACAACAGCCACTCTTTTCACTTGCATTTTTATACAGAGACCTTAAATCCAATTTTCATCACGTCAGGATTTTTTTACTTTTCTTTTAATTTAATCAAATCAAATCAAATCAATCTTTATTTATATAGCGTCTTATACAATCAAAATTGTTTCAAGGCGCTTTCCAGAATCCCAGGGCCTAACCCCAGACAAGCAACAGTGGCAAGGAAAAACTCCCCTTTAACAGGAAGAAACCTTGAGCAGGACCAGGCTCATGTAGGGGGACCCTCCTGCTGATGGCCGGCTGGATACAGAGAGAGGAGAAGGGGGAGGACAGGTAGAGGATAGCATAGGTAGGAGAGGAGAGGAGAGGGGTAGAGGAGAGGAGAGGAGAAGTAGAGTGAAGGGGAGGTAGAGGAGAGGAGAGGAGAAGGAGGAGGAGGGGAAAGAGGAGAGGAAGGGAGAGGAGAGCAGAGGAGAGGAGAGGGAGAGGAGAGGCACAGAGCACAGAAACACACACAAAAAGACGATATACAATCACTTCAGCGGGGCCGGAGGTCATTATGCAGCTCCGAAGGCAGCGATACCTGTAAATAAATAGAGAGGGGAGGGGGGGGAAGCAGAAAAACTACACAAGAATCAGCATAACTAGTCTGCTTGATGAGGAGGAGGAAAGGAGAGGAGAGGAGAGGAAACCATGACCCAGTGGGGTGACAGAGGCCTGTCAGGTGATCATGTTTCCGGACCCCGGCAGCCTTGGCCTATAACAGCATAACTAAGATGTGACCTAACGATTAGACGACCCCCTAAGTATGACAATCTGTCTGTCTATGATAGTAACTGGAACGACAGAATTAGTAACAATAAGCTTTTTCAAAGAGGTAGGTTTTAAGTTTGATCTTAAAAGTAGCGATGGAGTCAGCCTCCCGTACCTGGACAGGGAGCTGGTTCCATAGCAGGGGGGCCTGGTAGCTAAATGCTCGGCCCCCCATTCTACTCCTAAAGACTCTGGGAACCACAAGTAGACCAGCATTCTGAGAGCGGAGCAGTCTATTGGGCTGATAAGGTATCACTAGCTCCTCCAGGTAGGATGGAGCTAGGCCTCTGAGGACCTTGTAGGTCAAAAGAAGGGTTTTAAAAATTATTCTAAATTTAACGGGCAGCCAATGAAGCGACGCCATTACAGGAATTATGTGATCTCTTTTGTCAATACCTGTCAGAACTCTGGCTGCAGCATTTTGGATCAACTGGAGGCTTCTTAAAGAGTTGTTTGGACACCCTGATAATAAAGAATTACAGTAGTCCAGCCTGGAAGTAACAAATGCATGGACTAACTTTTCAGCATCATGTCGCGTCAGCAGCTTCCTGATCTTTGTGATGTTCCTCAAGTGAAAAAAGGCACTTCTAGAGACTAATTTAATTTGTGAGTTGAAGGAGAGATTTTGATCAAAAGTTACTCCTAGATTCCTCACAGAGAGACTAGATGTTAATGAGATACCATCTAGAGTGATCATGTGATCTAATCTATCCCTGAGAGGTTCAGGACCAAACTGTTACGAGCGGTTGTATTAGGACCCGAAAGCAGGCAGGACACAGTGGCATATCGTCTTCCGAGGAGTTTTATTTATGTTCACAGGAAATCGTGCAACTCAAAAGGCGTGGAGACCACGACTCAGTTCTTAACCCAAACAGAAAAATTAAAACTTACAACAAAAAATCCCGAGCGGGGTCAAAAGCAGTCCACAAAGGGAATAGATAAACGATTTTCCGAGGAACGGGTTCAAAAGTAATCCACGAAGGAAAAAGTCTTTACAATAGTCCAATTGGGTGTAGCCAGGGTTTTCACGCCAACGCTGGCCACCCGTGAGAACAGTCCATAAATAGGTGGCTTGATTACCGATAGTCTGCAGGTGCACCAGTCCCCGGCACCACCTGCGGCTGAGGCATGGCTCCACCACGCCCCCCGCAGGAGAAACCCTGCAAAAGAGTTCCCAGAAACTGGGAACCTGACACAAACACCATGACCTCAGTTTTTCCTGGGTTAAGGAGGAGGAAATTTGAAGACATCCAGGACTTTATGTCTTTAAGACAGGTCTGGAGCTTCACTAACTTCTCTGTCTCCTCGGGTTTCATGGATAAATAGAGCTGAGTGTCATCAGCATAACAATGAAAATTTATCCCATGCTGCCGAATAATGTTCCCTAAGGGAAGCATGTACAATGTGAAGAGGATTGGTCCAAGTACAGAACCTTGAGGAACTCCATGGCTAACCCTACTGTATGAGGAGGGAACACCATGGACATGAGCAAACTGGTATCTATCGGATAAGTATGATCTAAACCAGTCTATTGCTGTCCCTTTAATCCCAACCACATGTTCCAGTCTCTGTAACAGGATACTGTGATCAACTGTATCAAAAGCAGCACTGAGGTCCAGCAGAACCAGCATAGAGTCCATGATCTGAAGCTATGAGAAGATCATTAGTAACTTTAAGAAGTGCTGTTTCTGTGCTGTGATGAGCTCTAAAGCCTGACTGACTACCTCAACACCATAAGTCAGAACTAGATCTAGGGTGTGGTTAAAGCTATGAGTTGGTTGGTTTATCTGCTGAAGGAAACCAACTGACTCAAGTAATGAAATGAAGCCATTTCTAAAGCTGTCATTTATAACGTCTATATGGATATTAAAGTCTCCAATGATAATGACTTTGTCCGTTCTGAGGACCAAGTCAGATAAGAAATCAGAGAACTCAGACAGGAACTCTGAATGTGGACCAGCAGGGGGCCGATACACAACTACAAACAGAAGTGGCTTTTCTGCCTTCCAGTTCAGATGAGTGATGCCAAGAGTCAGGCTTTCAAATGAACTGAAGCCATGTTTTCGTCTGGGATTAATTAATAACTTGGAGTGATAAGTTAACATACTCCTCCTCCTGAAGCCAGGTCTCAGTAAGATAAAATAAATCAATGTGATGATCTGCTATCAGGTCATGTACTAACAGGGATTTACACAAAAGAGATCTAATATGACAATCAAGTGTGGACTGTTAAATAACAGTCCACACTTGATTGTCATATTAGTTTCTCCAACTTGTGCTTTAGTATTAATTTTAATAAGATTATGGTGATTGACCGCTCCCCTGCTCTGTGCTTGGTGAACTTTTAACCATGGAACAGAGACTACCTCTATGGTGTTAAATATGTTATTGTTGGCAGATGAGGGTTCTAAGGAAGCAGCAGAGATGTGTGTAAGACTACAACTCTGCATCCTGGTCTGGACCCTGGATTGTCAGGTCACTTTGGGTCTAATAAAATTAGCCAAATTACTAGAAATGAGAGAAGCACCATCTCGTGTGGGATGGACACGTCTCTCCTAATCAGGTTTACCAGGTTTTCCCCAAAAAGTGCTCCAATTGTCTATAAAGGCCACCTGGTTATCGGGGCACCATCGTGACAGCCAGCGACGAAGCGATGACATGCGGCTAAACATCTCATCGCTGGCCAGATTGGGGAGGGGACCAGAGAATGCTACAGAGTCCGACATCGTTTTTGCGTAGTTACACACCGACTCCAAGTTAATTTTAGTGACCTCCGACTGACGAATAATAATAACTTTACCAAATTTACGATTACGTCTCGCCAGCAGCCATAAATTTGCTTCTCTGTCGCCCGCTCTGGCCCCCGGAATGCACTTGACTATGGTCGCTGGAGTCGGCTTCACGTAGCGCAAACAGAGTCGCCAATTACCAGGGTCGGTTTCTCAGCGGGTGTGTCGGCGGTTAGCCACGGAAAAGCGGTTAGCCACGGGAAGCGAGTGGTGGTGCACTGTGGGCCTTTGTTTTGGGCTATGTCACCCAGCCGCCCTGGCTAGCCGGCTGCTCGGCTGCTGCCGGGGGACCGCTAGCTGTAGCTACGCTGGGCGGCTCCGCAGCAGCTAGCTTATGCTGGCTACTTGACGTAACTCCAGCTAACTCCAAGCTGCGGAACCGCGTCTCAAGCTCGCTAAGTCTAGCCTCCATAGCCATAAATAAACTACACTTTCTGCACCTATTCCCTTCACTAAGGGAGGCAGAGGAGTAACTAAACATTTCACACGCTGAACAGACAAAGACACCAGGTGAAACAGACCATGAGGCCATGCTAATGCTAGTGATCGGCGAAGCCCTGTATTTGTTTAATATGGGTTGTTTCTCACTGTTGATATCAGGTGACTACAATGTCCCAAGTGTTCAAAATTTTAAGTAAAGTGAATACAACACACCAAGTGTTCAATATTAAGTGAATACAGCACCCCGTGCACAATGCAACCAACGAACGATTGAGGAGACCTCAATCCACTTAATCCACTTAGCAACATAAATATATTGTACCGGTAAATGCTCTTTTTTTTTCTAACGGTGTCTGTAATGCAGCTACCTTGAAATATACATTTGTATCAGCTACACACAAATTACGTTAATTATGCTTTTTTACTCAAACAATGAACAATCTAAAACTCCCCGATGGCCCACCTCTAAAATCTTCTATTTTCATCGCGATGGCAATTGCTTTTGCCGTCCGTCTGATTTGTACAGCGGAAACACCGCGGCCGCCTGCTCTCTGTGTGTGGACCCAGTCTTCCAGAACGTTTTCAAGCTCGGGCCACCTGCGATGTTTATGTCTAAAAGCTTTTGTCGTCTTTTTGCGTCTTTTTATGTGCGCCAGCTCGATTTCCTTCTTCAACCGCCAGAGTGATCACTTTTAACTTGAAAAGCCGCATCATATGCTCTTCTTCTAGTATTTTCCATGTTGATGAGGGTTAGTAAAAATGACTGATTCACAATAGTTGTGATAGTGCGCCACGAAAAAAACCATAAATAAGCCACACCGTAGAATAAGCCGCAGTGTTTAAACTGTAGAAAAAAAGTAGCGGCTTATAGTCCGGAAATTACGGTAATTTGCGCAGTTTGCCTCATTAACCTGCCTCCATAGCCCGAAGTCCTTGCTCAAATTCTGCACACTGCTGGGGATCCAGCAGGTGGCTCAGTTAACACTGCAGCAAAGGGAAGCATCCTGAATGTATAATGGGCTGCTACATCAGCAACTACAGAGGAGGTGATGCAAAATCTCTGCTTTCCCCTCAGCTGCTGTGGGTGCGCTGAAGCTCTAACATGTAGGGATGGATGCATCTGAGTCTACTTGGGTTTGCATCAGCTGCTGGTGTCCCATGTTTCTGCAAACATTGGATTCATTCCCTGCTATGGCATCGGCAGTTTGTTTTTCCTGTGACAGGCATATAATGCCTTTGATTTGGGCATTAATAGATGATGTTTGTTGCCCATCTAAGACAGAATAGTAAATTGGAGGTTGGATTCTTGCAGGTCCATATGTGTTAATCCTCATGTCAGCAGGTTAACGATGTGATGTGTTAAATTTAACTGTAGACAGCATTAGTGCTGATGTGTATTCACTGGGCTCATACTCTCCGTGCTCTCTGTAATTGGATTTGATAGGATTCACTTGTTATTAATACAAAGCACATGTGAAAGATCAGGATAAGTCTGACCTTTAATCTGAAATTGTCCCCTTCCATTCCATCCACCCTGACCCTTCATATAGAATATTACTTCCAATAAACAATAGTTATAAGCAACCTAATTTGTCAGAGTGGGTCCAGAGTGGGCATGATCAGGCTGACAGTGCTGATGGGATCCAGGTCTCCATCTAATTACTGGACTGTTCTCCAGTTGGGCTTTTTGAGCTGTGGCTAATATGTTCACTCTTTAATTTTTTTTAAATGTGTTTACTCATTTCCCATTCTGGTGTTATCACTACCTATGAATAAGATATTGTATATAATATTAAGTATTTCATCAATTTATATTTTATTTGTGTTCTTTTTATTAATTAGTGAAGAGAATTGTCTTTATTTTACCATATGTTTCTGTTTCCTGTTAGAAGCACTTTAGAAGTTAGGAATGGTAGAATGTTTAGTAAGTGGAATAAAGATAAGCAGTCAGTTGACCCTTCCTTGACCTGAATGCTGTTTAGACAGTTGGAGCCAGGATGAGATACTCAGACAGGAAGTGGTAGACCCCCATCGTAAAACGTGACAGCATAGTTTACTGGTGATTGATAAGTTCCTCGGCAGGAATGAACTCTGACCTGGCCATCTGGGAAGATAATGGAGAAGAAGGACTGCACCAACACCAAATGAGGCTGGAAGAAGAAGATAAGGTCATCCAAGAAGAAGGACTGGATTGCACTGAAGTAGCATCAAAAATTTACATATGTCATTCTATAAAAGACTGGGTCAAGGGATAGTTAGGTGGTCAGACTTCATGCCCTGGCAATGGACTCTGTTATTGTAGGGTTATGAACTGGCCCAGCGCTCTGTAATATTTGTATCTTGAATTGGTTCTATTGTTAAATACATTTTGAAATTGGCATTATTCTTCTTGAAGTCTTCATTCAAAGAACACGCGGATTGGCAGTGAAACACGAGAG
The DNA here is from genome assembly GCF_901000725.2 of Takifugu rubripes. NCBI lineage: Eukaryota > Metazoa > Chordata > Actinopteri > Tetraodontiformes > Tetraodontidae > Takifugu > Takifugu rubripes. The sequence continues at coordinate 3,960,991 of NC_042288.1, read as the reverse complement.
GTATTGCAATTCAACATTAGCAAAATAAATTATCCAGTCACTGGCATTAGAAATAAGAAATTTAGGATATACAAAATGTGATGCATTATATGTTAGGCTATATTGCTATTGCTATATTCTAAGCTATAACTATTTCTCCTATTTTCCTAAAAACATTGTGATTATCATTATTAGACCAGAGCAAATAACTGTTTCTTTTTTTGGGGTCACATAGATGCAGCAGCCACCTGGTCGCTGCAGTGAGGAAGTGGCTGACAGAACAGAGTCTGAGAGAGAGAGAGCAGGATGAGAAAAGGGAGGAGGAGGCAAGTGATGGGAGGAAAACAGGCAGAAGGGAGGAAACACCATGCATTAGCAGTGGTTTTTGGGAGCACGCTCAGTCCTTCTTCCTCTCCTCTCTCTCTATCTCTCTATGTGCTTGGTGTTTCTCTTGGTCTATGCTAAAAAAAAGGAGCTATCTGCAGCTTTTGTGTTATTCTCGATCGATACCCAGGAGCCTATTCTGGTGCAGATTTATCTGAATTCCAATGGTCATGGTCAAAGAAAAAGGTACTCACACAGTCATGGCATGTATATGTGTGTGTGTTTCTGTCAGTTGCTCGTCATGCTGTTTTCTATCCGCAGTGTTTGCAGATGTGTCCAGTTGGACTGCAGTGCCGTGTTGCATTTGGATTTAGATTGGCTTGAATTCGTAGTGTGTGATTTGATATTTTTAAATGTACAATATGGGCACAGCGATGTGGATGTGGTTTTCCGTTGGGTTTTGTCTTACTGGCAGAAAATGTGACTAATGACACAGTATGAATGTGCATTTCAAGTGGACCAACATGTACTCTGTAGCAGAACCTGCACATGCTACACCCTCTCCAGAACTCTCTAAAACCTGATGCTTGCGTTGGAGTTGGGATCAATAGGCAACACCAGGCTTCATGAAAATGCTAAATATCTGACTCATGATGTGAACTGGATGTAAAAATATTCATGGTGAGAGTGTGTGGATACTAAAGTCCATTTTTTTTAACAGAACTTATTTGCAAAGGTAACAGATTAAGTGTGCGGGTCTGTGGAGATGATCCCTCTCGCTCTCTCCCTCTCTTGCTTTCTCTCTTTCTGTCTGCAGCCGTTGCCATGGCGACCATCTAAAAGGTACACTCCATTGTCGTCAGCTGTGGCCTCATTCATAGTGTCCCATTAAAAAAGATGATGTGTTTCAACCACGACAGAGGACGCCCAGTTGTGTGGGATGGCCTGGGTGTTGGCTGGGGTGGGGGGTGTCACGTAACAGAGCGGTTACATTCCTGCAAATTTACTTAGACATATGCTCTCAAGGTGGACTAATGTTTGTCAATGTATGACTCATATGAAGAACCTACAATATTCTCTTTTAGACAAGACAAGGTAGTAATTTTATCTATTTTTTCCACACTTAAAAAAGGAAAGATCACAAAACAACAAACTAATCCATCATTCACTTTAAGATTAATCAGACCTCCAGTAATCCCATAATGGTTGATCTCCTGTGTTTCAGAATTCAGCTTCTAGTATTGGCAAAGAAGCTATTTGTTTTCATGTGTGGGCATCTAGTATTTTTATGTGTAATCCTAATTTCCATCAACATGTTGGCTAATTTTCTTCATCAGGCATCAGTGTGTGTAGGCTTGTTTATGTATCTGATGCTGTACTATTGGTTGGAGGTGGTGTCTGACCCTCAAGAGCTTCTCTTGATGTATATCTGACCAGTCATGAGGCAAAGAAAGTATTTCCCATATTGGCAACCTCTGCCAAATGCCCCATGTTCTGCTTCTGCAAGTTTTCTGTTAAATGAACCTGCTACCTTGCCTAAAACTCAAGAGTGGCAAGCTAGTGTAGCCAAGTAGGCTCATTAAAATGCATAGTTGACTTATAATTTACTATGCTGTATGCTCAGAATGATGAATCATCACACAGCATGCACTGTTAGCATTCCGTATGCTTACAGCTGGTTGTCCTATTTTCTAAGCCAGGAATATCCTTGAAATAGTTTGAAATGTATTTGGGACACAAGTATCTAAGACAGTCTCACCTATCTGCTGTATACATTGATTTATGAAGATTTTTCAGATTTATACAAATTTATACAGGTGTTTAAAAATCCTGCTGATAAGACACACACTGCACACCATCAGTTCCAAGAAATGCCTACTTTCACAATCCTAACATTTTCTCTTTGACTCTGAGATATGCACCTCCGTGGCTGTCTCCTGTGAATTTGAAGTGTGGTGCAGACAACTGCAGTGGTGTTTCAGCTGTGAAGCTTGCGTGGAGAGTTCAGTCCTTAAAAAGGACCTGAAGCACAAACCTCCACGCGGCAGTGGGCTCACATAGATGTACTGTTTGTGCAGCTGTTACTCTGCACCAGAATATACAAATGAGATAAAGGCTCAGCCTGGGAGAGACAGCCTCTGACCTAAAATATAAAGGCTAAAACAACAAGAGAGTCACATGCAAGAATTGCAGACTGAGCAGCCATACTCCCGTTCCAGACAACAAACTTGCTGTTCCTACTAGGCCATCACATAGATGGAAAAAGCCTCTTCTCCAAACACAATGGCCTTTGCAGTTCATGAGGTCCTCTGTTTATCACTTGTCTTTTTATTGTGTACCAACTACAAATACTTGGCATTGTAGCATTCAGTAGGGCCTTATTCAACATCGAGGGTCCTGGTGGGGGCTGATAGGGTTCCCCCTGCACAATTTGTGCCCGTGTTTGAAGTGCTTTGTCTGAGATGATGGTGGTGGGGCACCAGGGTGGAGGAGGTGGTGCATACTGTCATACATATTCATGGAGGGGAGGGTTAAGAGTATCTTGTTATGTCTGGGTGACAAAGAGGTCAGCACACCCTCCCCCAAAAATACACATATACTGTATGTCACCCACATTTGATTTTGTGGCGCGTTTGTACATTGTGTCTTTTCATGTTCATCATTTTCTGTAGATAATATGTCCCAAACTAAAGGGAATAGATGAAAAAAGAAAGATAAAATAGATAAAAAGAAAATAATGTTCTTCTATCTACTGATCTATCTCCTGTTGGGCTGTGTCTACGGGAAACTCAATAGTAAAAGTAACAAAAGCGATAGCGACCTGAATATTTAATTAGATACATTTCTTTTAATGGAGGCCACCCTTTTCACAGTTGTTTCCAAGCTATGACTTTCCTCTGAGTAAGAAGTAAAAACAACATCTTCAGAAGCCTCCTCAGAAGATCTCCTACCATGGCCTACAGTTTATAATACAGTAAAACCTTTCCTCAGGGGATTCAAGATAGTCTTCTTTTGTCTCCTGAGTATCATCTGCTGTCTTTATTATTGCCAGCTCAGCAAAACTCCTTAAATGGGAGGATGGGCTGGTTTGATGTACGAGAGGAAGGGAGCAGCCCCCTTTCCCGCTGTGCCTGGCTTTGGGCCACTCTGCCGGTTATTGTTTCCCCAGCGCCGTGGTTTTGTGCTCATCATGTTTAGGCTCATATCATTGACTCCATCTGGCAGTGATGAGGCAGGACTGATCACTCTCTCAGCTCAGCCAGCACAATCAGTCAAGAATGAGTGTGAGCAGCAGTCTGCTGTGTTTTCCACAGTAAGTTGCTTGGCTGGGGTCTGACTTATTCGTGGCTTTATATAACCTTTATTATTTGAAGCAAGTTCCTCTTTACAGTTATCAAACAGCTTAAGACTGGCTAATCCATTTTCTAATTTATTTTCCTGGAACTTAGCTGTAAATGATCTTTGTCAAGTCAGATCTTACATGGCTATTATATTTTATAAACTTGTGTTTTATGTTTTATGTTCACCAACCGGCTCATTGCTGACTTCTTAAAGTTTTATTGCATAAAGTCCCCCACCTCAGCTTGATTTAGCATTCGAGCACAGCACTTTTTCATGTGTGGAAAAGAGGCAGCGTTTGCTCATAGATTCCCATGAAAATAACAGCAGTGTTTACTTGTCCCTGATGATAGGATGTGGTACAAATTGAAATAAAGAGTTCAGTGACTTGGAACTATATACAGTATTTCATTTACAACTCGTATTTTCATCAAATGTAAGAAGAGCACATTTAAATTATATTTCTCAGATGATATTGTTCTCTTTTCAATTTGTCCAGTGTCATAAGTATTTAGTTTGCTCTTTTTTTTTACCTTTTCCTTCCTTTATCTTAAAGTAAGTATATCATATAGAAAGTAAGTAGGGAATGTAGATTTGAGTTTCCAAGTCTCAAATCATTACGCAGGTAAAGGCTGGCTTTTTGTGATAAAATAATTTCTTGATTACATTACATTTATGTAAAACCAACAATGAGCATCACCACATAATAAAAAAAAAGATTAAACTAAAAGTAAAATAAGTACAGCACAGTCTGAAAAACATTAGGAGATAATGCATAGTGAGACTAGTGAGCTTTATGCCTAAAAAGACAGTAAAAATAATCTAAAATAAAATCAAGGTTGCGAGAGTACTGAGAACACTCATTAAAATAATATATCTTTGATTATGTCATGTAAGACTTGGGTTACTGAGGTTGAAATGGTTTTAATTAGTTTTATTTCATCTTATTTATTTCATTATTTGCTGCTAGGATAGCTGGATGTTGACCATGCTCTTAACATTTTATATGAATCTTCAGAGGGGGATTCTGGGGTGTTTCCTCTTCAGGCTACATCTCCATGAAACTATGAAAATATTGATAAAAATGGAAAGTGGAGCTTCCATGATGGATGCTTTTTTTCAGTAAGAAAGGATCCTTGCAGATTCTAAAAATACTTTTCATAACTAAATAAATCATCAGCTCAGTGTTTGCTTGCCTGCAGGCCTCTTCCTGTTTTGAGTTTGAGATACAGAATGACAAATGTACAACTCTTCCTTTGTAAAGTACTGTTGCTCTCGTGTCCAATTTGACCTCCATTCACAACACTTCCTACTTAGGCCCGTGTAGAAGCTGGTTGCAATTGACAACACCAGAAGAGATGGTGGGACCAGCACCACCAAAATCTGCAACTCCTTCCATTGAATAGTGTGAATTATTCTCCGCTTACCTCAATGTAGTGAGTACTTGCCTCTCATCTTCTTAACCACTTTATCGCTTTCGGGGTCATGGGGAGGGTACACAATGGGCAAAGACTGGGTCCACCTCTGGATGAGTCACCAGTTCATCACAGGGCCCTATATGAACATTTGTGAGTTCAGTACCTTAGAAAGGCTCTAAAGGTGTTCTGGCACCTTCCCCCACTTCCAGGACACCTTCCAAGTTTTGTCTGCCCTGGGGCTCAAACCGAGAATCCTCCACTTCTCAGCCCACTTCCTAACAGACTGAGCTACGTTAGCATTCATATGGATGCCATCTATGATTGTGTCAACTTGCTTTTATCTCTTCATAGAACAATAAATAACAAACAAATATTGTCCATCCATCCATTCTCTACCGCTTATCCGGGGTCGGGTCGCGGGGGCAGCAGCCCAGACTTCCCTCTCCCCAGCTACCTCCTCCAGCTCATCCGGAGGGATCCCCAGGCGTTCCCAGGCCAGCCGAGAGACATAGTCTCTCCAACGTGTCCTGGGTCTCCCCGGGGGTCTCCTACCGGAGGGACATGCCCTGAACACCTCACCAGGGAGGCGTCCAGGGGGCATCCTGACTAGATGCCCAAGCCACCCCATCTGGCTCCTCTCAACGCGGAGGAGCAGCGACTCTACTCCGAGCTCCTCCCAGATGGCAGAGCTTCTCACCCTATCTCTAAGGGAGAGCCCAGCCACCCTACGGAGGAAGCTCATTTCAGCCGCTTGTACCCGTGATCTTGTTCTTTCGGTCATTACCCAAAGCTCATGACCATAGGTGAGGGCAGGAACGAAGATCGACCGGTAAATCGAGAGCTTTGCCTTTCGGCTCAGCTCTCTCTTCACCACAACGGACCGGTGCAGAGTCCGCATTACTGTGGACGCCGCACCGATCCGCCTGTCGATCTCCCGCTCCATTCTTCCCTCACTCGTGAACAAGACCCCGAGGTACTTAAACTCCTCCACTTGGGGCAGGATCTCCTCCTTTACCCGGAGAAGGCACTCCACCTTTTTCCGGTCGAGAACCATGGCCTCGGATTTGGAGGTGCTGATTCTCATCCCAGCCGCTTCACATGCGGCGGCGAACCGATCCAGTGATAGTTGGAGGTCACGGGCCGATGAAGCCAACAGGACCACATCATCCGCAAAAAGCAGAGACGCGATCCTGAGGTCACCAAACCGGATCCCCTCAACACCATGACTGCACCTAGAAATTCTGTCCATAAAAATTATGAACAGAATCGGTGACAAAGGGCAGCCCTGGCGGAGGCCAACCCTCACCGGAAACGAGTTCGACTTACTGCCAGCAATTCGGACCAAACTCTGGCACCGATCGTACAGGGAGCGGACAGCCCGTATCAGCGGGCCCGACACCCCATACTCTCGGAGGACCCCCCACAGGACCCCCCGAGGGACACGGTCGAATGCCTTCTCCAAGTCCACAAAACACATGTGGACTGGTTGGGCAAACTCCCATGCACCCTCGAAGACCCTGCGGAGGGTGTAGAGCTGGTCCACTGTTCCACGCCCAGGACGAAAACCACATTGCTCCTCCTGAATCCGAGGTTCGACTATCCGGCGGACCCTCCTCTCCAGTACCCCTGAATAGACCTTACCAGGGAGGCTGAGGAGTGTGATCCCCCTATAGTTGGAACACACCCTCCGGTCCCCCTTCTTAAAAAGAGGGACTACCACCCCGGTCTGCCAATCCAGCGGCACTGTCCCTGATGTCCACGCGATGTTGCAGAGTCGAGTCAACCACGACAGCCCTACAACATCCAGAGCCTTAAGGGACTCTGGGCGGATCTCATCCACCCCCGGGGCCTTGCCACCGAGGAGTTTTTTAACTACCTCGGCAACTTCAGCCCCGGAGATACGAGAGCCCATCTCCAGGTCCCCAGGCCCTACTTCCTCACTGGAAGGTGTGTTGGTGGGATTGAGGAGGTCCTCGAAGTATTCCTTCCACCAATCCACAACATCCCGAGTTGAGGTCAGCAGCACACCATCACCACTATACACAGTGTTGACAGTGCACTGCTTCCCCCTCCTCAGACGCCGGATGGTGGTCCAGAACCTTTTCGAGGCTGTCCGAAAGTCGTTCTCCATGGCCTCACCGAACTCTTCCCATGCCCGAGTCTTTGCCTCGGCAACCGCCGTAGCTGCACTCCGCTTGGCACGCCAGTACCCATCTGCTGCCTCAGGAGTCCCACAGGCCAGTAAGGCCCGATACGACTCCTTCTTCAGCTTGACGGCATCCCTCACCGCTGGTGTCCACCAGCGGGTTCGGGCATTGCCGCCATGACAGGCACCAACCACCTTGCGGGCACAGCACCGGTCAGCTGCCTGAACAATGGAGGCACGGAACACGGTCCAGTCGGACTCAATGTCCCCCGCCTCCCCCGGGACATGGTCAAAGCTCTCCCGGAGGCGTGAGTTGAAGCTCCTTCTGACAGGGGACTCTGCCAGGCGTTCCCAGCAGACCCTCACAACACGTTTGGGCCTGCCAGGTCTGTCCGGCATCCTTCCCCACCATCGGAGCCAACTCACCACCAGGTGGTGATCAGTTGACAGCTCTGCCCCTCTCTTCACCCGAGTGTCCAGAACATGCGGCCGCAAATCCGATGACACAACCACAAAGTCGATCATCGATCTGCGGCCTAAGGCGTCCTGGTGCCAAGTGCACATGTGGACGCCTTTATGTCTGAACAAGGTGTTCGTTATGGACAATCTGAGACGAGCACAGAAGTCCAATAACAAAACACCACTCAGGTTCAGATCAGGGGGGCCGTTCTTCCCAATCACACCTCTCCAGGTCACACTGTCATTGCCAACGTGAGCATTGAAGTCACCCAGGAGGACGAGGGAGCCCCCAGAAGGGGCACTCTCCAGCACTCCCTCTAAGGGCTCCAAAAAGGGTGGATACGCTGAACTGCTGTTTGGACCATAGGCACAAACAACAGTCAGGATCCGTCCCCCCACCCGAAGGCGAAGGGGGGCTACCCTCTCATCCACCGGGGTAAACTAAATACACAGGCACTGAGCTGGGGAGCAACCAGAATTGCCACCCCTGCTCGTCGCCTCTCACCATCGGCAACTCCAGAGTGGTAGAGAGTCCAACCCCTCTCAAGAAGACTGGTTCCAGAGCCCTTGCCGTGCGTCGAGGTGAGGCCAACTATATCTAGTCGGAACTTCTCAACCTTGCGCACCAACTCAGGCTCCTTTCCCACCAGAGAGGTGACATTCCATGTCCCTAGAGCCAGTTTGTGCAGCCGGGAATCAGACCGCCAAGGTCCCTGCCTCCGGCTGCTACCCAAAACACAATGCACCCGACCCCCTTGGCCCCTCCTGCAGGTGGTGAGCCCACGGGAAGGGGGTCCCATGTTGCCTCTTCGGGCTGCGCCCGGCCGGACTCCATGGGCAGAGGTCCGGCCACCAGGCGCTCGCCAACGTGCCCCACCCCCAGGCCTGGCTCCAGGAGGGGGCCCCGGTGACCCGCATCCGGGCAAGGGAAACTTGGCACCAATGTTGTTCAGCATCATTAGGGGGTCCTGGGCTACGCTTTGTCTGGTCCCTCACCTAGGACCTGTTTGCCATGGGTGGCCCTACCAGGGGCATATAGCCCCAGACAACGGAGCTCCTAGGATCATTGGGACACGCAAACCCCTCCACCACGATAAGGTGGCAGCCCAGGGAGGGGAAAAACAAATATTGTGATCTTTCTAAGTTGCCTTCTGACATTTATATTTTGTTAAGCAGGGGAGAGAGTGTATTGTCCATCAGTCATGAGTTTTTGTAGATGGTGGTTGCAGATCGCAGTGCCCAGATGGTGTGTGTTATTGTTTGGAGGTGTGAAGTCACAAACAGAGCTGCTGAGAAACTCTGTTGTCGCAAGAGTTTTGTTGACTCATGTCCTGCTGAGAGTCACCAAAGACACACATCTTCTACCTTCTACATCCTCACACCCTTATCCTTTGCCTTCTTTTATCCTTGATTCTGTTACTGGGGTTAGTCCCAGCTCCTTTTCAGTCTAAATAATGAATAGATGGATGTTTCTGAATGTTGCTGGTAATGATTGTAGTAGGACATCAGAGAGCGCCTCTGGAGGATGAATTAAAGATGGTTCCAATGACTCATTTAGAAGATGCTGAGCTCCCTTGTTGTTTTGCAATTAAACTGTCTCAGTATCGTGCAGCATTTGCTCTGTGGAAGCGTGTTGTACAGGTAATCCAAGACATCAATAATCCAGAGTACTATCCATCATCTCCAGGACATTGATCAGCCATGATGCTATTTCTGTAGTGTCTTTTTTTAGCCATGCAAACTCACAGTTCTTGGTCCAGAGTCCTACATCTTAGTTTGTGTGCATTTTCGCTTGAAGGAATATGTGTACTGAGAGGATAAAATAAGTTTCTGATTAATGATCCTGAATATAAAATAATGTGCTGCTTTCAGAGTATCTGTTCATCTATGTGCATTGCAACTCAGCAGAATTATTTGAGTGGAGCAGCATTAGATCAGTGTCACTCACTCAAATTATTTAGCAGTTCCACAGGTTGCACTACCGTATTTTCACAACCATATCACAACCGTATTATAGGGCGCACCTTCAATTAACGACCTATTTTAGAACTATTTTCATACACAGGGCGCACCGTGTTATAAGGCGCATAGCATAGAAACTGCATAGTGCCTGTGGTTTCATGACGCATTCACTAGATCGAGCTGCTCTAAAAGGAATGTCAATAAAACAGTCAGATAAGTCAGTCAAACGTTATTAATAGAATACAAACCGGCGTTCTCACAACTCCATTCACTCCCAAAATGAATAAACAGCTGTTTTATTATTTTTCCCGAGAGACGTAGTGTTTTCGCGTAACACAGTTCGTTTAATAACAGCGAGTTATAACAGGCAGTGCAACATTTTTATCACAAGTGGATAGTGGAGTTTAATAAATCTTCGATTTAGTGCAACATTTTTATCACGTAGTACCGTTGCGGTAAATCAAACGTTAGTGCAAACACAATATACGGTAACTCGAACTCTCGAAGTAGTGCAAAGCAATAGCAATAGCAATATAACAATAGCAATATAACAACGTTGTTCAAACGGTAATGTCCATATTCACAGTATGACCAGCCTTGTTAAGTTGTAAACACACAAAAGAAACACGTAAAGCTCACTTTATCAGTTCATTCCTCATCCAGGAATCCCTCGAATTCTTCTTCTTCGATGTCCGAATTGAACAGTTGTGCGAATATGGCGTCCAACATGGCCGGCTCCGTCTCGTCAAAGTCGTCATCAGGGTCGGTGTCGCTGGTGTTGTCTGGCATTTCAGTGACAATCCCTGCCTTCCCGAAAGCTCGGACCACGGTCGAGACTGATATATCAGCCCAGGCATTTACGATCCACTGGCAGATAGTGGCGTATGCTGCTCGGCGCTGTCTCCCTGTCTTGGTGAACGTGTGTTCGCCTTCCATCATCCACCACTCCCACGCAGTTCGCAGTCTAGCTTTGAATGCCCTGTTGACACCAATATCTAGCGGCTGGAGTTCCTTTGTTAATCCACTTCTTGCTTTGTTTCCTCGGAAGCTCCGTTGAGTCTTCTTTACCTGGCGCAAGTTGTCTTGTTGCTTCCTCCACTTCCGAACCATTGATTCGTTCACGTTAAATTCTCTTGCCGCTGCTCTATTTCCGTGTTCAACTGCGTGACTGATAGCCTTCAGTTTGAACTCTGCATCGTAAGTGTGTCTCTTGCAAGGAGCCATTTTGGGGTCTTTACAGACAGAAATGTTTTGGGACTGAACTAGAATTCCTATTTATCGCTCTTACTGCCGACTACGGTAGCCGCGATTAACCAATATTACCGTAATCCATACAAAAGGCGCACCAGGTTAAAAGGCGCATCGTCGATTTTTTAGAAAATTCTAGGCTTTTAGGTGTGCCTTATAGTCATGAAAATACAGTAATTGGTGATTGGCATCATCCTTACTTTTATTTTTGTAGGCTGAAATGAAAAAATGAACTTATGAATTATCGGCTTTTAATATATTTGACTTCAGTAACAGTTCTGTGCAGTAGCCTTCTTAAATACTATAAAATTGCAACAGCAGCTCATCACTCTGAATTCCAAATTGGCACATCTTCTGGCACAGTTTGTCTTTATATAGGTTGTTATATGAAAATTATTAATTTACATTTATTTAAAAAGTAGGAAAAGTGGGAATACACAACACCAAACAAACATTTGGCAATTCACCTATTAACAACTCTATGTTTCAGCAAACCTGCAGCCATCTCTTTCTTATCATTGAGCTCTCCAAATTCTTGACATTATACATAAAAAGACATACTTCTTTAAAGTATGAAGAATTTGCTTCTGTCCTTGAGACTTATTTTTAGTTGCATGGTCCTGTAAATCAGCATTTAATGCCAGAATTGGTATCTTTTGAAAATTATTGAAATATACTGTCACCCTACTGATATCCTTTTAGCGTCACATTCAGCATTTTGACAGATTATCTTTAGTTTTGGTGCCAGGACACCTTCAGAGCACTGCCGAGCACCTTGATCAAGGTACCAAACCCTTTTCCTACATAAAGTCCTAGCGATCCAGGGTCCAAGGTTATACCCTGCCTTCGCCCATATGTGCACCCTCTCATTGACCCTGAATGTGATAAAGCAGTCAAGCAGATGAGATGTTTAGTTTGTTGCTCTCCCCAAAGCTTAACTCAGCCATGAACCCAGTCTTTTTTGTCCCTCTGTTTTTTTTATTTTTTTTTATTTTTTGCATTACGAGGCTTGCATCAGTTAACCTCTGCATTTCTTTAAATCTTGTATGATAAAGCTTCTGCAGACAACAAACTAAATGAATATCAGCATCAATGACTCATCTCCATGACAGAGAAATTGTAAAGTTCTTGTCTCTTTTTTCGTAGTGGCTCATGCGCCGGGCACACACAACCCCTCCACAGAGAAGCCCCTGTTACAGTGTTACAAGTGTGGGGAGCCATGCAAGGGTGAGGTTCTCCGAGTGCAGAACAAGCACTTCCATCTCAAGTGCTTCACCTGTAAAGGTACCCTTTGCATGCAGCTAATGATTGCAAAATAAAACAAAAAAACTACATACCGGTATATCAAAAAAATAAATAAATCATGTTTCTGGCGTGAACTATAAATGTTTATCTTAAACCCCTTTATGTTCCATAAGATATAAGATATAAAGTTCAAAAGGAACCATCTGTTTAAGTAGAATATTGCAAATATTCACATCCTCAAAACTCTCAAAAATTCTTCACAACATTTAAATATTTAAGGTTGACAGCATGATTTACTGTCATTGTTAGCCTAATGTACGCTTTAGAGTTTCAGATGGAGACGTCTTTGGCTGCACACATGTGATGAGTAAAACTGGATCCCACAGTCCTGAATCACACTTGAATGATGAAAAATGGTATCTCTGAAATTGTCATCATTGAAAGTTGACCATTGATTGAAATAGTGGCAGTGTTGGGGTCCAGGGTCCTGGGTTGTGTGTCTGGTTTTTCCTGCAGGGGGTGTGGAGGAGCTGATAATTTGCTACAGCTGGCGCTGAAGACAGGCGCATCTGTCGGCAGTCTACATCTGGCCACCTATTTAGGGAAGGAGCGCCGTATGTACCCGGCGGACGAAGACGCAGTGCACCCTATGTTGGAGGCTCAGGAGAGGCTGCTGGGTCAGTACGACCAGCTCCTCACGGACATTTGGACTTCGCTCCAGGCTCTCAACACTAGCGTAACGGACCTGCTCACTTCTGGACGGGCAGCACAGGTTCCATCTCCGCCACCCGAGGAGGCGCCGAGAGTCATTCCTCAGCTGGTTGCCGCCTCACCACGGGGGCCCCACGTACACATCCCGGAGTGGTATTCTGGTGAGGCGGGCACGTGTGCCAGTTTTTTGCTTCAGTGCTCCCTAGTTTTCGACCTCCAGCCCCTCTCCTACCCCAGCGACAGGGCGAAGTCCCGGCAGTCCTGGAGAACCAGACACCCACTTCTTCCAGTTTTCAGGCCTTCACGGCTGAATTAAAGCGTTTGTTTGACCACCCGGTCCAGAGTGGCGAGGCGGCCTCCCAGATGTTGTCCCTACACCAAGGTTCCAGCTCCGCCACGGACTATTCCATCCGGTTCCGCATCCTCATGGCCAGGAGCGGCTGGAACGACGCGGCACTTCGGGGGGTGTTCACCCAGGGACTGGCTGAGGTTCTCAAGGATGAGTTAGCCGCTCAGGAGGAGTCTGGGGAGCTGGAGACGCTCATCAGCCTGGCGATCCGGCTGGACAACCGACTGAGGGAGAGATGCTGGCAGAGGGATAGGGAGTACCCAGTGAGGAGTTTAGGAGTCCGTGTGGTGGAGTGGAGCTCCCGTTGACTTGTCAACTCCGGTCCCTGTTCTACCTCAGGAGGACGTCGCCGGTGAACCTATGCAGGTGGGACGAACCCAACTCTTCCACGCGAAAGCGCTGGCGGTTGTCGAAGGTCTGTCTGTATTGCGGCCAGGCTGGCCACTTCCTCGCCGATTGCCAATTCCGGCCCAATGAACTAGGCCCGTTGACACGCATGGGAGTGTTGGTGAATGCTTCCTCTTCCTGCTCCATGCCGGCCCGCTTAACACTGCCGTGCACGCTCCTCTGGGGCCAGGAATCTGTCTCTGCGCCATTCTCGGTGGACTCAGGTGCAGACGACGGCTTCATCAGCCAGGACTTGGCCATGTAAGCCTGCACCCCGTCGAGACTCTGCCCGAGTCAAGACCCATCCTTGGTCTCAAGACCCATCCTGGCAACGGTGACACACCAGACCCAACCCCTCACCCTCATCGTCTCCCGGAATCATCGGGAGCAAATCCTTCATTGGTCCTTTTGAGGTGGTATGGATGGTGAACCCCACAGCCATCCACCTGAAGCTTCCCCTGGCATTTAAGATGCACCCCACGTTCCATGTCTCCAAGGTGAAGCCGGTCGGATCTGGTCCCTCCATCCAAGCCCCCGCCTCTTCCCCGTGTTGTGGATGGGGGGACCTGGCTAAAGAGTCCGGAGCATCCTGGACAACAGCCTCCTCCGCGACTTCTACCGATAAGCCTGGTAGGGAGGGGGAGGTAATGTTGGGGTCCAGGGTTCTGGGTTGTGTGTCTGGATTTTCCTGCAGGGGGCATGGAGGATCTGACAATTTGCAACAGCTGACACTGCAGGTGGGCGCACCTATTTAGGGACGAGCGCCTGCCTACCAGCGTTGGAGAGTTTTGGCATTTTCTCTGGTCTCCACATCACCCTGTGGGAGTGGAGAGCGTGCGGGACTGGACTCCTGTGTTGACTCCGCTCTGGAGCTTTCTGTGCGCCCCAGAAGACCAGATGAGTGCTTCTCTGCGGTCGAGGAGGACTGCCAGCTAGATTTGTTTATGAATAAAAACTAGTTTTTGGACTTTTTGTCACTGCGTTTTGCCTGCTTTCGGGTCCTGAAACAACCCAAACCTTAACAGGCAGATGACATTCTGTATAAACCATTTGGAGCAAGTTAACTTCAAAAACAGATCATGGCCACTTCCTTGATTATTGTAGTTGTACATTTTTTTTTGCCTTTGAAATTTCTACCTCCCCACTGACAAAGACAGGAACTCGAAAAGCTGATTCAGTTTTGCATTGATGGCAACTGATCAAATGCATGCATGCATCAAATGAGACTTTGTGACACGGAATTCATTTCATGACGTCAGTGAGCTTTTCAGACAAACACATCTTAAAACAACTGATGCGTGGTGGGTGAGGGTGGACTGTTTTATGGGGACTAAAGCATTAAATGGCCTGACTCTCTCATGCCGATTTGTGTGTCCCGTATAGTGTGTGGCTGTGATCTAGCCCAGGGGGGCTTCTTTATGAAGAATGGGGAGTATCTGTGCATGCTGGACTACCAGCGGATGCACGGGACCCGCTGCAATGGCTGTGGGGACTTTGTGGAAGGGGAAGTGGTCACTGCTCTTGGCAAGACCTACCATCCCGCCTGCTTCGTCTGCACAATCTGCAAGTAAGAAAAGCTCATTTCACGTTAGCTGATGATGCACAGATCATCACACAGACACCTCGGAGTATATGTACCCTCAATAAAATGAGATCTTTAAAGAGTTTTGAACTACATCTCCAAATCCATGTTTCTGGACATCTATCATCCTACCCTTCATACAAGCTCACAGAGCTCATAATTTAGGGGTGTGGTCAGGGCCCCATGGAAAATCCACTGGATTTCTGCATCATCTGACTCAATGATATCAACCAGTCATAAATTCTTATGATGGGGCTACAGCTCATGTCTATCTTGTTGACTGATTTGTCAATCTCTCCCAGACGACCTTTCCCTGCTGGGGACAGGGTGACTTTTAATGGGAAGGACTGTCTGTGTCAGTACTGTGTCGAGCCCCTGTCTCCGGGCCCAAAGGACATATTGGGCTCCAGCAGTAAGTAGCCATCCTCTATAACATCCATACTTAATGAAGACAAAGGTTTTTCTGTTCCACATTGATACATGAATGGAAGGAATGGTTTGGTCTGAAACAAACTCAATGTGGTTTTAAATCACACAACTATAGAGTTGCACACATAAACCATGTCACATAAATATGTCTTCAGTGAAAATTAAACATGTGCCATTGTCATTGCATACATTTGGAATAAAGCTTCCTGGCTGTTGACTGAAGGGTGTAGGGCCTACACCCTTCAGCCATGCCTACATTTCAGTTATGCGTACACTGTAGGCATACAGGGAGGGGTTAGCTCAAGCTAAACCACCTCTTCTCCATCCAGAATTCTTCAGTCAGCCATGCTCTTTTATGTACAACACCAAGACAGGCATTACTAAATAATGCATGACTGTGCATTTCCTTTGCACTACAACAGAGACTGTGCAACTCCAAAGCCCCTCCTCTTTCAACTTCTGTCAGCCCCCTGTCATTATTTTCTTCCTTTTTCTCCCTCCCTTCCCCAACAGTCTGTCTGTTGGCATTTGAAGAGCTTTTAGACAAGGTCACCTATAAATAAAGCATGCTGATTCTCCTCATGTCACCATAGAGCCTCATTATACCTTATATATTTATTATCCCCTGTGGTTGCAGTGGGCTCTGCATTGCTTTCATCTTCTGTTCATTAGAAAAGAGATGATGGGATGATGGTTCTTGCAGAACCCAACCTCTCACAGTTTTAGAGGCTCAGGGCTGCGTGGAAAATGACTTCAACTTTTAGGAACAGGATAAAAAAAACACGTGCAATCGAAGGAACCAGCTGTTGATTACTCTTTGTCTCCACTTAGTGTCCTGGGTGATAAATAAGAAGATGCCTAACCCTAACCCTAACCCTAACCCATTTTCTTTCAACTGTAGCTTAATCTTGATTCTGTTCATGGGGTAGCACCCAGAGAAACCAGTGTACCACCATCTTGTAAGTCTATGAAATGTGATCTTTGGAGACCAACTTTATTGAGATCCTCCTACATTCCATGAAATTATAAACTACCACTGTGCTGGGTGATTTTGGCATTTTTTTGTACAAGAAACAGGGACATAGGAAGCCTTCAGTGCCCAAAAAGCTCTTAT
Organism: Takifugu rubripes; assembly: GCF_901000725.2. NCBI lineage: Eukaryota > Metazoa > Chordata > Actinopteri > Tetraodontiformes > Tetraodontidae > Takifugu > Takifugu rubripes. The sequence goes on along the minus strand of NC_042288.1, from coordinate 3,944,299 downwards.
TACTCTATATAATACTCTGTTTGTGTCGGAAACATTGCATTCATTCTTTTTTACTTTTCTGGTTTTTTTTAACTTCAACTTTTCCATGGACACAAATCACTGCTTTTCTTCTATTTACAGATTGTGCAGGATGTGGCCGAGATATTAAGAATGGCCAGGCTCTTCTGGCACTTGATAGACAGTGGCACCTGGGCTGCTTCAAGTGTAAAGCCTGCAGCAAAGTGCTGACTGGCGAGTACATCAGCAAGTAAGTCGCTCATAGCAGCTGCAATCATCAGCTGAAAATCAAAGATTCCCACTCAAGTGTTTTTATATTGTCCTATGAGTTTGTCTATGTCTTTCCAGAGATGGCGCCCCCTACTGTGAGAAGGACTACCAGATACATTTTGGGGTTCAGTGTGAGGCGTGTCATCAGTTCATCACTGGGAAAGTGCTGGAGGTGAGACACACACACACACACACACACACAAACACACACGTACACACATTGCTGGTACATTTGTGTTTATGTGGAACATGTTTGCTGTTGTTGATTCCCAAGATCTCGCTTCTGAGACTGATGACTTTGCATTGCTTTATTGTTTATTTAACAGGTTTAACTTTACATATGTTTCCTACCTTATGTAGATTCAAATAAGCAATAAAGAGCTGCATTCTGAGAGATTTTATTTGAATTCCACTTTTCATGGAAATTTATTCTGTTAGAGTGGAATTGCAGTTTGTAATCTTCTGTATAATCCCTTATCATACAACCAAATAAACATTGGACATGATTCTAGTCAAATACAAGACTCATTTTTGTACTAATTTAAGGTCTTTCCCAAATAAAAGCTCACATTCTATAAAAATTACACAATGTACACAATTTGATTTGGTCTTTAGAACACTACCATTATTTATGTTATGTAGCAGTTATAAAATAAGCTTTATTCTTTTCACCTCAAACTTTACTGGTATCAGTACGATGATGATATCTATGATATGTGCAAATTGCGTGATTGATGCAGTACACCATTGCGCAAATTGTGTGATTGATCATGCAACATGAGACACAAGACGAGCATATTAAGTGCGAGGCAAAGGAAATCAAATCAAATCAAATCAATCTTTATTTATATAGCGTCTTATACAATCAATCAAAATTGTTTCAAGGCGCTTTCCAGAATCCCAGGGCCTAACCCCAGACAAGCAACAGTGGCAAGGAAAAACTCCCCTTTAACAGGAAGAAACCTTGAGCAGGACCAGGCTCATGTAGGGGGACCCTCCTGCTGATGGCCGGCTGGGTAAAGAGAGAGGAGAAGGGGGAGGACAGGTAGAGGATAGAATAGGTAGGAGAGGAGAGGGGTAGAGGAGAGGAGAGGGGTAGAGGAGGATAACATAATATCTAATAAAAAATAATCAAATTATGATAATTATTATAACCTTATTGTAGTTAGTTATTCCATTGCTGCATTTATTGGTGTTATATTTATTCATCTTTTCCAGCATTTCATTTGATAATAAAAACAATGGCATTTTGTTGTATTGTGTTTTTGTGAAAATGCATGACTGGGGATAGGGGGAGTTGGCTGTTCATTTACCTACTAAAAATAAGTGTAGTGACACAAATATTTGACTACTGATTACTAAATATTTCCTCTACATTATTTTGGGCAAACTTGCATTTAAAAAAAAACAAAAAAAAACCTGCAATATACTTTCTCTGAACTCAACAACCTTTCCCACTGCACCCTTAGTTCAGGAAAGACACTAATCTACTAATTGTAAAATAAATATTTTATTTTTTTTACTGCGATATCCCTTTTGGGGTCAAAAGCCTATCCCAGGTGGAAATTTGCTTTTGACTCACAGTATTTGACTTCTAGTATAAATACACAGGTGAGTGTATTTAAACGATGGTTTTGATAGAAGTTCTACGGCCTGATGTTCAAACCAACAGAACCCCATGAGTGCTGGTTCTATGAGAGGAATTAGCCCGACACTCCCCAGCACTACTCCAGCTCCAGGGTAAAACCCCAGAGAGGCTGCCCTTATCCTGGATTTTTAGCAGGATCTTTTGGATCTGGAATCAATTTGCCCTACAATTGTCTCCAGTTTGCCTTTGTCCCTCCTTGGATCACTATGACCTTCACACCAACGGTGGTTCACAGAGCAGCAAGACGTTTTCCCCAACAGCTACACTTCTCTTCAGAATCAGAATCAGAATCAGAAGAAGGTTTATTGCCATTGTTCATGTAATACACAGTATTACACAAACTAGGAATTTGTCGTGGTGTGCCGCTGCGACATTCAACATAACATTAGACATCAACACCACACTAGAATAAGATAAATAAAATAAAATAAGACTTATATACAGTATTTACATAAATAGTGAGTGGTGAGAAATAGTGCAGGTCCATGAGGAGTAGTGTATTGTTTATGAGTCCGGCTGGCTGCTGTACATGGTGCTTAAGTGATAAGTCACTTGGTGTTCAGCAGCCTGATGGCAGAGGGGAAGAAGCTGTTAGTGTAGCGGGAGGTTCTGGTCCGAATGGACCGTAGTCTCCTGCCTGAGGGGAGGGGGGAAAACAGTCCGTGACCAGGGTGGGAAGGGTCGGCCGTGATCCGACCTGCACACCTCCGGGTCCTGGAGATATACAGGTCCTGGATGGATGGGAGCCTGCAGCCGATCACCTTCTCGGCAGCGCGCACGACGCGCTGCAGCCTCAGTCTGTCCCTGACAGTGGCACCAGCAAACCACACGGTGATGGAGGAGGTGAGGATGGACTCGATGATGGCCGTATAAAACTGCGCCAACATCCTGGGAGGCAGATTGAGCTTCCTCAGCTTCCGTAGGAAGAACATCCTTTGCTGGGCCTTCTTGATGAGGGAGCTGATGGTTGGCTCCCACTTAAGGTCCCGGGTGATGGTGGTGCCCAGGAAGCGGAAGGAGTCCGTGATGGTGACGGGGGAGTCCATAAGGGCAAGGGGGGGCAAAGGGGCTGTAACTTTCCTGAAGTCCACAATCATCTCCACTGTCTTCTGAGCGTTCAGCTGCAGGTTGTTGTGTCCGCACCAGGACACCAGACGAGCCACCTCCCTCCTGTAGGCAGTCTCATCGCCATTGGAGATGAGACCGATGAGGGTGGTGTCATCCGCAAACTTGATCAGTTTGACAGACTGGTGGCTTGAGGTGCAGCAGTTTGTGTACAGGGAGAAGAGGAGGGGGGAAAGTACACAGCCCTGGGGTGATCCGGTGCTGATGGTGACGGAGTCGGAGACAGTCTTCCCCAGCCGCACGTACTGCCTCCGATCCGTCAGGAAGTGGGTGATCCACCTGCAGAGGGAGTCAGGCACACTAAGCTGGGACAGCTTGTCCTGTAGCAGAGCGGGGCGGATGGTGTTGAACGCAGAGCTGAAGTCCACGAACAGGATCCTCGCGTAGGTTCCCGGGGAGTCCAGATGCTGCAGGATGGAGTGAAGGGCCAGGTTGACCGCGTCGTCCACAGATCTGTTGGCTCTGTAGGCGAACTGCAGTGGATCCAGGAGGGGGGTGGTGATGGACTTGAGGTGTGGCAGGATCAGGCGCTCTAAGGACTTCATGACTACAGAGGTGAGCGCCACAGGTCTGTAGTCGTTAAGCCCAGTGATCCGTGGCTTCTTGGGGACAGGGACGATGGTTGAGGTTTTGAGGCAGGCTGGCACCTGGCACGACTCCAGGGAGGAGTTGAAGATGTCTGTGAAGACAGGAGTCAGCTCCTCTGCGCAGTGCCTCAGGGTGGAGGGAGACACGCCGTCCGGGCCAGGGGCCTTGCGCAGGTTCAGCCTGGCGAACTGCCTGCGCACATCCTGCTCACTGATGGTGAATGAAGGGGGGGAGGAGGGGGGAACTGGTGGTAAGTGATGGGGGGGGGGACTGATGGTGAGTGGAGGGGGGGAGGAGGAGGGGACTGCCTTTGATGGAGTAAGGTCCATGGGGGCAGTGGCACTGGGGGGAGGGGAGGTGTTGGGCATGGCTGACGAGGTGTCAAAGCGGGCATAGTGGAGGGACAGGCTCTGACAAAGGGCTTTGTCGTCCTGACCCTTTGAAGCCTGAGGCCTGTAGTCGGTGATCTGCCTCAGGCCTCTCCACACAGAAGCAGAGTCGTTAGCAGTAAACTGCTGCTGAAGAAGGCACTTTGGGTGCTTTGATAGAATTAGGGAAATATTTGGTGTTATGCTCCACATTTATTATCCGAAGGAGCTATTTTTAATTGGAAAGCTCTATTGTTTGGGAACAGCAGAGAAGAACTCTTGAATTTTATTTACAATGTAAAATGCAAATTGTGCTCTTTGCATATCTTTGAGTGGCCACTTGGCAGCCTCATTTGTGTATTTTTAACGGCCTTTCTAATGGCTCAGCAGGCTGTGAGCTGCATCGCAGTTGATGGAAATTCATTTGCTCTTACAGTCAGGTCATTTTATTGAACTGCTGTCTGATATATGAGGCAAGACTGTTTTCTTGACTGTTGACTGTTGTCATATATTCACTTTGAAAGTGGTAATTTCACTATTTTTTCCCTCAACGGAAAGACAGTATGACTGAAATATAGGATATGTGTGTGGCAAAGCACAGCGGTTGCCCTGTGCCAGTTTTCCCATCAGTTGCTGATGAAGGGAGGGGCAGCAGCACAAAGATCACATGATCTGCAACAAGAGGGTGAAGAGAGATACAATGCTGTTTTTTTGTTCCACATTACTTTGTCAACTCATGAGCTGTGCTCTGCATGTCATTAATTGTATTATGATCTAATGAAAAGTCTTTTTTGTTTTCTCAGGCAGGAGATAAGCACTACCATCCCAGCTGTGCACGATGCAGCAGATGTAATCAAATGTTCACAGAAGGAGAGGAAATGTATCTGCAAGGTATGTAAAATTTCCTTAATATGCATGCTTGCAGGAAGTATATTTTTTACTGTCAGCTTTATTCAGATATTGCTGCATTTTATTAAAAAAAATCTATTAATTTTAAAAAGATCCACGGTGATTTTAAAAAATGAGCGCTGTCTACCAACCTGAGCATAGAACTTTTATAGGCAGTTATCTGTTAGATATTTCAGTCATTACTGTTAGACATCCCACCTAGTTCCTCTCTGAAGATTCATTTATTCACCATGGCCTTTAAGTCAGATGAATTTTGAATTTTTTGGCTTCCCTTTATGCCTTACATATATGTATGTAGAATTCTGTTTGCGGTCCATTTTAAAAAAATCTTGTTTTACATGTAGATTTTATGTTTGTATCAGTTCAGCACTTTGGCAGCTCTGGTTATTTCAAATATTGCTTATAAGTAGAGGTTGACTTGACTTGTGCACATGTTATTATATGTATTACCGGTATATATTCAGTGCAAAAGTTGTAGCTAATCTTCCCATGGCAGGATCAACAGTCTGGCACCCTGGCTGCAAAAACACCGCGAGAACAGAGGAGAGATACAGGGAGCGGGTAGGAATTGACACTCTGTCCCCATTCAGTTCATGTTGTGCATGATTTTGCACTATTTGCTGAACAGCTAAAAGAGTTTTATTTTAAGTTATTCACTTTCTAAAGCAGTACTGGTGTGTGTGTGTGTTCCTTTGCATGTGTCTGCATGTGCGTGTATATAAACTTATTCGTCTGCATATTTATATGTTTGCCCTGATGAATGAGTAAACAATGAGTTGTGCAGGAGAGACACAACCCCTGTGTGATGTCCTGTGAAACCCCGTCTCCCTTCCTTCACAGCCATTGCCTCCGTCCCTCTTATTCCTTCAAAAAACACAAAGGCAGGTACTGTATTCCCTTATAGCTATGAGATGGCGTCATCCTTAGGTTCACCACATACTGTACATAGGGCCCAATATGCCGTATGCTGCCCTCTGTTGGAGGTAGCCTGCAGCGCTTTCCTTCTGTGTCCCATGGATCCATTCAGTGTTGTCCTTCGATCCATTTCTCGCAAACCATATAAGTCAAAGATGTGCACACATGAAGGGACATACATACAGTATGTCATACAGTAATTGGTGTTTTGTAGGTCCCCATTGACCCATTAGGCAAAAAGCTCATTTTTTATGTCATTCAGACCTGCTGCTGTCACTGTTCATTCCCCATAAATAGGCATGTGCTCATCAAGAACATAACATCTTTGCACTGAAGCACTCACTTTACAAACTTACAAATGAGTGACCTAAACAGGAGGTGTTATTACTTCAATGATACTGAAATACTAATGAAATGTAAATGCTTCTGGTGTTTTTTTCAATTTTTTTCCCAATTCCCCCCTTTTAATGTGTAAAAGCACAGCACAATGTTGGAGTGTTTTTGGTAAATATGCTGACGTGTGATGATGGCAGGGCTCTTTGGAGAGTGGCTGCAGCTTTCTAACAGATGCTTTTGTGTTTTCTAACAGCCTACGAGGTCGTCGTCTGAGAGTATTTGTTCCAGACCTGGTTCAAGCGTACCTGGCTCACCAGGTCACACCATCTATGTAAGAAATGAGCCGTATTTTCCCACGCAGCTTGTCCAGCTGGTTGCTTTAGTCAGAATTTCCCTTTTCATTACCTGTTCTATTTAGAAATAGAACTTTGTTTAGGTAGTAACTTCCATTTACCCTGGTGCTTGTCTGTATATGTATGTTTTGTCTTTATTTATCTCCATAGGCAAAAGTAGACAATGAGATCCTTGATTACAGAGACCTAGCTGCAATTCCAAAAGTCAAAGCCATTTATGACATTGAGCGGCCTGATCTTATTACCTATGAGCCCCTATACACCACCTCCTTGGATGACAAAGAAGAAAGACAAGAGAGTGTGGGAGAGGTAAATGCACAGATCGCATGCATCCTTCTGCATGCACGCCAAATCTGTGTATGTATAGTTGTGGGTTGAGTTTTTCCTCTAACCTAACAAAAGAAAGCAGGTGTATTTTGTGCGATTTAGCACTGACCCACAGTGTTTCCCACAGCGCCACTCTGTCAGGAGAGAACGTTCCCCATTGCCTGACGACAAGGTAAAATACTGTATGGCACCACCTCCAACCCATAGTAGTTTTGTTATTTTATCCAAGGTGTTTCTGTAATGATCTGTGTGTGGGGGCATGTGCTAGGGTTCTTATGACAGAAGGGAACGTATTCTCCAAAGATCCACCAGTCAGGGCTCCATAGGCTCACCAGTTTATCATCGCCATGGTTACACCCCCAACCTGTCACGGTCGCCGCAGCATTTTCACAGACCTGGTGAGTATTCAAGAAACAGTGTGCAGACCGAGATCTTTGCTGGTATTTTTGCACTCTTCCATTTTGCATTCTCACTTCCTGTTGAGCCGTTTCACACTTGACAAGAGGAACGTTGGCTTTGGGTTGTGATGTTCTTAATGGTTCCTGATTAGAGTCTTTCTTTTACAGCCCTAAGTCAACTTTCTCACTTTGTTGGGTAAAAGCTTCCATCATTTCCTTCCATGCTTGGTTGCACTTTATCTCTCACATCTTTTAATTCCTCTTTTTGGATGTATACCCTCCCCTGTCTCAAACCCTTCCTGCCTGCAGAGGCTCTGACAGGCATGCAGAAACTCTGTTCCTCCCTCTGCAGTAACAGTGTGGGCTCCAGAAATAATGACTCCCGCCCCACCTCCCCTTTCAGACACCACTTTCTTCCTCATAGCCAAGGTAAGAGCCCAATCCAGCCCTCTTCCTGTCCCACCGAGGCAGCACATCACCCCCATCCTCACTTGGAACTCCACTTCCAGTCACTTATCCTTTATGTCATCCTGGATCCAGGGCCACTCCTCATCAGATTTGTCATCATTGATTTAAACCCAGTTACCCAAGACTCAGCTTCTTCCCTGCCTAATACAATAGAATTATTTGATCTAATAGATTCTCTGAATAAGGAAATCTCTGTTTTTTTGCAGCGCACATACACTTAATGTATTAATATGCCACATTCGATTTTCAAGATGGCATTTTCCAACTGTTGGATATATGGCTTAAGCTGTTGCTGTATTCATTGTCTTAACAAGTAGGAAATGTACTTAAAATGAACTAAAGAACTCTTTAAAACTATGACTACTACTTCTGCTAATTCAGTAAAAGCAAGATAGTCTCATAAATACATATGTAGGAAAGCTCTAGCCTCTTTTATATATATACAGTATATACCTGGTTATGCCGTTCCATGTATGCCTTGCGTGCTAGCATCTTGCACCCTGCTGTGATGTGCTGTTCCTAGGACTGCGCTCTTCTGGACAGAGATCTCTGATGTGGTTCCTGATATCTGAGCCATCTACTCAGGTTGGGTGTTACTGCCCCTAGTGTCCCAATCACTACTGGGACCACTGTTGCCTTCATGCCCCACATTCTCCCTATCTCCTCCTTCAGCCCTTGGTACTTCTCCAGCTTCTCGTGTTCCTTCTTTCTGATGTTGCTGTCACTCGGGATTGCTACATCTATCACCACCACTGTCTTCCGGTGTTTATCCACCACCACTATGTCAGGCTGGTTGGCCACCACCATCTTGTCAGTCTGGACCTGGAAGTCCCACAGGATCTTGGCCTGCTCATTCTCCACCACTTTCGGGGGTGTCTCCCACCTGGACCCTGGGATCTCCAGTCCATACTCAGTGGAGATGTTCCTGTACACTATGCCAGCCACCTGGTTATGCCACTCCATGTATGCCTTGCCTGCTAGCATCTTGCACCCTGCTGTGATGTGCTGGACTGTCTCAGGGGCATCTCCACACAGTCTGCATCTATCTATCTATCTATCTATCTATCTATCTATCTATCTATCTATCTATCTATCTATCTATCTATCTATCTATCTATCTATCTATCTATCTATCTATCTATCTATCTATCCATCCATCCATCCATCCATCCATCCATCCATCCATCCATCCATCCATCCATCCATCCATCCATCCATCTATCTATCTATCTATCTATCTATCTATCTATCTATCTATCTATCTATCTATCTATCTATCTATCTATCTATCTATCTATCTATCTATATATATAGATAGATAGATATACAGTATATATATATATATATAAGAGGCTAGAGTTTTCCTATATATTCCTAGATAGATAGATAGATAGATAGATAGATAGATAGATAGATAGATAGATAGATAGATAGATAGATAGATAGATAGATAGATAGATAGATAGATAGATAGATAGATAGATAGATAGATAGATAGATAGATAAAAAACCTTTTTGGTGATATAAATGCACACATACCTCACAAAGTGAATAGTAAATGAAATTGAAATGTAATGGAGTACAATTTTAGCCTCCTAAAGTCCACAAAATTAAATCTAGTCAGATTTAATTACATTCCAGCAGAGATTATATTACAATAACAAAGTGATGTGATTTGTAGCACACTGATAACACATTTATCTGGCTTTATCAACAGTATCAGCTTGATGTACTCTTGTAGCCATTGACCGCATCTCTGCAGCAGACTCTCCCTCCATTCTCCTGAATTCCAGTCTGCCGCTTCAGTATAGCTGTAGCGTGTTGCACAGTGACCACCGTGGTTCTCCTTCAGTGCTCCGTGCTCATTTTCTCTTCTCGGTTATTCTCGCTGGAGGCACAGACCCCCCGAGTGGCCGGAGCTCCCCTCTGCCGCTCAGGCCCGACAGCCGGCCAGGCACCCCACCTCTGTCTCAGACCCCTAAACATTTTCACCTTCCAGGTAGGAGCTGGAAAATACCTATTCTATTCTATTCTATTCTATTCTATTCTATTCTATTCTATTCTATTCTATTCTATTCTATTCTAAGATGTACTTTCAATCAAATTTCAAATCAGTCTGGATTCTTTTGCACTGCCCAGAAACAGTTTTATCACATACATACTCTGTGTCATTAGTTTTTTGGGGGTGTCAACAGAAGCTTTATTTTTTTAACTATCTGACTTATCTGTCTTTGAATATTTTCAGATCAGGGCAGCAACATCTATAGAAAGCCACCCATCTACAAGCAACATGGTATCTTTCATCTCATCTAACCTAGTTCACTGAGTTGTCGATGAAAATGCTTTAAACTGCGTGTTTGTGTAACCGCACCCACCTTCCAGTGTTGGTGTTCGAGCACTGTTTGAAGTCTGTCTCCAACCGTCTCCTGTATGTCCTGTAGTTTTGTCCTACAATGCACTTGTGCATCTCACCAAGTTACAGCGGAAACATTTGTCACATTTTCCTTAAAGTAAGAGCATGAAACAATTACTGAGGATGATGAAACACATTTAGCTGAAATATTTGCATTTGAGGCCTGAATGAGGGGGATTGTACACAGTTATAATTTTCTTTTCTAAACAGTCTGTAAAACAACATCAACAGTCTCACTATGGTCTTTAAATATTTATCGCCACTAAAAGACCAAATTAGGCTGTAGCCACATAAAACCTTACATATTATAATACATGTTTAGTTTTTATTTCAAGTAATTTTCTTGTTTTGAGCATGAATACAAACAATAATTTACATTTCAAGTGCACAGATTTTTACCCAGGGCTGTAACTTAGCCCTCCAAAGAGGGCTAAAGAGTTTTTTTTTTTTCACTTTACAAGATCATGGTTTATACTGTAGACATTTTTGAACATGATTCTTGAAAATCATACACTTCTGAGTTCTTTGCCTATTAAGGCAGCGGCCAAGGTAATGATAGATCAGTTCCCATGGTTACAAACCCTAGATATGGCTGCCATAGCACGCCAAAGCAAGTCTGCTGATGACATCATCAGATCTGCCACCTTCCCAGCCGCCCATGCTCCCTCACCAGATGACAGCTCGCAGAGTGAGGGCATCTGTTGGCCCTACGCTCTCTTGGTGTTAGGTACAGTTGACTCCCGATGAGCATGTTCGCTCTGCTGTCTTCTAGCAGTGCATCAAGCACTTTGCCACAGCCTAACTGCTCCAATCTCTTTACAGCAAAAGCTCTACTGCATCCCCGCTTCGCTCTGAGCTCCCGCTGTTTTTAGGGTGTCAGCAGTATTTTCCTTTAATTTTGGCTTGCACAGAGCAAACATGCTCTCTCATTTTAGTTTCTGCCTTTTTATTTTGCATTTGAGGTGCCTCTTTTTTTAACTGCCACATAATATTCACACTAGCTTCATGCATTAGTGCCACAAATGATTTGGACAGAGATCACTGAGACTGACTTCAAACTCAGTTTTGTCTTTTCTGTCTCACATTGTGCCACTTGTTTATCAAAAACTCTAAAATGAAGACCCGAGTGATGAAGTGGAAACATCCTCCACAAACCCCTCCTGTTTGTCTCGTCAGCTCTGTCTCACATTTGTGCTTATCTCTGTGTTTCCCACTGCAATGAAGCAAAATAAGCAGCTGTCATTCTGTCTGTCAAAACCCAAACTGTCCATTTCATTCAGATTTTCTCTATCAAAACCAATGTAGCACGGGTTCTTCTATCTGTGGGTGTATATACTGTATATTAGTTATGTGTGACATTCTGACTCTCATTTGCAGCACCTCCCGGGTCAGAAGGGGGACAACGATCCAGAGAAGAAGAAGAGGAAGAAACCTTGAAAAAGAAGCAGCTGCAGGAGGAGCAACTCAGAAAGGTTTGTGCTTCCTGTATTTGTCTGTAAAATTCATAAATGGTGCTTAAGAATATGTTTGCACTACAGCTTGATGTGAATACATACACATGTCTTATGTATAGATCCAATCTGGTCTGGGGAAGCTTATTCTGAAGGAAGAGAAGGAAAAAGAGCAAATCAGGGAGCGGCATGCTCGCAGCCTCTCTGCTCAACGCTACGACTCCAAACAAAGCAGCTGTGATGCAGGTCAGAGCTGCTTCGTATGCTGCACTCTCTGTTTTAATGACATGTAAAGAAAATTCAGTTAATGCAGCTGTGCCTCATTTGGCTAGAAAAAGTAACTTTTTGATAGCCAAAAGTAAAATTGTTTGTGTTTCAGATCTGACTTCAACAAAAACCAACTCTTTGCCAGGTTATAGAAGCAATGGGTTGCACCGGGTAAGACCTCAGTCATATCCACACTGATGCAGATCATCTAGGGAATTTAAACAAGAAGCAGATAATCAAACATTAACAACAACCATATAAACCCTGACAATGTATGGACTGGTCGTACTGCCCCATCATTTGGTCAACTATATGTGTCTTGGTGCTTGTTAAACTGTCACTTGTACAAGATACATATACTGAAGCATTTTTAAAACAAAGCTCACAGAAATACCAGCATCTGTAGGTGAAAAAAAGGTGATGGTATTGAACAGAAATTTGAATCACGCAATCTCTATTCCCATTTAATGTTTGGAAAAATTCCCTCATTATTGTCAGGTGGGGAAGTTTCTTATAATAAAATCATCGTTTCTCTCTGTTGTGTTCAGGTACCGTGTGGCATCTTCTATAAACATGGCTGTCAGCTAAATTGAAAAAGCAGAGTTTGATAGATAGATTCAATATTCTTTTTGGACCAAAGTATGTGCTATATAGCAGCAATTTTTGTATGATGGAGTAAATGTTGCATATTTACCCCCAAAATGAAGCTCAAGTATTACAAAACTTAATACAGGACTAGAATAAATCAAGTACTTAACCTGTTGAAAAAAAAACTAAAACATGCCCGAATTGGAACAAGTTTTCAGAGGCGAAGAGGAAAAAATTCTAGTCGACAGGGCATTCAAGCTTAATTAATGCTACTTTCTTGATAAAATATTATGTGTCTCCACAGCCCCAGTCTACAGATTTTACCCAGTACAGCAGCTATGGAGACATGTGTGGAGGAGGCAGAGGTGAGAGCTTTTAAAAATGTGACCACCCAGCAAATCTTTTCTCAAATTCATGAATGCCATTTACCAACACCCCCAATTTAATAACCAAATAGAATCTGAACTGAATTCAGCATATGCTCATTTGAGAATATTTGCATTATGATTCACACAGTGTGTCTTTAGGGACAGAGGTGTTGTAGAGTGTAGTCTGGCAGGGGATTTGACAGCAAAGCCATTAACAGTGTCTCATTTTCTGTCCCATGTTGTACTGCAGAGTTTCAGGTATGTCCCTCATCTGCTTTTTCACACAGCATGCTTCCTCACTTGTGCCACACATTTGCTCGCTCATGAGTTTCATCAGACAACCCGCCCTGAATGCACATTCTCCACACCTGCTACTCTCCACGCTTGCACTCATGTTAACATGAACTTCAGAGTACACACAGCGGCATTCCTTACTGCCTGAGTGTGTGCTGCCCTGTGGCTGATTCAGCGCGCTGCAAATGCAGCATACTGTACTCATTACATCCTGTCTTGTTCTGTCTGTGCTTTTCTGCTAAATGTGTCATTTAAATATGTTAGCCATCAAAAGCAAGAAAGATAACAGAGAGGTGTAAATGACTGCCCATATTGAACAGCATACCGGCTCAATGATCCATCCAGTGAAAAAAACATTTGCCTACTGGCATTAGTGGACATATTCATTTCCATTACCCTTGCAGTCCCCTTCCACAATATTACATTTGTGTATGTTCTATTCTTTAGCACATTAAGGATGGCTGTGCAGCACTTGCAAGGATGGACAGGGGAGTATCTATGCCTAATATGTTGGAATCAAAAGCAAGTATCTTCTTCTTTTTGTACAGCATCACAATCCAAGAAAGGTGTTTTGAAATTTATACAATGTTCATTTATTTAATTATTTATAAGTGCATTTTCCAATTGAAAAGAAGAACACATTTGGCAAGCTTTCAAACTTTGTCATTAACTCAAAGGAAATCCCACAACAACTTGAAATAATCCACTTAGTGTGGAGAAATTGGTGGAAAGAATAGGGAGCTTTTGTAAAGTGAAAGACTCATATCAGCTAGTTTCCTGATTAAGCATGCTGCTTTAGGAGCTGCTGAGTCACTCTGGCGCTTTTAGCATGCTGGCTCCTCCATGCTCATCTGCACATAGCTTTGACTTAAGTGGCTGGATACTGTATGTGGCATACAGTGGAGAATCCAATGCCCAAAGTGTCATCCAAACAACTCATATCAATATATACTCCATAGTATACGTGTAATTAAAATTACTGTGTTGATATGAGTTGGTCAGAGATAATGGAAAACATCTACCTACTACTGAGCATTTCAGCAAGATTGACAATTATTGTTTCCCAGTTTCCTCCTCTGCAGTTAGGAGAACTTCTTTAGATGAATTAGAAACACCTCAATTTTCTAGGAGTGGATTTTCTTGGCCAACATTGCTGATGATCTTATTTAAGTTTTAACCTTTTCCATGTTTTTACTCTGCTCTAATCTGTTGCACGTTTCTACACACAAAATATAACAATGTGTGCACACCACGGCACTGTGCATTTCTTTGACAAACCCTTGAAATGTTTCTTACCTTCCCTCAGCCCCAATATGATGTATCAGTTTTTTCAACAATTGAAACTTGATTTTGAGATTTTTGGATTGACTCATTCATTGATGAGTGCCTCCCTCTAAAGGTGTACCCCTATGAAATGCTCATGATCACCAGTAGAGGAAGAGCTAAACTACCCAGAGATGTGGACAGAACCAGATTGGAGGTATCAGATTTCCATCCACCACAAATGTTTTTGTAGCCTCAATGCTAACGCCCTCGCATTTCTTTGTTTTTCTTAATCATTGTTTTCAATTCTAGCGTCACTTAGCACCTGAATTGTTCTTTGACATCTTTGGAATGGAGATCCAGGAGTTTGACAGGCTTCCCATGTGGAAACGCAACGACATGAAAAAGAAAGCCAAGCTCTTCTAGTGCCCCAAGCAGCATGCACATAATGTACATTTATCCAGATAGTGCAGGACAGCTGTCATTTAGATGTAGGTTATGGTTGTTTTTTCACTTGTTTTTTTCCCCCTGTTCTGACACTTTGACCTGGGTGATTTATCCATATAGATTTTGCACAGAAAACTATGACTGGGAGCCTCTTCCATGTTCCAAAATGACAAAGAGTGAATGATAAATAAGGTCATGTTATTCAATTTGACTGGATCTCTTTTATTTCTTGCTTTGCTTTAAGTGGAACTGCTTTTCCTCTCCCCTTGCTTGTTCCTTCCTACCATGTGTTGCTCTTGATTCCTGTGGAGCTCCGTAATTACCATGGAACCTCACGACACCTCATTATGAAATGTCCACACTTGTAGCTTCAATTTAAGATAGCTTTCCTCTGCTTGGGTTGAAATGATTTTGTTCCAAAGTTTGCAAGAATCGGCTCAGTGAGTCTTTGATGTTAAAAATATAATGCCAATGGGAAAACAGTCAGCTGACCCAATAACAGTTCTGGATCTACATAGAGAAGAAACTTCCAAAGTCTTTCATGGTCTGCTCCCCTGCCTAAAAACATTTGACCCTCTCATGCTCTCATTAACTGTCTCTAATCGGTTGGAAATCTTAATATAGTTTGATGCCATTTCTCATCTACTCAGCAAATATGTGAAACCCCTAATGTAGGAACTGTATTTGAAATTACTGTTTTATAAATGAAAAGCCACACTGCCATTTGTTGTATCAAAACTTAAATCAATAAAGCTTTAAACCACCATGAACCATATGACCCCTAGCTTTCCCAGTGGCGCCATGTTTTTGTTACATTTACCAATTAACACTCTGGGTCAGACTCAGTCTTAGTCTGCTGTGCTCTTGTGGGAACCATATTAAGTCTATTGTTATCTGCCTTTGAGTGAGGGCAAATTTTCCACTTGTATATGAAAGAAATATGGCTCAGAGTTGGAACACAAAACACTTGCCAACATATTTGTAGATATTTTGCCCATTTTAACTAGGGAAATGACTGGTGGAAGCTCATTCTGTAGGGAACTGGGTTAAAGTCCTAGGACAGACAAAACAAGGAAAATGTGGTAGTTCGGGGAGGTGCCCAGACACTTCCAGAGCACTGCTGATGTACCCTTGAGCAAGGTACTGACCCCCCAAATGTGCATAGTACATAGGTTATGGGCTGCCAACTTATTCAGTATCCTACCTTGACCCATATGCAGTTGAGATAGGCTCTAGCGCCCTTCCCATGACCCCAAAGTAAAGAAAGGAAACCTGTCAAATAAATATGTAATAATATGATGGCAGTCTGAATGCTCACACTCAAACAAAAATGATTGTTTCCTACCTAACTGTTATTGACAATAAGAAAATCTACTTTCAGTTGTTCAGATATGACCCCCAAAGTCTAAAAAAAAAAAGAATCACACTGAAATGATCAGTGAATTAACAGAGAAACATAGAAATATGCTTTTGAAAATGTTTGCCTTTCTAATGATGAAATGTGTTGCAGTGGTTTTTAACACTGCACAATCAAAAATATAATTTTAGTTGACCATGTTGGGGTTTAAACATCACATTCACAATTCAAACAATTCGAAATGATAACTGACAGCCCCCTTTTTTCCTTTTATTTTTCCAAACTCAGTGACTCTGAGGGAAAGGTGTTGGTTGAATGGTTCTTTCCAGGACCATAAAGCATTCAAATGCAGTGGGAATTGTGTCCAAAAGAGAGCCTTTATTAAAGATTAACCCAGAAAGGTCCTCCTGGACCGCAGGGAAAACGCTCGTCCAGTCCTCCGGGGTGCTCCAGCGCGGGGCCAATGCGGGAGATAGTTGCAGCGAGCGGTTTACGTCCTGAGGTCGGCGTGGAGACCTCGAATGAGCGAGAAGCAAAGTTAGGAATCGCTCCGTTAGAAACCTAGGCAGCAGGAGTCAGGATTACCGACGCTGGCAGACAGGCGCTGATGGAAATTGCCGGCAGGTGCGTCCGCCTGCAGCGCAAGCTGTGGACAATCTTCGGCTCCTCCACGCCCCCTGCAGGAAGAAACAAGCAACGAGCGACCCGGAACCCTGGACCCCAACAAAAGGGGGATTTCTCCTGTTGCAACACTGATCAACAAACTTAATGAGCCGCAGGGAACACTTGATAAGACAACAGAAAAGGCAAGATAAATCTGTGTTGATGCAGACAAACAGTGAAATATGTTGTGTTATGGTAATGAGAGTTTAATTAAAGTTAAATTAAGTTAAATCCATCATCTCCTCATGAAATGAATCTGCTGCGTAATTTCAACACCCAAGAGGTGTTGCATTGAGCTGTACAGCATGTGTGTGAGGGATTTGGTGCAAATGATGAGAATCCCTCCAATAATTTGCCAGTCTCCTCATCTGCAGTGGGCGCTCCGGTCAGTCACAGGACAGCAAGAGAGTGCACTCAATGGCTTTATTCAATAACAAAGGCAGTCAAGTTTGGGTGTGATATCTGAGATAACAAAGAATGTAGATTCAGGTTTACAGAATGCACTGTAAAAAAATCCCGTTGTTTTTACGCTAAAACGCTGGCAGCTGTGGTTACCAGAAATGTTCTGTAAAAAATACAGTACTAATGTAAATCACTTTACAGATCAACTGGTAAATCATACCAATATTCAATGTATAATTAATTATGGTAGGTGTAAATTTTAATGATTTTTTCAGTACAATGATGCTGAATTCTATGTTAAATTTACAGGGATTCAATTTAGAATCAACATTAACTACACGTGAATTGTACTGAAATGATTAATATATAAACTGGATCATTCTGTTAAAATTGCAGAAAAAGGAAATATAATGTACACATTTTAGCTGTAATATTCGTGTGTATTAATTGTATTTTGCTGTTACATTTACAATATTTTTTATTATATTGTTTAGTTTTGTATTGCATATTTTACAAAATTATTCTGGTAAACAGCTGTTATTTTTTCTGTTAAAATGACAGGACATTATGTACGTTTTTACAATTTATTCAGATTTTTATACATTGGTTGTAATGAACTCAAAATTTTTATACTTTTACCAGAAATGGGTGTATTGAACATAGTTTCAGCATTTTCAATCAAATAGCAACATATGCTTCAACTAAACTGTATTGAAACACAAAACAAATTACTTATCTTAACAAAATCTAGGCTTTAAAAACTACATAGAACTGATCTAAAATCTGCACAGAAAAAAAAAAATACAATTCCCATTATATTGATACTGATTACTTGGTCAACAGTCACGCCTCACGCCACTCATGATCTGAAAGGTCCTGAATCAACGTCAGGACTCTGGGGTTCACATGAAGCCTGGATTTTTTTGACTTCTCAACCTTTGTCCCCTTCTCAGGGTTGATGGAGAAAAAACACCTGTGGAACAGAGGAAAGATAGTTGACTACACTACAAACAAAATATGTGAAACTTATTGTTTCTGTGAGAGGAAGAGCTAAACTAATAAGTGAAAATATCAAATAAGCTTCATCAGAGCCAAAAACACGCACCTCTGCAGAAACTCCAGGGTTGATGCCAGCTCTGATGGGTAGTGAATATTGAAACAATAAAAGCTCCCAAACATCAGGCATAGGGCAGAAGCAAAGGAGGGGATGTTGTCCTTCACAATGTTTCGATCCACACTAAGCATGTATCGTTTTGCAGAATAGCAGGACGATCCTATGAAAATTACAGTAACATCATAGTAAAAGAGCAATCTATCAAAATAGAAAAGACAAAGGAAATGATACAGAAAAGGTGAGTTTACTTACCGCACACAATAATGGTAGGAGTCAAAGGCACTTGGTCCATGTGAATTTCCCCTGTGAGGCATGTGTCCTCCACATAGCAGAAGATGGCGTCTTCCTTCTCATTGAAGTAAGCTAACAGCAGCAACACCATGTCCATGAGGTCTTGAGAGCAACCACTTTGGTCTCCTCTCATCATTTGATACTTGGTTACAGCCTGTAGGAACTTGCCACTCTTGTTTACACAAACTGTTTTCAAGTAGTGCAGGAGTCGGTTTCCCTTTACGTCAAGATTCCGTAAGAAAACTGCTTTTAGCTGAACTCCGGTAAGCTCCTCAAAATGGACTGCCATACCAAGCTCATCAAACAAATATGGCCACTCTCCAAGGAGGTGCTTGATATTTTCCCCCCGATTGACTTGTTTCCGTTGAGTGTAGAAAGTCTGTTTCATTAGAAGTTTCACCTCCTCTGGATTTGCATCAGTTTGCAGGGACATCATCTTCAGTTTTTTCTTTTGTTGAAGATGGCTCTCTGTGGTCTCTCCAAGGGGCAGAAATTTTAAATCCCATTTAATACAGCCATTGGTGTCTTGGATTGCTGCCCTTTTTTCTGGAGAGACTTCATCTGTGTCAGACTCATCAGTGAAACGCTTCCGTTTTCTTATTTTTGGAGCTGTAGATCGCCTTACATTTTCAACTCTATTTTGAAGCCGTTTGACGAGAGAATGGTACCCTGGCCCGATCACATCTCCCTCTATGTCTTGCAAAGACTTTGGATATTTTGCCAACATCTTCTTGGCAACTTCTGTAGTAGACCTTTTAGTTATCAAAGAGTGTTTTTTCATCATCTCCGCGACCACAATTCGGATCATCTCTCTTCTCATACGCGGGGTTGGACGTTTTCCTCGCTCCAGTGATTGTGTTAGTTGTTCTGGAAGCTTATGACATGGTATCTCAAAGCTGTCCACCCAATCTATATTGGGGCTTTGGCCATAGTTGGAAGAAGTTGAAGATGAACTTCTGGGTGAAATAGACTCTGAGAATAATGGAGGTTCTAGAGAAGCAACAGCAGATGAGCTACTTGTTTCAGGAGTCTCACCTGTGAACACACAAAGTAACAAGACTACAAAATTAACATTTCACATTCTTGCTTCATTTGTCATTCTGCACATTAAAACTCGACTTACATCTCAGCTTCCAAGCAGCAAGTAGTTTCCGGGCTTGAATTGGCCTCAAAGCTGACAATAAATCAGCTTCCTCAATAAACTTAAAATCATCAGATGTCTCAATTCCAAGGGATTGTAGGTGCTCCTCAAGAATACCTGCATTAATCTCAGAGAGGTCGGGCAAGGCCTCACTTATGGCACTCCGCAGGAATGTTTGGTCCATTTCTGGAATTCAGCAAGACATTAATTTTCAATATGTGTGAATTTTACATTTCCTGGGCTTTTAAATCCCATTTAATACAGCCATAGGTGTCTTGGATTGCTGCCCTTTTTTCTGGAGAGACTTCATCTGGAGGATGCGCTTCCTGGGCACCACCATCACCCGGGACCTTAAGTGGGAGCCAACCATCAGCTCCCTCATCAAGAAGGCCCAGCAAAGGATGTTCTTCCTACGGCAGCTGAGGAAGCTCAAACTGCCTCCCAGGATGTTGGCGCAGTTTTATACGGCCATCATCGAGTCCATCCTCACCTCCTCCATCACCGTGTGGTATGCTGGTACCACCGCCAGGGACAGACTAAGGCTGCAGCGCGTCGTGCGCGCTGCCGAGAAGGTGATCGGCTGCAGGCTTCCATCCATCCAGGACCTGTATATCTCCAGGACCCAGAGGCGTGCAGGTCGGATCACGGCCAACCCTTCCCACCCTGGTCACGGACTGTTTTCCCCCCTCCCCTCAGGCAGGAGACTACGGTCCATTCGGACCAAAACCTCCCGCTACATGAACAGCTTCTTCCCCTCTGCCATCAGGCTGCTGAACACCAAGTGACTTATCACTTAAGCACCACGTACAGCAGCCAGTCGGACTCACGAACAATACATCACATTACTCCTGCATTGACCTGCACTATTTCTTACTATTTATGTATATACTGTATATATGTCTTATCTTATTTTATTTATCTATTCTAGTGTTGTCTTCTTTATGTTGAATGTCGCAGCGTCACACCAAGACAAATTCCTAGCTTGTGTAATACTGTGTATTACATAAACAATGGCAATAAATCTGATTCTGATTCTAGTGAAGGATCGCTGTTAACTGTCACCACTCAATTTCTTCAACTCAGGAGTCCAGATCATTTATATAATGTTGTGTTTCAGTGGAATAACTTGGTGCCCATCAACAATGTATGAAGATAAGGGATAAAAATCTACAAGGTCACAGATTTCCAGACATTCCAACCTTGTAGTCCTTTTTGCCACTGAGTACAGGTGATATTCAGGATGATAGTTAGCTTTCTGTGTATCCATTACAAAATACACAGCTGTATCATTTTTAATCACAATCATGAGAAGTTCTCCAAATTCCATGTTCTCATCATTTTTTGAAACAAGAAAATTTCCTGTTTTGTATGATGTGCCTTTATAGCATATAGCTGTGGAAATACTACAGTTGCGCACAAATCAAATCAACAATATCTTTAAGCTGCATCGTTAACTGCCACACATCATCTTCAGGATCCTGCACTTTGTCACCAATTAACACAGGCAACAACCTTAAGAAATTCCAGTTCTGGATGGCTTGACCTGGAATCCCGAACCCCTCACAGTTGACAGCACATGGTTTTGTGAGAGCATCAGACCCCTTGTACTTAAACTGCTTGATTCTTCGGTTTAACATTGAATATGTAAACCATCTTTTTTTCTTAATGAAATATTTCAGATATAGCGCAACATCATATGATAAGACACCCTCGAATATGTCATGGCCTAAACAAGGTGGGAGACCAGGCTGGCAAACATGAAAAGACTTAAGAGCATTGAAAACGGAGTTTACCTTTATGCCCTTTTTGATCTCTCCTTCCTCGGCTTGGAGAACTGCAGAATCATAACTTGCAGGGGTTCGCTGTGGACCACATAGATTTGGGTCATTCAGAAACTCTTGTCTTGTGATTTCACAGTATCTACAAAAGTACTCAGAATGGCTAAAGTTTTCAATAAACCCACCAATGCTATGCGAACCCAAATTATCTCCAGCAATACAATAGAGACCTGCTTTGACCAGTTCATCACCAACACATATGCCATGTTCCTCAAGGTTTTTTAAATCCACCAACATCTCAGAGAATACTTTAGCACACCCAAACTGTTTTAGGTCACTTTCTCCACACAACATTACAAGAGACATGTGATCCGTATTGGACCGCATATGTGCAGGTAAATCTGCCACCGAAAGATAGACCGCAACAACTTTGTGTTTTTTCTTTGCCGAGCCAAGTGGATTAACAATCTCAAAGGCATCTGGTATAGAATTAGCTTCAAGCATCCTGGATTTTCAATGAAAAACTGGTTGGACTTAAAGTTCTGACCATCATTTATGTCACATAAATGATCTGTGTTTGTTTCATGAGTCTGCTGTAGTAATGAATCTTTCCATAAATCTGATTCTAAAAAACTTCTTATAGTTTGTGTTACAGGTATGTAATAAGCAAACCTTTCCAACATATTTTCATCATTCCCCAGTTTCACTTTTTTGGGCTCTATGTATGTAAACATTTTTTTAAAAGTCTGAGCCCGTGCATATGTTGTTCTCGGTGGTCCCTGATGACAGACAGAAAACAGATCTGAATCTTTCATGCAGTCAGAGATTTTAGCAATAGCCTCATCTGTGAGACACATGTCATTTTTTAAAAGTGATTGTAGTTTCTGCAAAGTATAATCCCGTCCCAACTCATGCATTTTGCATCTCTTCAACAACTGTCTGTATCGTAGAAGCAGGAAGAAGGAGCTGCCCCTGTAATTTAAGGTAAAATAAACATAAATTCCTGATAAACGTCTGACTTAATTCCTGGGACAAGTCACCATTATCAGCATTATCACCATTTAGTGCATCATTTGAGCTCAGAGGAACCTCTTCACAATCACTAATACCAGGTAACTGAGAAGGACTCTCCCTGTGTGCATCACTTATATTAGACACTGAACATGCTCTGTGTTTTCTGGACATGTGAGCAGTAAAGGACGACTTCACAGTAAATTGACTACTGCAACCTATTACTGGGCATGCCACAGGTCGCCCTTCTGCAATATGTGATTTTAAGTGGACAATAAGTTCTTTGACTGTGTGATATTGGCATCCACACATCGAAATACCACACTTAAAATTTGTAAGAACAGCCCCTGCAGAAACGGGGTGACGGGACGTTATGAGCACGATAGTAGTGACCTTTGAACGCGGCATAAGTACAAAATGTCCGCTTGCAGTCGGCGCCAACACATTTGAAAAATGGGCGCGGTTCATTCCTGTGGATTTTACAGTGCAGCACATAACCCCTCAAACTCTGTAATGTTTTACTGCAAAATTGACATGTTAACATTTTCTTTAGAAATCGCTTAAAACAAGTTTTAAACAAGCGAAATTTTCAATAACGTACTTGCAACGAATTACTTACTAGCTAATGCTAACACGAAGCTAACGCGCTAGCTCCAAACAGCGACCAACAAGGTAGCCAAAACTGACCAACTAAAAACTGGGGGAATAGTTATAGCGTACCATAGAGAAAATTAGAATTAGAAAGCTTACCTGATCTGTAAATCTTGCCTGCTCTGGTCAACTTGACTGCTGCTGGTGCTCATCCGTACCGGGCTTCAGATGGTGGTCAACGGGGAATCGCGTGCACGCAGTTGATTGGTCGTCCGTGATCCAATTAAAGAACAGAAATAAAGTGCTGGGCAGCGCGTGGACTGGAAATGATCTGGTCACCTTTGACATTTTCTGAGGCTGAATAGTTAACTATTGTAAATCTGCACACTGGTCTCAATGCAGTCAGACATTTATAATGATATTATAACCAATTAAATACTAAATTAACTAGGATATTGTGAGCTAACATACAGAGGTGGATGCCAGACCTTCAGTGCTTGGACAATGGTGACAATGGTTATTGATGATATTGAAATGGCCCTGTGGACCATTGGGATCATCAGAGAATGTGATATGATCACACTAGCTTCGCTATTTTTGGTAGACATTCTGGCCACGTAAAGATGCCAAATAAGTTTAGCAATATTTTTATACTGTCTGTCTTACTTTTTAAAGGTTTTAAAATACATTGCATATTGCATAATTTCTGCCTCAGCAATGATGCCATTTAAAGGCTTTGCACCATTTTTATTAATGGAAATTTCTATGGTTTAAAATATGTATTTTTTTTAACAAAGACTTTATTTTTACACTGAAATGAAGTTATTTCAACTGTATCACAATGTTTTTTATGCTACGCTATACATATGTAAAAACATCATGAATATATGATTATTTCAACTAATTTTAAATGTTTTTTATGCTACGTCATACATATGTATAAACATCAATAATATATGATTATTTCAACAAATTTTAAATGTTAAATTAAAAGTTTCAAATAGTTTGGAGCTTTACTAAATAATAAGATAAAATATACACTTTTTGATTGTTTTTCTATTTACTGATCATTTCTGTCATGATTTTACAGAAAATCGTTGTTTATTTCACGGACATTTTTTACATTAAATTATACATTTAATGCAAACAAATCACCATCTGAACTCAAAGGAAATTACTTACATGCCGCATGGGCATCAACGCATCGCTGGCTGCCTTCTTCAGAAGTTCACAATACAACAGACCAAGAAGAAGAAACAATGGCCGCCAAACCTATTTATAGGGCCCGAGGACCTCCCCAGCTGCCCAGGCACTGTCCAAATAAAATAAAGATAAAAAATAAGACAGAACGGGAAAAACAAGGAGGAATTCTGTACAATGTGTGTGCAAACATTTCTATAGGACACATTCCAAAAACAGCAAGCCAACAGACAACTGGCTGCCCGCCAATGGGAAATCTCTGTAAGTTTACACCATCTAGGGCTTATATTTTTTCCATCTTTTTTGCATTACAAAAGAAAAGTTCATATTGCAATGATAAGTAATGCTTGTGCCTGCATAAAAAACAGAACATCATCCACAAATATGAGCAGATCCAGGCAGTCCTGAATGAGTCGCTGTTGACAGAATGATAGAAAAGATCTGTTCATTAATACAAGAGCTAGAGTAGGACCTGATCTGACTCAATGTTTCAAGAAGCAAGGTTCACACAGAGATGAATAGCATGGTGATTGAACTCTGCATTCCAGTAGAATAAGTATTGGCCTTTAATGGCTTTTATTTTTATGCATTTGGAGTGCGTCTAATCTTAATTTTGGTGTGTTTCTTCACTGTGTCATTGAATTAAATATTGCTATCCTTTAATAATAACTGTTAAAACTGCATCATGGTGAAATTGTACATCAGCAGCTGCTGGTTCTGCCTCCTGCAGGGTGGTGGATCTGCTAAAAAGGAAAGACCCAAACTGTATGGTCCTGGTTGAAGCTAAATCTGACCAGATCCTCAGGATCAACAACATGCTGCTGCTGCTAATTAGCTCACATTTCCCGACTATCAAGAAGCTCCTTCAGTGCTGTCATCATTTTGTATTCTGGAGGATTTAGATGCTTTATAATGCAGATTTCTCTGTATGACATGTGTAAATACCGTATTTTCACGACTATAAGGCGCACCTAAAACACTGAGATTTTCTCAAAAATCGACGGTGCGCCTTATAATATGGTGTGCCTTGTGTGTGGACTGAGTTCCAAAATCTGCTGTGCGCCTTTGGTGGATGCACTACAGTAAACGCTCCGCCAATCGTTTAGCGGCACACCTACGCATAAGGATCCCCTAAAATGGCGCCGGTCAAGCGAGACGCGTATGAATGAGGCTTACTTTAAACTGCAGGCCATCGAATATGCGGCTGAAAATGGCAATCGCGCAATCTTAGTGTTTTCGCTTCATGAGGAGGCGGCATCTCTCCATACGCGCGAGGACAACTGTTGCGCAGCGGCTGCCCGCGGATTACCAGGAGAGGGTGGCCATCTTCCGCACCTACTGTCGCGACAAGATAACCGCGCCCAGCCACATCACCAACATGGATGAGATCCCTCTGACTTTTGACATCCCTTTGACCCACAAAGTGGAGAAAAGGGGACCAGCACGGTGGTAATACGCACAACGGGGCACGAGAAGTCGTCGTTCACCGTCGTTCTTGGCTGCCACGGTAAAGGAACAGAGCGCTGGATGACAGAAGGTGACAGAAGGTGAACACTCCTTCACAAAGACTATGAGGCAGCGGCGGGCAAGTTATACCACCATATGCGGGTGGATTGTAGACGCATGGGCTATGATACCGTCTTCATGTATTGTAAGAGCTTTCACAAAATCAACGCTGAACCGGAATCGGATGGTCAGTCCCATTCAGATGATTAAGAAGAGAAATTCGGGATGTTGGACAATGAAATAGTGCAGCTGTTTAATTCAGATACAGAAGATGAAAACTTTGATGGTTTTGTGGCAGAAGAATGAATATTTTGTTCAATAAATGTGTCGAAACTCACTGTTTTATTTCCTTTGTCATTTTTTACTGTATGTTTCAGCAGGCGCCTAATAATACGGTGCACCTTATGTCTGTTTTAAATACAGAAATAGCACCCATAACTGAGACTGCGCATTTTAATACAGTGCGCCTTATGGTCGTGAAAATACGGCACACGTTTACAGATCCTAGTGAGGTGTGTCTGGATCTGGACACGGCTCACCCAAACCAATCATCTCCACGGATGTGACAGTGTAGGTGTAGGTGGCACTACACTGACAGATGGCAACAAACATCCTGACCTTCCTGGAAGATTTGACACCACTCTCAATGTCATCAGCCTGCAGGGATAGAGCAATGATTGCCATTACTGGGAGACAGAGGTGCGTGGGAACACTATAGTGCACCACTGAGGACTGCTGGCTGGGCCAGAGGGATAGGTGTGGTGTGTGGAGTTCTTTGATGGAGCGTATACAGCATGGAATGCAGGGGTGCCCCATCAGCTGCCTTTTGTATCACATATTCATTGGATTGGTGTTTTATGTCCGCAATTCCCCGCAGGGTTGATAACATTTGATGAGACTGAACACATGACACTTATATGCCGAAACTCGGATCTCAGACCATCTTCCCCCTTTGCCCTCTGTCCTGGCCATGACCACAGTGGCTTCAGCTCCCAGCCCATCATAGTCTGTCCTGTTCCATCTCCAACCACAGCCTCTCAATAGCTCCACAAAATCATTGTTCCAATATTTAATAAAGGTCTGATTTTATGATAGGAGGCTTTATAGATCAGTTAAGCAAAGTCACAAAAATGTGATTTAATTTAATAAATTATTGCAATTCATGTGAAACATTCTGCTGAATTTTAATTACCAGCTTTCAAAACAAAATAATTTAATTAATAAATCATATATTTCATACTTCTGTGTACTGACCTTCACCTAATGAATACAGATGAAGCAGCAAATCTAATCTTGATTGTAAATAAAAATAGGATGTTCTGGTGGTTGTACAAGTATTTGTGTTTGTTTGATTGACCATAGATGCATTTATTTTGTAGATACCCCTACTTCTCTGTACTGTCTTTCTTTTAAAATGTGAAAAAAATAATCTGTACCCTAATTTGTACCTGTTGGTGGACACAAAGTCCACATTCAAACAAACAATTTGCTCTGCAAACATGCTCTCTGAGCCTTAATGTTGCATTTGAATTTACATTTACTGTGTTTAAATGAAAATGTGAAAGACCTACTTTTGAATTTGCCCTCTTCATTCACTGAAACTCAATTGGCTTATTGTCTAATGTTTTAAATATGCATGTATATATTTCAGAGTGGTTAAAATCAATAATCCTGACTCAGCATTAGAAATCAATGCCAAACCCCCACCCTTCAGCAACTCAAAGGTTAGTGTGATCATACACATTAGAATAGAATAGTGCATGTGATCTGCCAGGCAGTGCATCTCACATTACTCTCCTGGATGGGTTTGGATCCACCGTCGTCATGAAGCTCAAGCTCCTCTTCCTTATTACCCTGGTAGTGGTGCTCCTCGCTGCTGCTGAAGTATGTATTCACTCTACTGCTCTGGTCATTACTGAGGATCAAATGCATTACAGGGAATTTCTGTTTAATTGGACTTATTCAACATATTATAATTGCCAGAAAATGTTGAACTTGATAATTATTTTATCCAGGCAAAACCTAAAAAGAAGCATCGTCACAAGCATCTCAAACCTGGACACCAAAAACAGAACAGGAGACAAAAATTTAGGGACATAATCGCAGGTGAGTGTTTCATAATTCAGTTAATTCAGTTAAGTGGCAGCTAAAGTGGAAGACATCCCATGAGGAGCTCGAAATGAAACCAGAACACATATGGCAAATGCTAAAAAAAATATTGCTGTTTTAACAGGGGAAAAAAGGGAAAATGAATAAATATAAATGACCATCAAACATAATGACATGGCTTTAAATGCATCCAAGGTAAGAAGGAAATGAAGATGTGGTCTTTCCTTTTATTATTTTAGATTTCTTCTTTGAGATTGTGGATGTAGCAACAGGTGATGATGAGGAGGATGACGAAGGTAACTCAGACTGGCTTTATGATCTTCAGGAGCCAGGGGGTGAGTGTTTAACCTTTTATATACTCTAAAATGATTTTTACCATAGACCAGTGTGTGAGTCCTAGCGTGTCTCAGTTGATTCAATAACTCAAATCAGGTATTTTCTGCCTGTTTTTATGTCTCAGGCCTTTGCAACCCCAACCCTTGCCACAATGATGGAGTGTGCAAGCAGAAGGGAAAAAAGATCAAATGTGACTGTCCCAAACCTTTTAAGGGAAAGAAATGCGAGAGAGGTTTGAATAAATAACATTAAATCCGAGATTATTTGGTATGTTTCATGCACAAATACCTCACAAAACCTTTTTGTCTCAGGGCCTAAATATTGTAAGAGAGGTTTATGTGGGCGTGGGGAATGCGTGCTGAGTTCAGTTCCACCCTACTATGAGTGCAGGTGCAAGGAGCCCTTCCAGCCACCAGATTGCAGAACCTGTGAGTGACAAGAAATCTCTTAAATTAGTTTTAATAATAATTTACCTTTTAGAATATATAATATCACCTGGAAGCATATTTGCATCTATGAATGGATGAAAGGCTAACTACTGCAAGAAATAGCCTAGCCTTTCCCTGTAGTGCCTTCAGGTCAGTCATCCATACGAATAATGACATGGAGTTATTTAATAGGAATAACAAAAGAACCTGACCAAGATTATGTTTAACTCTTCTGAAGTCACAATTTGTGTTCTGTGCATTTTCTGCAAACCACACGTAAACATAAATCAAGTTCCTCTTAAAAGAAATAAAAAATTATGAAGGCAGAAAGAAGCAAAGAATTTGAATTGAAATAGTATTGAAAGGCATAATTTAAAATCAAAGCTTATCTTTCTATTATTCAAGATATCTAATGTAGCAGGACTCATCAAATTAATATTCAGTCTGAAATGTTTCTTGAATTGACCTCCCCAATACAGCAGCACAATTGCACAGCTGATCTCTTGACCCCTTTAACAATTTTTATTCATTTTGTTTTTTCCCCTCACAGACTCAGTGTGTGAACCTAATCCATGTAAGAATGGTGGCACATGTGTCAGGGCTGGAAATGACTTTGACTGCCAGTGTGCTCCAGGATACAGAGGAAGTGTATGCCATGTTGGTAAATACAATACTGCTGTCCCATTCTTGCCCCATTCTCCATAAAATACTAACATGGATGTGCTGTCTTTCTAGGCCCAAGTGACTGCTATACTAGTGATGGCGAGTCATACCGTGGCACTGTTTCTGAGACAAGCGAGGGTGACGAATGCCTCTACTGGAACTCTCATTTCATTGTAGCTAATGGAGTCGATCCATTCAAGTCCTTTGTTGACAAAGATGGGCTTGGCCCTCACAACTTTTGCAGGTCCTAAATGTGCATGTGCCTACAAACGACGCAGAGACATGAAATTGGAGGTGCTAATGGGTTTTGTGTGATGCAGGAATCCAGATGGAGAGATCATGCCCTGGTGTTTCTACAGAAGAGGCCGAAAGCTGTACTGGGACTACTGTGATGTGTTGGAGTGCTCTGAATCAGGTCAACTCTAATGAAAATAATGTTCTTGATGATATTTCACCTGTCCTTATGCTGTCACTGCATATATAACATCATTAGGCAGCCAACTTTATGAGACTGAATAAGGCCTCAAATTATTCTTTTTATATATTTCAAGTTATATACGGTAGTACACATCCATCCATCCACCTTTGTTATGGATTATTACCATTTATTTTAAATGTTAAAAAAAAAGTCTATCATAAAATAAAATCAAGGAGTGCACCATACAGTTACAATACAGTTTGGCTAACATTAACTTCATTTGAAAACAAACAAACAAACAAACAAAAATATTAAACCAGTTACTACAGTAACTTATCTATTTGGTGTTTTTCAGTACTACAACAAATATATCATAACCAAGCTCAAAAATATCATTAGAGCCCATTAGAATAAAATTTAATTCACAAATTACTCATGGTATATCCTCTGCTATTTGTTGCGTGCGTGTTTTCAGATTCAGATGATGATTCAACACCATCCTCTCCTCCCAAACCAAGACCCACAACAGCTAAACCTACACCTGCACCTGTACCCAGACCTGTTACTACCAAACCCTCACTGACTCGAAAACCCACCCAGGCTGCACCTGCACCCTCTCCATCGCAGCGATTCTCCACCTGTGGGAAACCTCAGCCAAAAAAGCCCATCACCCGAATCTTTGGGGGTCTGAAGGTAAATCCTGGTGGCATACCCTGGCAGGTCTCTGTGCAAGTGAAACAAAAGAACACCAACCAAATATTCAGACATGTGTGTGGAGGAGTTCTCATTGATAGCTGCTGGGTACTGACAGCTGGACACTGCATGTAAGCACAACCTCAACAAGTACAGCAAAAGAAGATTATGACTTTTAACTGTCAATGGACTAAACATTTGCTAAATGTGTTTTTGAACAGTGAACCAAACAAGGACATGCAAGTGGTCATGGGAGGTCTGTCTTTGGACATGGATGAAACAACGGAGCAAACAATAAGGGTCGAAGAGGTGATTGTACACGAGAACTACCTGGAGACACAGTCAGCAGTCTACAACGACATAAGTATTCACGTTTCTTTCACACTTTGCCCAAAATTTGTGCCAACAATATCTGCCTTTTTGTATTATTATTATTATTTTTTAAATTCTGTCCTTCTATTTGAATTGATCTTAGGCTTGTTAAGACTAAGGAACAAGGATGGTGTCTGTGCTATTGAGACCCAGTTTGTGAAATCGGCCTGTCTGCCTGATGCCCAGCTGCCGGATGGGCTGGAGTGTACCATTTCTGGATGGGGTGCCACTGAGGAGTGTAAGGACAGTGTTGCCCATCAAACATATTAAATCTACATTTTATAGATTTAAAAAAAAAAAAAAAAAAAAAAAACTCATTTCAATGCAATGTGTAAATCTGAGTGCTTGTTTAAATACTTTGTGATTAATTTTTGGACTAATTCCTGCAGCTGGATTTGGTTCAAACCACCTGCTGAAGGCAAACGTGTTACTTATCAACCAGCAAAAGTGCTCTGATCCTGCTGTTTATGGAAATATCCTGGATTTTTCTATGCTCTGTGCTGGTCACCTACAGGGAGGAGTAGATTCTTGTCAGGTTGGTGCACCTTTAAATTTTATGCATAGCTGTTGCACTTTGTCAAAGAGTTGTGCCATGTGGATACCAACTGCTAAATCATAATTTTTCATGTTTCAGGGTGACTCCGGAGGTCCACTGACTTGTAATCAGAATGCTACCAGTTATGTTTATGGTCTTGTGAGCTGGGGTGACCAATGTGGAAAGAAGAACAAACCCGGGGTCTACACACGTGTTGTACATTTTCTGGACTGGATCAGGTCAAAGATCCAAGCCCCATCCCCATCTTCATAGGTATCATCCCAGACAGTGTAAGCAAGGACTCAATTATTGATGGAGCAAGTCACCAACCAGTGTGAACTTTTTTATTTTGCTTTTTTTTGCAGATACCTGAAATCTTATGTTTAAAGTCAACAGGATTATTATTTTAAAATTCCACTGTTCACGAGAAAAAACAAAAACAAATTTTAATTTACCAAAATTGTTTTAATTAAATTTAGTTGATTTAATTGAATCAGTTTATTTCCTGTAATCACAGGGTAACCAGAACTCTGACAGAAAAATGTTTTACTTAATATAAGTGTACACACATAAATGCTAACAAAAGCCATTGCGTAAATTAAACTCATGTATAAAATGACTGTTCATGACCAGTCCACGAAGAGTGTGATCACCACTTTTTGATTTTGTCCCTCAAGGTTTCAAATATCTGACATTTAGTTCCACATTGGAACACAGGACAAGCTGGTAGTTTATCAGTGGGTCATTTACTTTATGAACTGCATCAATCAATGACACATGACATCCAATTTGGTGAATCATATTGACTTCACTGCTAAATGATACAATACGATTGAAGGTGATGTGGAAGCAAAAATACTACAGCAATACTTAGTGATGGCCTGAAAATCAATTGAGAAAAATCAGTAAAATAAGCAGTGCAGCCTGGCTAATCCTAGGGTCTGTAATTCAAAGCAAAGTAAGAGGCCGATTGTTCAGGCCATTCACATCAATGCTGGGGTTAAATATTGGGTCCAAAGGTCTTTAACGGTGCATTCAGAAAGAGTATTGTGGAATGACACAGTCTCTTATGGAGATTTACCTGTATGCCCAACATTCTGACTTCCTTCCTTCTTTTCCAGGGCATCGTGACATCATGCTGTCCTTCTCTATGGTAGATGCAACGGGATGTGTTGTTCACACCCAGGATGGTGTAAATCTAACTCTCATTGGCTTTTTTTCCCCAGTGTTCCAGTCATCACACTAATTACTCAGTAAGATTTGTCTTGGACAATGACCTCCCAGTAGTGTTGATCAGGAGAAAAATTTGGCTTGATCAGAACAGTGGACTGGGAATAGCATAGCTGAGGACTCTGAATGTCACTGGATGGCTGCCCAGTACGCTTGTCTTCAATCTTGGGTTATTTCCACTTTGAGGTGCTCTGTGCTGGAGTCCAGAGAAGGAGAACTTAGATCTGCAAACACAAACATCCATTCAGTACACATAATCACAAATAGAAGGATTGATTTTTGATTGCAAAACTTCGTACACAAACATGACCAAATTCGTGGAAAGTGTTGAGACAGATCCACTGGGAACTCGTCCACAACCCTCTCCGCTGTTCACAATTCCTCTGGGTCACACAGGTTTTTTTCTACTTCCTGGATTGGTGCTATTGCCAAAGGGTCACATAAATAAAAACCATCAGGAGATAAAAGCGACTGCAAAAGATGAAAGAGTAGAAGAAAATAGATTAACAATGTGCTTACCAGAGATTTAGTGCTGTAATTTGCTGTAAAAAAAAATTAAACAGTTCACATTTTTGCAACCCTCATCATCATATTTTTTAGTATTAACCTTCTTGTCAGGCCATTTTTTCCCCCTGGAGGAATAATTGACTGGATGCTCTGAGGACGTCACCATCTTTGATCTGAGTGTCCAGCTGACTCCTCTGAGCCTCCGGCCATTCCATCAAATGTGCCTCCTCTGCACCTATGATCCACATCAAAAGAAGGTCGTTGCCATTCCTGCTGTATTTGTCCGAGACTCTCTGTCTGAAATTTGAAGAGGACTGCTAGGGAAGAAAATGTGAAACTTAGACACAATCCTTCTTCCTATTAAAATGTATCAGTAAAAGGTTGCACATGTCATTAATTTAACCAGTGTTTCTGTATACAGTGCACCCAAGCCCTTTATTGCATGTTCTGCTTTACCTCATCTCTTCAGCAGTTTGTTTATATTGAGCTCTAATATGTTCTGAACACACAATCGTAAGAAGTTCTTTGGCCATTAAATTCCCATATTGAGATACATTTGAATGAGCCAATATTAAAAACACAAGGCACACATACTTAAGTCATATTTACCTTGTAATCTGCACAGGCTTCATGGAGTTGAGCTGCTTTGTGGTTCTTGTGCATCCCAACCAGGATCCACAAACAGGGACCTTATGCTCCATACAAAAGAGCTTGAGCTCATTGTGGTGCTCCCTGCACTTCAGGGACAGCGGCTTCCTCATTTACCTCCATAACTGTTGATCTCAAAATAGACCTCTTCTGACGCAGTTGGGCATGAGCCTGGCAGAGAGGCATCCCTGGTCAGACCAGTCCCGGTGGCCACCGATGGCAGTTATACACAGGATCTGTGAAGATGTACTGGCACATTTGGTGGGCATCTGAAAGCGTCTTCAATGGTCTCCATCTTGTCTTCATCTCACAGCTCAATGTATGTGTACTGCTCATGAAAGTTTCACAGGCCTCTCGCAGCAATCTCGTGCATCCTGTATCAAATTACTGATAATGATTTCCACCTTCAAAATATCAGTTCCAAACCACTGACTTTCCTGAGACAACACAATCCAGCACTGGTACTATTGAAATTAACTATTTTGACTATCTTAATCAACTAGTATGATTCAATAATCTGATTACTGAAAAACTTTAAACAAACTGTGCCTTCGTTCTGGACTGAAGTAAGACAGAAGTACAGAAATGTTTTCTTTACAAGCATTTGCAAAAAAAAAAAAATGTATAAGGTTTTCTTAAATGTAAATATAAGATCGGTTTACTTTGAGTTTTCGATGTGCATTTTTTTGGGGTATTTCTCTCTAAAATTACATACGTACAAAAATGCTTCAAAGACATATTATTAAAATCGGCGTGTCGGCACGAAAGTGTGTTTGTAAAATACTGCGGCTGCGAAGCTATATTGTCCACCAGAATGTACTATTTTGCGTACGTAAGAAGCGTATTAACAGCATAAAGAGTGATTTATGCGTACATACACTTACGCACTCGCTATTGTTGAATGGCTAAATTGCAGTACTACCCATTCAGCGTTCAGCGTGTGGATGTGGCAGTATTGCCGCACCAACCAGCCAAGTGTCCGTGTCCTAGTCCAGTCCAGTCTTGGTTCTCTTTGTTTTTCACAGCTTGTAAGATACGTTTTTTATTAACTCAATTCGTTCTAATTTTTTTTTTGTCAAGACCAGGCACGCCAGGTTGTGTGGAACAGCTAATGCTAGCTAGCTTCAGCTAACCCTGCTCTGTTTTGATGGAGAATTTACACATTTTCATTTTATCGTCACACACACACACACACACACACACACACACACACACACACCCACCCACCCCATTGGCTTTGTTCTATTTGTGATTGTATTCACTTGTACACTTTGTATTCGCAAACTAAAATAGGAAGCAATGATAGAAGCACCGATGTCATACTCAAAAGCAATGAATGCAGTTTGATATCACTGGGAATAATGTTAACATGCTTTGGGCTTTATTCAAACCTGCTCTGAAAGTTATTGGATAGTTTAAGTGTCGTTTGGATTTTATAGTATTTGTTTTAATGTTTTCTGAATTCAATATGTTTCAGTATGATTCAATATTTGCCTTGTCACCTTGTTAGAAACCTTTTTTGTGTTCACATGTTACTGTTTTAAAAGTCTTCAGTTCTTTTTGGTCCTTTCTGTGTTAGATATAGGCTTTTTAAAATATTGTACATCCATTCTTTATACAATGATTTATAACTCATAGGCAGCAGCAACATTTGTGAAGCATAGTTCTGCTTCCACACTGAATTTTCCTAGTAAAATGTTATTTTTTTTCCATCTGTTGATCTGTTCTGATTATGTTTATTACAGCTCTCCTAAGGTATTATTGCCATGTTTGCTAGGCTGACCTCTTGTTCCAACCTGCCATCTAGAATCAGGCAGTCAAATGTCTGTCCAGTATCCCTCAGATCATATTCCCAGGCAAAATGTAAGGGTCCCACCGGCTTCTTTCATGTTAGTATTTTGATCTCACCACTGTGATACTATCATATCACCTTGCCGACTTACTGTATATGCAATATTATGCATTGCAGACTCACTCCCACGTTCTCATGGGAAGTCTTTTGCCCATCGCAGTGAGTTAAAGCAGGCTAAACGCATTGTGGTAAAGCTAGGAAGTGCTGTTGTTACTCGAGATGAATGCGGCCTCGCACTGGGAAGACTGGCCTCCATAGTGGAGCAGGTAATGTCACATTGAAAAACTGCTATTGTAATTTTTATTAACATCTGTCCAAA
This sequence comes from Takifugu rubripes, assembly GCF_901000725.2. Lineage (NCBI taxonomy): Eukaryota > Metazoa > Chordata > Actinopteri > Tetraodontiformes > Tetraodontidae > Takifugu > Takifugu rubripes. The sequence goes on along the minus strand of NC_042288.1, from coordinate 3,908,342 downwards.
CATGTTTCATATGTGGCTTCATACTCCTAGTTTTGAGAGCTTGAATGTATGCCATTTTTGCCTTGCCAGGTTGCCATGCTGCAGAATCAAGGCAGAGAGATGATGATTGTGACCAGTGGTGCTGTAGCATTTGGAAAACAGAGATTGAGACATGAAATTCTGCTATCTCAGAGCGTTAGGCAGGCCTTGCATTCTGGACAGAACCGACTCAAAGACATGGCGAGTCCATTCTATTAATGCATTTTAACAGAAGATATAACACAACATAACATACATTCATTTGCAGAAATGTATTAGCGTGTTTCTAAATTATTTTTATTTCAGACAGTTCCAGTTTTGGAGGCAAGGGCCTGCGCAGCTGCTGGGCAGAGTGGTCTGATGGCTTTGTATGAAGCTATGTTTACCCAGTACAGTACTTGCACGGCACAGGTATTGATACATTTTAAATCACAAAATAAAACACTTTGAAGTGTTTCAGACATGGGGAAAAATGCAGTTTAATGCTTTCTTTCTTTTTTCTGCAGATTTTGGTCACCAATCTGGATTTTCACGATGAGCAGAAGCGTCGTAACTTGAACAGCACCCTTCATGAACTGCTGCGAATGAACATTGTTCCCATTATCAACACCAATGATGCTGTTGTTGCACCAACTGTTCCCAACAGTGACCTGCAGGGGGTAAATGTGAGTACTGTGTGAAATACCACCTCTAAACACACCAGTTTAACTTTATGCTTTGCTATGTAAAGTTTTGGTCTGTAAAACAGCCATTTTAAGACAGTAGATCTGCATAATAACACAGCATGTAGCAGCAAGTTGATACTTCCCTACACCAAATTCAGAAGCATCTGTTTCTTGGAATTTGGTTGAGAAACACGTGTTGTGGTGTTTTGACACAATTGTAGCAAATAAAAGTACATACTTTGCTTGAAAAATCTATTTAGAAGAAGTAGCAGTCAATGGAAGTACTTGCGTAAACTTATTCTCTTGTTCCTTGAAGTGAGTCTTCAGTACTTTGTCCCCAAGTGAGCTTGGTTTATGATGGATTATTATTATATTATGTATATGTATTATTCTTGTTGCATTACAGTGCTCAAATTCCCAAATATAATAGAAAGAAATATGGCATGAAAATAAAAATAGCAATAATAGTAATGTATATTCACACAGACACACACACACACACGCACACACATACATACATACATACATATATATATCGCATTGTTTACATAATAATAGCATGTATAATATTAACAATACATTAACAGTGTTTGTTATTCTGTTTATATTTCAGGTAATTAGCATCAAAGATAATGATAGCTTGGCTGCACGGCTTGCTGTTGAAATGAAAGCAGACCTCCTTATTGCCCTTTCTGATGTTGAAGGTACAGAAATCCCCACACATTAGTGGATTGATTTAAAGCATTAAGTAGTAAATACATTTACATTGTGTTCATTTTATGCAAAATTGTATTCATTATTAAATGCTTCACAAAGACAAAAACTGCTTGATAAGTATACTCAACAAACTGCAAAATGGTAAAATAAATAGAATTTTAATTCATAAAACATGCATAAAAGTACAAACAGAAAAAGGAAATAACAAAAATCAACATAACTCAACTCCTGTGACCAGAGCTTTCCTTTGCCCTTGCTGATTCTTTTCATGTCCAAGGTTTATTCCATTGGTCTTGTTATCGTTCTTGGGACTCATGTTAAACCAGAATAAATTTCATCTGAAAATGATCTAATGCAATACCATCAGCAACTGGCACATGATATGTGTGTACAACAACATATATTGACATATATTGTCTTTGTTGTACCTATATTCTTTATTCTGTAATGGGCAAACATTGTAGTGTCTGGCTTTTCTGGTCAATTTCTTGCTTTTGTTTTTATAGGTTTATACAACAGTCCCCCGGGAACAGATAATTCCAAGCTTATTGATATATTCTATCCTGGAGATCAGCAATCAATTACCTATGGCACCAAGTCCAGACTGGGCCTTGGTGGTATGGAAGCAAAAGTAAGCCCCTAATTTTCAAACCTAAACCTGCTTGTTTATATCAGAAGAAATGTACAGTATCGTTTTTAATGTTGTCTGCCTCAGGTGAAAGCGGCACTTTGGGCACTGCAGGGTGGGACGTCTGTAGTCATTGCCAACGGCACACATCCTAAAGTCACGGGCCATGTCATCACAGATATCGTAGAAGGGAAGAAAGTCGGTACTTTTTTTTCTGAAGTCAAACCGGCAGGTACTGAGTGTAGTCATTGGGGACTGATGCTCCACTGGGTGACTGTAATTTATTTTTTTTGTTTTTAATGCCAATCTGATTGATTTGCTTATTCAGGTCCAACTGTGGAGCAGCAGGCAGAGATGGCTCGCCATGCAGGCAGGACCCTGGCCTTCCTGCACCCAGATCAAGTGAATTTCTTCCCCTTAATGTGGTCTATGGATATTCAAAGATAATATATATGCAGTATGAAAACAATTCACTCATGTAGCCCAAATTATTTTAGTCTTCATTATAATGTCATCAGGTCTCTATTGAAATGGCTAGTCTGCATTTATTACATTAGGTTTACTTTAAAGTCATTTTAAAAAGTCTTTGTCAAAAATCTATGTTGCATTGTTCATTTGTTCTTCCAGAGAGGAGAGATAATCTGTCGTCTTGCTGAGCTGCTTACAGAAACAAAAGATGAGATCCTCAGTGCCAACAAAAGAGACATGGAGTTAGCAACATTATCCGGTATACAGAAAACCCGCTAATTAACTTAACATACAGAACCCCAGAGTCCAATGTGTTGGTAGTAGGATGGGTTTTTATTCTTTTTTGTTGCCTCCACAGGTCATTTTTCTCAGGCCCTGATCAACCGCCTGAGTCTGTCCTCTGCCAAGCTGAACAGTCTCGCCATTGGTCTCCGTCAGCTTTCTGTGTCCTCCAAAGACAGTGTGGGTCGGGTGCTGAGGAGGACGAGGGTGGCCAACAACCTGGAGCTGGAACAGATCACAGTACCCATTGGCGTGTTGCTTGTCATCTTTGAGTCACGTCCTGACTGTCTCCCGCAGGTCAGTCAACATTCGATCAACAGGGAATTTCACTTGCAACTGTAGTATTTATAGTTTCTTGATGAATAGATAATTTTCATACATTGTGTTGAAGGTTTCTGCTTTGGCAATTGCCAGTGGTAATGCTTTGCTACTGAAAGGTGGTAAAGAAGCTTCGAACACCAACAAAATCCTGCATCAGCTCACTCAGGAAGCCCTTTCCATGCATGGAGTGGCAGATGCTATTCAGCTTGTAAGACTTAAAAACTTTTTTAAAACTAGTGGTTAAACTTCAAGCTTTAATGAAGGTTCTCATGTGCAAAATCTCCCTTTTGTAGGTGAGCACACGAGAAGAAGTTGAGGACCTTTGCAGACTGGACAAGTTGATCGACCTGATCATACCAAGAGGCTCATCGGAGTTGGTCCGAGATATTCAAACAGCAGCCAAAGGAATTCCTGTTCTGGGACACAGCGAGGGAATCTGCCATGTTTACATAGACAGTGAAGCCAGCATTGACAAAGCCATTAGCGTTGGTATGTGATTTTTGTCTTAACCAGCTGTTCTTGTTTATGTCAGCCAAACAACAATATCAGATTTTATTTGAAGAATGTCCATTGGATATTACCAAATGACCACAGGTTGAGAGTTTTAACATGCTGAGATAAGTGAAAATATTACATTCACTAACCTGTGTTTCATTCTCAGTCAGAGATTCCAAATGTGACTACCCTGCAGCCTGCAATGCTATGGAGACCCTCCTTATTCACAAAGATTTTCTTCGAACGCCCATGTTTGATCAGATCATTGATACACTGAGAGCAGACCATGTAAGGAGAATACACTGACACTTCATACTTTAGTACAGAGCAAAAAGCACAGCAGTTTGATCAGTCCTTTCATTCAGGAAAGGGCTATTCTCTTTACTTATAAGCATCTGCTGAAAAACTCTCCCACCCAGGTTAAAATCCACGCTGGACCACAGTTTGCATCGTATTTAACTTTTAGCCCTTCTGAAGTGAAGTCTCTGCGGACAGAGTATGGAGATCTGGAGTGCTGCATTGAGGTAGTAGACAGCATGCAGGATGCTGTGGATCACATCCATAAATACGGCAGCGCCCACACTGATGTCATTATTACGGAAAATGAAGAGAGAGCAGAACAGTTCCTACAGCAGGTGGATAGTGCCTGTGTATTTTGGAATGCTAGCAGTCGCTTTGCTGATGGGTACCGCTTTGGTTTAGGTAGGTGAAGTGTCAGTTTATCACAATGTGTTATTGAAATCTGTTAAGCCAGTTTTCTGTTTGATCATATTACAGGAGCTGAGGTTGGTATAAGTACTGCACGGATTCACGCCAGAGGCCCAGTGGGATTGGAGGGGCTTCTGACCACCAAATGGGTGCTCCGTGGAGATGGGCATACAGTGGCAGACTTCTCTGAGCAGGGCAGCATGAAATACCTTCATGAAAATATCCCTGTTCCCCAGGGGAGCTTTAATTAGATGTCTGACCAAAGAGTTCCCTGCCAGTTTTTGACATCTACACAGATGTCTAAACAGACAGTATTGGTCTGCTGTTAGAGCCTCAGAACCATTAAGTTTGTGCATATCACTTCCACACATTGTCCACTCATGCAGCATTTCCTGGAAAAGTAAGTTAGTGAACCTGTGCCTAAATTTCAAATATTCCATAACCAATGAAGTTTGGTCAGTGTTCTATGACTAAAAAAGAAATAAAATCTGTTTTATGCTTTATATATTACAGATGGCAAATGTACAGAGAAAAACCTGAATCAATTGCCCAACTGTGATTTTATAATGTATTTTTCTACATACAACCTCCTGTCTAAATGTACTCCATTGATTGTGCTTTGATGTCAGTTCAAGTTAGTTTTGCTGACCTTTGCACAAATTACTTGTGTACAGCTCTTTACATATAATTGTGTTGGTCTTATCACAAACTGTACTAAAATTTCTACATAGTGATATCTCTCATTTAGAAAACATTTTTAGTATATGGGCATTGGCATTTGAGTAATTAATTGCATTTAAGTAACTAGTAGTAGGTTAAATTGTTATTGTCTTACAAAGCCTTAGCCCATCATGCACTCATTCATTTTCATTTTAAAGCCCTATAAGCTCCATTAAAAGCAGGAACAGAAATAGATTTTATTTAACTTGGACATTTAAATTACTAAATTACTTTTGGAATCAAAAATAAATTTAAACAAGAACACAATTGGAAAATAATGACAACTCAGTCGTGGACATTTGTGATTTCTACGCTTATAACCACAAAAAACCTAATTCTGATTCCGGACTTTTAGAATTTCAACCTGAAAAACACTGCGCTGGTGACGTCTGGCGTTGTGGGCGGGGCTTGGAAAGCAGGACTTATCTGCGATACCGGCTGAAGTTAGCTGTCGTCTAGATAATAAAAATGGCAGGAAATATGTCCTATACAATAGTAGAATACTTCGGAGGTGATGAAGGACACCGTTGTGGTTACTGTAAAAATGAAAAGAGCAACTTCTCTCATGGTAAGTGAATAATAAAACACGGAGTCTTGCCGCAATCGCTAATTGCTCTCTGCTAACAAACTAGCTAGCCTAGTCTTCTGGCTGGAAAGAAATCAGATTTTACTGGGTTAGATAATAATGTCGTCACAATCTCTTTCACAATAAACTCTTCTTAAATCTGTTTTTACCCTGAAAAAGGGCAATTTAGTTTACTTCCAAAAAACGTTCCGAGTGCATGTCATTTAACTCTTAACATAATATGGATCACATTTTCTAACGTAGAAAAGAAGCGTATTCCCTAATTGTTCTAGATTAATATTTAATCTAGACAAGAAAGCCTATGGAAACTTCCTATGGCCTATGGCATCTTAACGGAGCATATTTTATCCGTGCTAGCATGCTTTAGCAGCAGTGTAAAGTGAGAACAGGAAACCAGGGTTGATGATCCCGACCAGAAAGAGCAGTTTGCCTTATTTGTTTAAACTGACAGTAGTTACGTATCAGTAAGGATGCGAACTTTCATGATTTAAATACCCCAAAAGCATATGGACAGTATAGTACATATAGTATAATAGTGAATTCACATGTTGAAAAATTAGAGGAGACTTCAGATTTCCTAATATTCCAGAAGAGAAGAAAAAACAAACAACAATCAACAAACTGCCGTTTTTAACGCATCTCACCGCATTTACATGGAAAATGTTCCCTTCCCCATGTGCATTGGTTTTTAGAATTTGGATTTTGACAGATCCATCAATATAAAATATGAAAGCATTTTGTGGCACAAATTGGCAGTATTTGTAAGTGTGCATGTGAGACAGGTTATTTGGAATCAGGCTGTTCCTGTAGTCAAGTGGAGGTTGTAGAATTGCGCCTTAATCCAGAGGAAGATAAGCATGCTAATCTGGAAAGGTTACATCATGTGGTCATGGCAGGGGTTATTGCTTGAAGGGTTATTGGATGCACAAAGGTCAATGCACAAAGAGTACTTCGATATTAACCTGTAGTAAAACATGTTTGTCACTAAATTCATATCATGCTGTCAATCTATCTTATTAAAAACTTAAACTCACTCACTACAAAAAGAAATGAGCAATTCAAAACGGTAACAAGGAAACAACGAAAGATTGACTGAGATTTATCTACATATCCTGTCAGCAATGAGACACAGATCAAATGTGAGCCTACACTGCTGAAGACAATGCCTACCCTTACCAGTAACACTGCTTTGTCCTTTTGAACTGTTTTAGGAAAACGCGTGTCTGTTATACACTGAAGGCAGCTGGACTAACAGCCACGTTCATGGCACTCTTCACTTACTTTTACTTGCTGTGAATATTTGTTTTTACACCACAAATCCCTTGAATTAGTACATTAATTACTTAGAATCCATTTACACAATGCAGTACACCTTTTAAAAATATCAGTTGATGCTTAAATTATGACAAATTGATGACTGTCTATGCTGTGGTAAGGCAAAATTAGAAGCATAATAATGTACACTGCTCAAAAAATTAGAGGAACACTTTTTAATCAGAGTATAGCAACATATCAGTCAAACTTCTGGGATATTGATCTGGTCAGTTAAGTAGCAGAGGGGGTTGTTAATCAGTTTCTGCTGCTTTGTTGTTAATGAAATCAACAACAGGTGCATCAGAGGGACAACAATGAGATGGCCCCCAAAACAGGGTTGAGGCCACTGATACTTTTTCCCCTCCTCATCTCTTTTGGCTGATATTTTACTGACTGACTTTCTACTGCTGTAGTTATTCATTTGGCTTGGATCAACATCGCTGTTGATGGCATGGTGCGGTACCTGGATGCTACAGAGGTTGCACAAGTAGTCCAACTCCTCCAGGATGGCACATCAATACGTGCCGTTGCAAGAAGGTTTGCTGTGTCTCCCAGCACAGTCTCAAGAGCATGGAGGAGATTCCAGGAGACAGATATTTAATCCAGGGGAGCTGGACATGGCCGTAGAAGGTCCTTAAACCCTCAGCAGGATCGGTATCTGCTCCTTTGTGCAAGGAGGAACAGGATGAGCACTGCCAGAGCCCTACAAAATGACCTCCAGCAGGCCACTGGTGTGAATGTTTCTGACCAAACAATCAGAAACAGGCTCCATGAGGGTGGCCTGAGGGCCCGACGTCCTGTAGTGGGCCCTGTGCTCACTGCCCGGCACCGTAGAGCTCGATTGGCATTTGCCATAGACCACCAGAATTGGCAACTACGCCACTGGCACCCTGTGCTCTTCACTGATGAGAGCAGGTTCAACCTGAGCACACGCGACAAACGTGAAAGGGTCTGGAGATGCCGTGGAGAACTTTATGCTGCCTGCAACATCATTCAGCATGACCGGTTTGGTGGTGGGTCAGTGATGTCTGAAGAGGCATATCCCTGGAAGGACGCACAGACCTCTACAGTTTAGATAATGGCACCCTGACTGCTATTAGGTATCGGGATGAAATCCTTGGACTTATTGTCAGAACCTACGCTGGTGCAGTGGGACCTGGGTTCCTCCTGGTCCACGACAATGCCCGACCTCATGTGGCTAGAGTATGCAGGCAGTTCCTGGAGAATGAAGGAATTGATACCATTGACTGGCCCCCACGTTTACCTGACCTAAACCCAATGGAAAACCTCTGGGACATTATGTTTAGGTCCATCCAGCGCCGCCAGGTTGATCCTCAGACTGTCCAGGAGCTCAGTGATGCCCTGGTCCAGATCTGGGAGGAGATCCCCCAGGCCACCATTTGATGTCTCATTAGGAGCATGTCCCGACGTTGTCTGGCATGCATACAAACATATGGGGGCCACACAAACTACTGAGAATCATTTTGAGTTGCTACAATGACATTTTGGCAAAATGGACCAGTCTGCTGCATAATTTTTTCACTTTCATTTTTGGGGTGTCTTTGATTTCCCCCCCCTCTATAGGGTGATCATTTTCATTTCTATCAAATTATGTGGCATCATTTTGTTACTAAAACATTACCTACTTTTGATCAGGAAAGATATTCAAGATCATTTAGATCTGATGTGTTTTTGAAGTGTTCCTCTAATTTTTTGAGCAGTGTATTATATACTGTGTGTAGGTAAAATTTGAATTTGGAAAGTTGCTTTAAAAAAAAAAATCTCATTACGTGTAACTCTGTGTTACCCCAGAATTTAAGCTTTAACTGTGGGATTCTTCTATATCTCTTGACCATCTTTGAGATGTTTCTATACCTTGACTGGAGACATCTATGGTGAATTCAATCAATCTGACATAATTTGACACACAGCTCTCTATAAAATTGTCTCAGACCTGCAAAAACCATGAGGTCAAAAGAACTGCCTTCAGAGGTCAGCGACAAGATTTTATTCATGCACAGATCTGGGAAAGGCTACAAAAATGTTTCTGCAACATTGAAGGTTCCCAAGAACACATTGGCCTTCATCACTATAATAAATGAAGCATGAAACTACCTCCTTTCTGAGAAAACTGACCAATCTTTTGGAAAAGTAGAAGCGACTTGACCAATACCCCGGTGGTTATTCGTGCTGAGAGCCAAAGTGAGATGAGTGCAGATGGGACAGAAGGTCAGAAGAAAGTTCAGAAGGTCAACTGTCACTGCAGCTCAACCATTCTGAGCTTTATGGGAGAGTGTCCACATAGAATCTTCTCCTCAATCTAATCCCACCTGAAAGCACCTTAGGATTGTGAGAGACAAGATTGCCTTGACTAATGAACCCAAGAGTGATTTTTTTTTTTTTTTTTTTGGCCTCGAAATAAATTTATTGAAAACCGGACCACTCAGGAGATCAGACTGGGGTTGAAGGTTCAACCTTCAAACAAAACGATGACTTTAAACGTACAGACAAGATGACAAAGGTCACTAATGTCCCAGCTAGAGCCCTGGTAGAACCCACTCAAATATCTCCTACTATTGACTAGATTGATAGAATATTTTTAAGGTTTATTTTAAGGTTGCAACATATTGTAACAAAATGTAAAAAAATGGAAGGATCTTAATATTTATTTCCAACTTATTTTACTTTATTTCCAATTGTCATCTTCCCTCTTGTGTTCTACAGGGATGTGGTCTCACACAATGACTGTACAGGACTACCAAGACCTTATAGATCGAGGCTGGAGAAGGTTAGCTGGACTAACTTTCCTCTCCAAGTATTCAAAGAAATTACATCCTACATGTCTTTTGGAGAAGGTTAATTATTCCTCTCTTTCCAGAAGTGGAAAATATGTCTATAAACCCACTATGGACAAGACCTGTTGTCCACAGTACGCTATCAGGTAATGATAGCTTACCCCCCAATGCTTCTGATTTATTTAACCTCAGAACTGCCTATATTCACAACATATAATTACCTGGTATTATTAAGTCTATTTTTTCTAAATGGCTGCATATGTTATAAAAACAGAATTGTTTTATATGTATATTATACGAATAAACTTTTGATCTCTCTGTAGATGCCATGCACTGAAATTCCAGCCTTCCAAGTCTCACAAGAAAATTTTAAAGAAGATGAACAAATTCATTTCCCAGGGCGAACTGCCCAAAGAACCACATGAGGGTGAGGGCATGCCCATTTTCTAAAACACAATTTTCAGCCATCCATGTGGTTAGATTGGATGGATGAACCGCCAAGGTGCATGGGTGCAAGTCTATTTTGGCCTGAACAAGATTAAAAACAATGTTTTTGATTTCCACGTTGTGCTTTGTAGGTGAGCCAATGGAATCTGTGAGTGAAGAAATGGGCACACAGGGACTGACTAAAATGTGCCATTCTGAAATAAGCTGCAGCACCAGCACAAACTTTCAGAAGGAGGTAGAAGTCCGTCCAACTATCACAGAGTTTCGGAACCAAGTTACTGATATTGTGCCTACCAGTTCAGAAACAGTGAGAAAAGATCCAAAACCTATTCAGGATGAGAGAGCAGCAGCTACAGCTCCTAAGCCAGGTAAGATATGCAATGAAACAACAAATACAAGAATAGTTGGGTTACCATTCTCTTAATCTTGCATTCTAAATGCTGTTTGGTTTTGCGTTCAAACTCGGTAGTGTTTTTTTTTGCCACAAGATGTCCATATTCACTCTGTAAGATGGTTCAGGGTTCCGAGTGAAAGAATCCAGTGTCCTCTCGGTCAAGTTTGTTTTTTTTCTAATCTGTAATGTTCTTCTTTTGACTCTCCACAAATCCTCACAGCCAGATCACATTACTGAATAAACAACTCCCATGACAAGTGCAGGAATTAGTACTTTGGGCCGCTGTTTGTGTTTTGACTCTCTTTTCTTATCAGCTCATTAACCAACCAATAGGGCTACCTGTTAGAGTAGTACTACATGCTGTTGGCATAGTTTCTGAAATTAACCTAGAGAGAAGTTCTCAGCCATACCACTGCTCTCCTGTTCTCTTACACCTGCGTTAGCGCCATTCTCTTCTTCAGGCTGTCTGAACTGAGAAGCCGTTTCAGAAAGTGAGGAAGGTTTACTTCATAGAGCAAGTGGTTCTCCCCTCTTGTTCACCTCCACCAGAAAACACCTGGACACATCTTTGTCCAAGTTTATGACTGAAATGCTTTATGGCATTTGGCATTAGAGCTTGCTTAAACAAGCTCAAAAGGCAGACAGGAACGGTTCTAGATGTTCTGCCCTTTCAGGTTAATAACTCAGGTTAAAAGTTTTAATTTACAAATAGTATTTTGCGGACCCACAGAGCTTTTATTTGAAGTGACTTATTAGCAGAGAAATAACTTACTAGGTTAGGGTCAACACAGTTTCTGCAACACAGTAGTGTCATTTTGTGTATTGTCCTTATATGTTGCAGTTGATGTATTAGCATGGTGTCTTAGCCAAAATGAAAAGACTGAAGGCATTTAACAGAGGATAATTTGGCAGATGTAACAGTGGGACACAGGACACTTCCCACAGTAAAATTGTTCTGTATCACAACCTCCTGTATAATAATATTTTAGTGACTAATCACAGATCATCCCCCTCCTACAGAGAATTTATTTTGTGTCAGTAGATGCATTCACATAAGACAGATATATTTGCTTAAATGAAGTGTTAAGTGCTCGACCAGGAGCATCTTATGTCCACAGGAACTGATCTGTCAGGTCTAATGTTCATATTCTATCCTCTGGAGTATACATTGTGTATATGTGAGATGGAGAAACTCTGTGCTGGAATACATTAGTTAGAGATTAAAGGGGCACAATGGAAAGGATGGTCTTGGTTAATAAATTAGTGCTTCAGTCAGTGTGATGAACTTTTCCTCTCATTGTGATTTGTTTGTGTTGTTTTCATGAATATCCAGCCTTGTCCTCAATGTTCATTGGGAAAGGAAAACTATTTGGTCACTCTAGAATCCCCTAAAGTATTAATGTTTAGAGAGCTGATGAATAATTTTGCTCATTTTATTATTCCAAGAATATCAGCTGGCATCTAGCCTCAGAGCTGTCAAAAGCAAAAATTCTAACAAAGTAAACAATAATGTGGAGGGAGGTGTGCATGGAAGGAGCTGGGACGGTTGTAGCTTTCCTGGTTTGTGTTTTGTGTACATGACATTGGATGCTGTGAAAGAGAGCCTCTCTCTCATCACAAGCAGAAGGCATCTCTTAGAATTTGAAAGAGCTTGTTTTGGTGATTTTCTGATGCCCTCGCATACTGATCCCAGTCAACACAGAGTAAACTGCAAGTAAACCTCAATGTGCTCTATTCATCAAGATATGGTCTTTATTTATGCTCAAGGATAGCACACTTTTTTTTTTTTTTTAATAAAGTTTGTCTAAATTAAAATGAGCACATTTAGACCAAAACAAACAGGAACATTTAGAAAGGACCACAGGATGTAGCAATGTGATTATAAGACAAGTTTAACAACCTCGGTTAGCATCAGAATTCCCCCACCCACCTCCCTGCCGTCAGACTTGCTCGGGTCTATGGCTTCTTTTCCTCAAAACACTAACGTTGGTAAGTGCACTGGTGGTGGTGGCTGCTAATAGGACAAGTAGGAATGGTTTTTGTTTCCTTATTTCTACATACTGGATTTGGGTGTGTAAACCGTTGACATGAGATGCCTGTGCAGGGCTTGAGGGCTTGGCCGCTGACCAGAGACGTTTTAGGGAAGGAGGAGGAGGAATTGCAAGGATAAGAAGAGGAATAAAGAGTGGGAAATGAAGGGAGATTAAGTTGCTGGGTCATGATTTCTTTAAAGAGCATAATGGCGCATGTTACAATCTCATCTCTTTTAATGGTATGCATTAAATTCAGTCTTCTTACATCAATTTAACAATTGGGATATAACCTGAAAATGCTTTTATCATCAGAAAATAAATATTGTTACGTGCTTTTTGTTATGTAGCTAATAGGCTGAGCCTAAAGGGATATTCTCTCAGCTAAACCAAATAATTACATTAAAAGCCCAGTGCTATGTGGGTTCCTTAGGTTTACTTAAGAATCCTTTGAATCTCTACCTTGTCCTTTATCTTTCTTTTCTCTCTGCAGGGGCCGGTGCTGATGCAAACCGGCCACCGTGCCGTAAAGCCAAAGAATTGAGAAAAGAGCGTCGTCTTCAGAAAGAGCAGGAGAGGCACAATGCTGATGCAGTTGTCTCTTCTCTATCACATGCTCCCACCCAGACCAACCAACCAAAACCTCTGGAAGATTTCATTAGTGAATCACTGATGAACAACTCTGCCCATCGCCTTGAGGTGAGCACAGTGACCAGTAAATTCTGTACGTTGGCTTTTGTATTGATTACAGCTGTTTTGGGTCTTCATAATAATGTTTTGTCTTCAGTTGGATTCAAACTGAGCCCTCTCCTAACTCCAGTGACTTCACCATGTGTTTGCGTGCACAGAGACTTGGCCACAGCAGAGTGGAAAAATCATTTTCCCCGTATAAATCTCAATCAAATGACAGCCACACTGCACAGACCATGTCGTGTTACCCTTCTGATGACGTTGAAAACCACAGCTCTTAGATCAGCCGGCATGAAACAGCATGGAAATGAACTTGTGGCAGGGGTCAAAACGGTGCAAAATAATCCTTGGCCTCGGCTGAGGTTTGTTTGGTAACACTATCCTTGCTTTTGACCAAGATTTGAGCCAGATGCACTGACTGATCAGCCACCATCTTATTCTTGTCTGTAGGTCTCACGAGACCAGACAATTCAGACCTCCTCCGAGCTTCATTAATTCAATTTGATTTGTCTGTAAATATCATGCAATTTTGCAAAGTGGGCATGGACACAAGCTCGTCCTTTGCAAAGTGAGGATAACTGTACATTTTACCAACATTAACAATTGAGAGATGACATTATCTGACATTATCTAGCCACATGGAAAGCCTGTAGTTCAGCTTCAGATTAGATACAGCAACATGGAAGTAGGGAGATTCACTCTTTTGTACTGATGTTCTCTGTCTTCTTTGAGAGTTCTGGTATTAAAGAGCTGTTATATCTCATAACTTCTGTAACATCTTCAGTGTGTATATTATTGTATATAGTCATATCTCTGGCTGTAAGGTAATTTGGTGGCTGTTAGTCATTTGTGCACCACTAGGGGTCAATATTTGAGCATAATTAAGCACTTAATCAGAACAGCAGGAAAGTCTGGAATGTTCTTAAACTGTGTTTAAGTTCATGCCCCCGTACCTAAGTGGTAAATTTTCATTTCCATGCTGTCTGTTCTCTGCTATATTGTTGCTTCAGGGAAAAATTTAAAATTTGTCTCATCTTTTAATGAAAATTTAAGTCCAGAATTTCTGTTTGACTGAATTATGTTGGTGCCAAGTGGTCAAATTAGAGAACACCACTAAAATCCAGGCCTAACAAACTTTAGGATTACGGTAATTTCTCCAGTCTTGTTAGGTGATATATGTGGCACAGAAAAAATCTTTTAGTTTTCTTAGCGATGGTTAAATAAATGGAAGTGGTGGGTGTGGATGAATATTTCTTCTTTTAGTTTGCGTAATTTTAACAATGCCTGCTCATTTTTTCTTTTATCTTGTTGGCTTCTTCCATTTCATGATTCGGTCACAGTGTGACAAGGCATATTGAAATTTTCATTTGTTAGCTCAAAGTAAATCTTTTCAACTTATCAATGCCTCTGGAAGATTACCTTGTCAGTGTGACATTTCAATGCTTACCGAGGCTTATCTATGCTGTATTATTTAAGGTACAAATTACCCAGTGACGCAGAGCTACCAAATTCACATTCATATAGTGTCAATGAATGAAATGAAAAGAGCAAAAACCTCATTGGAAATGTCCTTGTACATGACTTTCAAAACTAATTTCTACACTTGAATTTAAGTCTGAGAACATGGTGAAGCACTGGACTAATATTGGGCTAGTATAAATAAGTGAATACAAGCTCTTTTCACATCTTTTACCTTTTTCCTTTGAATAAGCCCCCCAATTTTAAGGGTTATAATCATTTACCTTTCATTTTTTTCCATTTTAATGTTAACCTTTGTCTGCACATTCTTTTTGAAGGTGAGGCTAGTGCGCTCCAATCCCCCTAGCCCGCAGTTCAAAGCCTCTTTCGAGGCTTCCTACCAGGTGTACAAACTCTACCAGATGGCCATTCACAAGGACCCTCCTGACAAACCTTCCGAGAGCCAGGTCAGAGGGTGGGGGGCATAGGTCAGCCTGCTCTTATGTTACCCAGGGAGGTGGAGTTTGGGTACCTATAGAGGCATTTAAGGGAATTTAAACTTGGTTGGTTGTCTTGTATTATATCTTATCAATTAATGTGGCATAATGTATAAATTCTTCAGGAAACAACAAATTATTTTCTTAATCAAGGTATTGCATTTGTTTGATTTAGTTAAACACAGATAAGAAATTTAGAGCAATCTCTCTATTTATGAGCATTAAAAAAACATTAGTTTTTGTCTTGTCAGTATTTTTTGATTTTCTGATTTGTTTCACTTTAATCTTAATAATTGCCATAGGCAAGGATAAAAACTATCTATAAGTCCATAACTTAAGAGCGATGAATCAACTGCCCTTCACTGTTAATGAAGCTGTGTGAAGCATCAATTGGTAGAACCCAGATGTGTGTATGAATGGGGGACAGTGTGAATTAGCTTGTTGTATATGTGAGAGTAACAGTGAGAGGGAGAGGAAATAAAGGGAAAAATGTTTCCGTATGCGACGTGTTTCTCCAGGTGTTTGAGTTGGCCAGCCACATCATTTTGGCCTTCACACATTTACCCAGATTTTAAACCTCACCCCCTTCCTTAATTCCACCATCACTAGAGTCTGAACTGGAACCTTATTTAAATTTGGATTGCTGTGGGTGAAAGGTTTCTATGTACCTTTTGTAGGAGTGATTGGATAGTACCAATTTGGTCTGAACCAGGTTGACCCACCTTCCCTTTGGTGGCACAGTGCTAAAACAAGGACACAGAGATGGCCAGTGCACTAGCCCCATCTTCAACTTCCCTCAAAAATTACTGTCCCACTACTGCTTTCCATTTGTCTGTCCTTCTGATGTAATATTACAGGAAAAATCAGTCAATTGGCCATCAACCTAAAACCAAACCTGCTATGTTGCTTCAGGACCTTGGACATGATATATACCCTAACACGCCAAAATACTTGTGCAGAGCACTTTTATACTTTCATTTTTCAATCCTGCCCTCTTCATCCCTACAAAGCACAAATGTCTCATCTTAGAAGTTCTTTTTTTAAACCTCTTCATCATCCAACTATTCATTATCAACCCTTATGTAACTTTCCATCCACCCCATTGCTTCCTCCTCTCTCATGCTTTGCTTGAAGGTGAGGCTAGTGCCCGTCAGCTTTGAGGACCCTCAGTTCATGGCGTCCTATCAGCAGTCAGTGGTGCTGTTTGCCCGCTACCAGAAGGCCATTCATGGTGATGA
The DNA here is from genome assembly GCF_901000725.2 of Takifugu rubripes. Taxonomy (NCBI): domain Eukaryota; kingdom Metazoa; phylum Chordata; class Actinopteri; order Tetraodontiformes; family Tetraodontidae; genus Takifugu; species Takifugu rubripes. The sequence continues at coordinate 3,891,871 of NC_042288.1, read as the reverse complement.
CCCCAACGAATGTAGTGAGACAGAGGTACTGCATGATTATATCTACTATGTTCAGCTACACACTTTTGCAGATGTCACCTTCTGCAAAGTCTAAGTTCCCATAATACTCATCACATTGCGGACAAAACGGAGAGCTATGAGCCTTAATCATAAACGCCTATAATTTTTATGAGTCAGAAACATTTAACAATAAGTACACAGATATACATATACATACATACATGCACACATACAAACAACTTCCATCTCCACCCCTCCAGATGTATGTATAAATAAAATACCACCTTAAAGTCTAGTCAGGATGCAGACCTGTTAGACGTACTCAGCAGACTTTGTCCCTCAGGGCTGGAAAAACAACCTTCTCTTGCCAGCACACCTCCGTATATTACTAAATTCTCCATCTTGTAAAAAGGAAAGTCATTAAATAAATAATAATAAAAGTCGTCAGATTGGGCAGTCTGTGGCACATTCTTTCCTAGTGCCACAACACTAGTTCTGTTAATGGCAATGTGTCCGTTATAAGCTCAGCCTTATAACTGCCATGGGACTGGATTTATATTTTCTGTTAAAGCACAAATAAAGATTTGTGGAAACATGTAAACACGCTTGCTGTCTCTTGCCAATAAAAAAAAAGAGTTCTCAGGGTGGATGCAGGTAAAGTAGGTGATTTAGGAGACAAATTAATGTCTGAAGACACTTGGCTTTCACAAGTACAGTATTACCGTTTGTGAAAATGGTAATTGTCACACACAATTACAAGACTCTTCTGCCATGCATTTACAGCTGTGCTCATCCATTCAAAGTGCTTTAATGCACATACAGCTACTCACTGATTTGGAATGAACTCCTAGTTAACCAGCCTGTTGGCTTCCCAGAAGCTCAAAGCTCCCTGTTGTCCTGTGGTATTCCTAAACAAATAGGAACCATATTGTTATTGTAGCGATGGTGCCTTTTGTTTCCCTGCCATTTTCAGCTTGGTGCCACAGAGGAAGTTGGGTCATTTAGTATTTGTAGAGGTATTTATTTTCCATTTAAATCTTGGCTTGGAACAGAATAGCATTGGGGATAGAATTTGTGCAAGCTCAGCTATACTGCCAAAATTATGCAGCCGTTAGATGGCACAGTGTCCTAGAAGGAAGTGGCTTTGTTTAGGAATGTATGCATTTTCTGCAGTTCTTTAGTGTGAATAGTTGCAGTGCATACTTGAAAATTATTTAGACACAGCACACAGTAAGTCACGCTTACTGTTCTTTAATGCTGTACTCAGCCGTGACTCAGAGTTCCCCCACATGTGCTATTCATTTTCAGTAAAAGCAAAATCTGGTTGAATCTGTATTAACTCTTGTTGATGTGCTTCAACCAGAACATCCAAAATAATGAACAAACCTGATGAGGCCAAGAAGTCTTGAAGTATTCAGACCATTAGATTCACTTTTATTCTTTATTAGGCCAGCATTAAAACATTTATTGATCCGTGCATGGCAGCTGTATCACCTATTAGGCTCTCTTAATTGTTTTGGGCATTTGATGAGATAGTAGACAAAGGCATACATAACATACATAGCTAGATCTCTGGCTAATATTCATACTCTATATTAGCTAAGCTAGAACAGCTCCTCCTACTCAGCAAAGATTGTAAAATATATTTTTTATTATTTCACTAGTATGTATGTATGTATGTATTTTTCAAAAACTCATTTTAGTTTAGGCCATTTTTAGAAGAGCAAAGCAATTATTCAGACAAAAAGAAAAAACATTCAGTTTAGGAAAACTCCAAAGACCAGCTCCTCATCCTCCACCAACACAGGTCATCTTTGAGGCACCACATGCTCTTAAACTCATCGACGATGTTCCCTCTAATTTTTCATATGTCTGGGCATACAGACAACCTCCCTGAGCACACTGAGGACCACTGTGAGCAACATCAGAAGTGCTCGCTGTGGCCACACACCAGTATCACACCTGGGATCATAGAAAGTTTCATGGCTCATTAAAAGAATCAAATTACAACTGCAATTTCCATTAGTTTACTTTTAATATAACTCATTTGGCCCACTTAAAATGAAAAAGACAAAACTCAGTGATTGAAGATTGTTCGTGAGATTTGTAGTATGTTATGTGAGAGTCCTGCTTTGGCTTAGGTCGGTGAGGTCCAGTTTTGGCCTGGGTGAGGGTCTTGATCTGGAAGACATGAGACATACACACCTTTTAGATATAACATTTTGTTCACATTAAAACATTCACATTTTCCACAATGATGTGTGCTGTAGCTTATGATAGTGTCTTATTAGCATTTCTACTACCCATAAATGATCTAGTCATAATAGAATTTAATGATTAATATCCATAAATAAAACATCTTAGTAAATGTCACTAGAATATGCACAAATCTGACTTAAATTTTACCTTATTTTTCACGTCTGTCCTTCTCACTTCTCCAATGGTTGTACACTTTGTCCAGGTTGATGACTCCGTCTGCTTCTTGCTTTGACTTTATGCGCATCAGCTGGTCCAAATGTGTCACTTCAAGACGATTTCTGGATGCTGTTTTGATATGATTTATCAAACTAAATCCTCTTTCACAATCTGCACTGGAAACCTGGAATGTAGCACAAATATCCACAAGCTGTGAGATCTCCTTTAGCTCCTCACATTTAGGTACTGCAGCTACCATATCTGAGAATGTGCTGATTGTCCCCTGTTTAGGTTTTTGCTTCATTATGTACTTGAAGTCAGCATATTGACTGTTAATAGCCTCCATAAACTGTGGGTGCTGGAGAATGCCCTCATACCTCTTTGCCAATGTCTGCTGATCCATAGTCAAAACTGATGTCTGAGCTCAATGCTTCAATGTCAAATGCAGACCACTCCTTTAATTCATCCTCTGGAAAACAAGCATCCATGTGGTCACAGAGCTTACTAATAAAAAAAAGTAATCTCAGAATCAGAATCAGAGTACTTTATTGATCCCTTTAGGGGGTGTCCATTAGGGAAATTAGCATCTCCCCAAAGAAACATACAGCACTGTTTAAAATATTAAAAATAATAAAAATAAAAATAGAATAAAATTAGAAATAAAATAGAATAAATAAAAAATAGAATATCAATATAAAATATAAAACTATAGAAATGTAAATAAATGAACTGAATGAATGAATGAACGGAATGAATGGATGTCCCAGTATTATGTTATTGCAGTGTTCTCATCAGTATTTCTGCCGTCAGCTGATGAGGTCCCCATTGCCCCTTTGACACGGTCACTCCACTGCACGTCCTTCTCCTTCAAGTATTGGGAACGTAACTTCTCAATCTTTGCTCTAGCAAAGCAGTGTCCTTCCATCACAGTCAGATTGCGTCTTTGTAAAGTGAGGCAGAGTTGTGCTAGCTCACCTAAAATATCTCCCAGAACAGTGACAGTAACCTTGAACTTTGGATCACTCAGCTTTTTGTAGCAGTACTTTGCCATTGGATCTCTGTTATCAGTGATTTCTCTTTTGCAGTATTCTTCAAGCACAGTGTAGTTATTCAGAACAGCATTCACAGCTTGGTGTCGCGACAGCCATCGCACTTCATTCAGAGGCCTAAATGACAGTGTCTCTTCATCAAGAATCTTTGCTAGGGCCTCCAATTTGCCCTTCCTCACAGTGGACCGAGAGAAAGTGGAATATACCGTTCTAAGAAGAGTTTCCACATCTCGCATCAAAGGCACATCTTTCCAGGCATCATCAATGCCCAAGTCCTCTCTATGGGCCACACAATGTTGTTCAGTTAGGTGTGGTATTTGGCGCTTCAACAAAGCTGCAACTCCGTTGTGTTTTCCTAGCATTACTGAGGCACCATCAGAGGTCAGCATTACCATTCTCTGCATGTCCAGTATGTCCAATATCCTGAGCAGTGCATGCTGTCAGCTGGATGATGCCACCAAACACAGTTTTATCGCTGACATCATTTTCCTCCCTGAATTTGATATATATGACTAGCATTTTATGTACTGTTATGTCTGTGCCCCTCCTGGGCTACCACCTTATCGTGGTGGAGGGGTTTGCTTGTCCCAATGATCCTAGGAGCTCCGTTGTCTGGGGCTACATGCCCCTGGTAGGGCCACCCATGGCAAACAGGTCCGAGGTGAGGGATCAGACAAAGCATAGCCCAGGACCCCTTCATGATGAAGAACAACATTGGTGCCAAGTTTCCCTTGCTCGGGCTCGGGTCACCGAGGCCTCCTCCTGGAGCCAGGTCTGGGGGAGGGGCACGTTGGCGAGCGCCTGGTGGCCGGACCTCTGCCCATGTAGTCCGGCAGACTAGATATAGTTGGCCTCACCTCGACGCACGGCAAGGGCTCTGGAACCAGTCTTCTCGAGAGGGGTTGGACTCTCTACCGATGGGCAGGGGTGGCAATTCTCGTTGCTCCCCAGCTCAGTGCTTGTATATTGGAGTTTACCCCGGTGAATGAGAGGGTAGCCTCCCTTCGCCTTTGGGTGGGGGGACAGATCCTGACTGTTGTTTGTGCCTATGGCCCAAACAGCAGTTCAGCGTATCCACCCTTTTTGGAGTCCTTAGAGGGAGTGCTGGAGAGTGCTCATTCTGGGGGCTCCCTCGTCCTCCTGGGTGACTTCAATGCTCACGTTGGCAATGACAGTGTGACCTGGATAGGTGTGATTGGGAAGAATGGCCCCCCGATCTGAACCCGAGTGGTGTTTTGTTATTGGACTTCTGTGCTTGTCTCAGATTGTCCATAACAAACACCTTGTTCAGGCATAAAGGCGTCCACATGTGCACTTGGCACCAGGACACCTTAGGCCGCAGATCGATGATTGACTTTGTGGTTGTGTCATCGGATTTGCGGCCGCATGTTCTGGACACTCGGGTGAAGAGAGGGGCGGAGCTGTCAACTGATCACCACCTGGTGGTGTGTTGGCTCCGATGGTGGGGAAGGATGCCGGACAAACCGGGCAGGCCCAAACGTGTTGTGAGGGTCTGCTGGGAACGCCTGGCAGAGTCTCCTGTCAGAAGGAGCTTCAACTCACACCTCCGGGAGAGCTTTGACCGTGTCCCGGGGGAGGCGGGCGACATTGAGTCCGAGTGGACCATGTTCCGTGCCTCCATTGTTGAGGCGGCTGGCCGGTGCTGTGGCCGCAAGGTGGTTGGTGCCTGTCATGGCGGCAATGCCCGAACCCGCTGGTGGACACCAGCGGTGAGGGATGCCGTCAAGCTGAAGAAGGAGTCGTATCGGGCCTTACTTGCCTGTGGGACTCCTGAGGCAGCAGATAGGTACCGGCAGGCCAAGCGGAGTGCAACTACGGCTGTTGCCGTGGCAAAGAGTGAGGCGTGAGTATTGCGTCACTTCCTGTCTCCTCTATCGTTCGTTGGTTGCATTGTGCACGGGGTGCCGTATTCACTTAATATTGAACACTTGGTGTGTTGTATTCACTTAATATTGAACACTTGGTGTGTTGTATTCACTTTACTTAAAATTTTGAACACTTGGGACATTGTAGTCACCTGATATCAACAGTGAGAAACAACCCATATTAAACAAATACAGGGCTTCGCTGATCACTAGCGTTAGCATGGCCTCACCGTCTGTTTCACCCGGTGTCTTTGTCTGTTCAGCGTGCGAAATGTTTAGTTACTCCTCTGCCTCCCTTAGTGAAGGGAATAGGTGCAGAAAGTGTAGTTTATTTATGGCTATGGAGGCGAGACTTAGCGAGCTTGAGACGCGGTTCCGCAGTTTGGAGTTAGCTGGAGTTGCGTCAAGTAGCCAGGAGAAGCTAGCTGCTGCGGAGCCGCCTAGCGTAGCTACAGCTAGCGGTCCCCTGGCAGCAGCCGAGCAGCCGGCTAGCCAGGGTGGCTGGGTGACGGTTCGTAGGAAGCGTAGCCCAAAACAAAGGCCCACGGTGCACCACCAACCGCTTCCCGTGGCTAACCGCTTTTCCCCACTCGGCGACACACCCGCTGAGAAACCGACCCTGGTAATTGGCGACTCTGTTTTGCGCCACGTGAAGCCGACTCCAGCGACCATAGTTAGGTGCATTCCGGGGGCCAGAGCGGGCAACATAGAAGCAAATTTATGGCTACTGGCGAGACGTAATCGTAAATTTGGTAAAGTTATTATTCACGTTGGAGCCAACGACACCCGGCTTCGTCAGTCGAAGGTCACTAAAATTAACTTGGAGTCGGTGTGTAACTACGCAAAAACGATGTCGGACTCCGTAGCATTCTCTGGTCCCCTCCCCAATCTGGCCAGCGATGAGATGTTTAGCCGCATGTCATCGCTTCGTAGCTGGCTGTCACGGTGGTGCCCCGAAAACCAGGTGGCCTTTATAGACAATTGGAGCACCTTTTGGGGAAAACCTGGTCTGATTAGGAGAGACGGTGTCCATCCCACACGAGATGGTGCTTCTCTCATTTCTAGTAATCTGGCTAATTTTATTAGACCCAAAGTGACCTGACAATCCAGGGTCCAGACCAGGATGCAGAGTTGTAGTCTTACACACCTCTCTGCTGCTTCCTTAGAACCCTCATCCACCAACAATAACATATTTAACACTATAGAAGTAGTCTCTGTTCCACGGTTAAAAGTTCACCAAGCACAGAGCAGGGGAGCGGTCAATCACTGTAATCTTATTAAAATTAATACTAAAGCACAAGTTGGAGAAACTAATATCACAATTAAGTGTGGACTGTTAAATATTAGATCTCTTTTGTGTAAATCCCTATTAGTGCACGACCTGATAGCGGATCATCACATTGATTTATTTTGTCTTACTGAGACCTGGCTTCAGGAGGAGGAGTATGTGAGCTTAAATGAATCTACTCCTCCTACCCATCTTAATTATCATATTCCACGTGTTACTGGTCGAGGAGGGGGAGTGGCAGCAATCTATCACTCCAAGTTATTAATTAATCCCAGACCAAAACATAGCTTCAGTTCATTTGAAAGCCTGACTCTTGGCATCACTCATCTGAACTGGAGGACAGAAAAGCCACTTCTGTTTGTAGTTGTATATCGGCCCCCTGCTGGGCCACATTCAGAGTTCCTGTCTGAGTTCTCTGATTTCTTATCTGACTTGGTCCTTAGAACGGAAAAAGTCATTATCATTGGAGACTTTAATATCCATATGTACGTTATAAATGACAGCTTTAGAAATGGCTTCATTTCATTACTTGAGTCAGTTGGTTTCCTCCAGCAGATAAACCAACCAACTCATAGCTTTAACCACACCCTAGATCTAGTTCTGACTTATGGTGTTAAGTGTTAAGGTAGAACATGTGTCAGTGTTCCCTCAGAACCCAGCCCTGTCAGACCATTCTTTGATCACTTTTACATTTATGATTAAGGATTCTTCTATGCTCAGAACAAAGTCTTACTATAGCAGATGTCTTTCAGATAATGCTGTAGCTAAGTTTAAGGTGGTGTGCCCCCTGGTATAATTCACATATCAGGACCCTCAAGCAGAAAGTGCGAAGACTGGAAAGGAAGTGGCATTCTTGTAAAATAGACAGCTACCATGTAGCCTGGAAAGACTGTCTATTAGTTTACAAAAAGGCCCTTCGCAAGGCTAGAACAGCTTATTTTTCTTCTTTGATTGAGGAAAATAAGAGCAACCCCAGGTTTCTTTTCAGCACTGTGGCCAAATTAACTAAGAGTCACAGTGTTTAGATCCACGTATCCCTTCTTCCCTGAGTGGTGAAGACTTCATGAGCTTCTTCACTGATAAAGTTCTAGCTATCAGAGAGAAAGCTAACCAGGCCATCCCAACAACTGGACCATCACCAGATGTGCCGACTGTGGGAACATACAGTTTCTCCAACGAGCCCTTAAACTCTTTCTGCCCTATATATTTTTCTGAGGCATCTTCGCTAATTCAGAAATCCAAGACCACCACGTGTCTTTTAGATCCCATCCCAACACACCTGTTGAAGGATGTTTTACCATTGATAGGCAGTTCTATCCTGGACCAGATCAATGGTTTTTTAGTGTCAGGTTATGTACCCTGGTCCTACAAGGTGGCAGTGATTAAGCCGTTGCTTAAAAAACCATCACTGGATCCTGATGTCTTAGCAAATTATAGGCCAATATCCAACCTTCCTTTTACCTCTAAAGTTCTAGAGAAGGTGGTGGTGACTCAGTTACTGGAGCACCTGCAGAGGAACAGCCTGTTTGAGATGTTTCAGTCAGGCTTTAGAGCTCACCACAGCACAGAAACAGCACTTCTTAAAGTCACTAATGATCTTCTCATAGCTTCCGATCATGGACTGGTCTCTATGCTGGTTCTGCTGGACCTCAGTGCTGCTTTTGATACAGTTGATCACAGCATCCTGTTACATAGACTGGAACATGTGATTGGGATTAAAGGGACAGCACTAGACTGGTTTAGATCATACTTATCCGATAGATACCAGTTTGCCCATGTCCATGGTGTTCCCTCCTCATACAGTAGGGTTAGCCATGGAGTTCCTCAAGGTTCTGTACTCGGACCAATCCTCTTCACATTGTACATGCTTCCCTTAGGGAACATTATTCGGCAGCATGGGATAAATTTTCATTGTTATGCTGATGACACTCAGCTCTATTTATCCATGAAACCCGAGGAGACAGAGAAGTTAGTGAAGCTCCAGACCTGTCTTAAAGACATAAAGTCCTGGATGTCTTCAAATTTCCTCCTCCTTAACCCATGAAAAACTGAGGTCATGGTGTTTGGTCCTGAACCTCTCAGGGATAGATTAGATCACATGATCACTCTAGATGGTATCTCATTAACATCTAGTCTCTCTGTGAGGAATCTAGGAGTAACTTTTGATCAAAATCTCTCCTTCAACTCACACATTAAAAAAGTCTCCAGAAGTGCCTTTTTTCACTTGAGGAACATCACAAAGATCAGGAAACTGCTGACGCGGCATGATGCTGAAAAGTTAGTCCATGCATTTGTTACTTCCAGGCTGGACTACTGTAACTCTTTATTATCAGGGTGTCCAAACAACTCTTTAAGAAGCCTCCAGTTGATCCAAAATGCTGCAGCCAGAGTTCTGACAGGTATTGACAAAAGAGATCACATTACTCCTGTACTGGCGTCGCTTCATTGGCTGCCCGTTAAATTTAGAATAATTTTTAAAACCCTTCTTTTGACCTACAAGGTCCTCAGAGGCCTAGCTCCATCCTGCCAGGAGGAGCTAGTGATACCTTATCAGCCCAATAGACCACTCCGCTCTCAGAATGCTGGTCTACTTGTGGTTCCCAGAGTTTCTCGGAGTAGAATGGGGGGCCGAGCATTTAGCTACCAGGCCCCCCTGCTATGGAACCAGCTCCCTGTCCAGGTACGGGAGGCTGACTCCATTGCTACTTTTAAGATCAGACTCAAAACCTACCTCTTTGAAAAAGCTTATTGTTACTAATTCAGTCGTTCCAGTTACTATCATAGACAGACAAATTATCATACTTAGGGGGTCGTCTAATCGTTAGGTCACATCTTAGTTATGCTGTTATAGGCCAAGGCTGCCGGGGTCCGGAAACATGATCACCTGACAGGCCTCTGTCACTCCACTGGGTCATGGTTTCCTCTCCTCTCCTCTCCTTTCCTCTCCTCATCAAGCAGACTAGTTATGCTGATTCTTGTGTAGTTTTTCTGCTTCTCCCCCCCCCCCCCCCCCCCCCCCTATTTATTTACAGGTATCGCCGCCCTCGGAGCTGCATAATGACCTCCGGCCCCGCTGAAGTGATTGTACATCATATTTTTTGTGTGTGTTTCTGTGCTCTGTGCCTCTCCTCTCTTCTCCTTCTCCTTCTCCTTCTCCTTCTCCTTCTCCTTCTCCTTCTCCTTCTCCTCTCCCTCTCCCTCTCCCTCTCCTCTCCTTTCCTCTCCTCTCCTCTTTCCCCTCCTCCTCCTTCTCCTTCTCCTCTCCTCTACCTCCCCTTCACTCTACTTCTCCTCTCCTCTACCCCTCTCCTCTCCTCTCCTACCTATTCTATCCTCTACCTGTCCTCCCCCTTCTCCTCTCTCTTTACCCAGCTGGCCATCAGCAGGAGGGTCCCCCTACATGAGCCTGGTCCTGCTCAAGGTTTCTTCCTGTTAAAGGGGAGTTTTTCCTTGCCACTGTTGCTTGTCTGGGGTCAGGCCCTGGGATTCTGGAAAGCGCCTTGAAACAATTTTGATTGTATAAGACGCTATATAAATAAAGATTGATTGATTGATTGAAAGACCCCGGCATGGGAAGAGGTCGGTGAGGCCATGGAGAACGACTTTCGGACGGCCTCGAAAAGGTTCTGGACCACCATCAGGCGTCTGAGGAAGAAGAAGCAGTGCACTGTCAACACTGTGTATAGTGGTGATGGTGTGCTGCTGACCTCAACTCTGGATGTTGTGGATCGGTAGAAGGAATACTTCGAGGACCTCCTCAATCCCACCAACACACCTTCCAGTGAGTAAGTAGAGCCTGGGGACCTGGGGATAGGCTCTCATATCTCCGGGGCTGAAGTTGCCAAGGTAGTCAAAAAAACTCCTCGGTTGCAAGGCCCCGGGGTTGGATGAGATCCGTCCAGAGTTCTCTAAGGTTCTGGATGTTGTAGGGCTGTCGTGGTTGACTCGACTCTGCAACATTGCGTGGACATCAGGGGCAGTGTCGCTGGATTGGCAGACCGGGGTGGTAGTCCCTCTTTTTAAGAAGGGGCACCGGAGGGTGTGTTCCAACTATAGGAGATCACACTCCTCAGCCTCCCTGGTAAGGTCTATTCAGGAGTACTGGAGAGGAGGGTCCGCCAGATAGTCGAACCTCGGATTCAGGAGGAGCAATGTGGTTTTCATCCTGGGCGTGGAACAGTGGACCAGCTCTACACCCTCAGCAGGGTCCTCGAGGGTGCATTCAAATCAAATCAAATCAATCTTTATTTATATAGCGTCTTATACAATCAAAATTGTTTCAAGGCGCTTTCCAGAATCCCAGGGCCTAACCCCAGACAAGCAACAGTGGCAAGGAAAAACTCCCCTTTAACAGGAAGAAACCTTGAGCAGGACCAGGCTCATGTAGGGGGACCCTCCTGCTGATGGCCGGCTGGGTAAAGAGAGAGGAGAGGAGAAGGAGAAGGAGGGGGAAGAGGAGAGGAGGGGAGAGAGAGAAGGAGAGGAGAGGCACAGAGCACAGAAACACACACAAAGCGGGGCCGGAGGTCATCATGCAGCTCCGAAAGGTGGCGATACCTGTAAATAAACAGAGAGGGGAGGGGGGGGAGAAGCAGAAAAACTACACAGGAATCATCATAACTAGTCTGCTTAATGAGGAGGAGGAAAGGAAACCATGACCCAGTGGGGTGACAGAGGCCTGTCAGGTGATCATGTTTCTGGACCCCGGCAGCCTTGGCCTATAACAGCATAGCTAGAATGTGACCTAATGATTAGACGACCCCCTAAGTATGATAATTTTTCTATCTATGATAGTAACTGGAACTACAAAATTAACAACAATAAGCTTTTTCAAAGAGGTAGGTTTTAAGTCTGATCTTAAAAGTAGCGATGGAGTCAGCCTCCCGTACCTGGACAGGGAGCTGGTTCCATAGCAGGGGGGCCTGGTAGCTAAATGCTCGGCCCCCCATTCTACTCCTAGAAACTCTGGGAACCACAAGTAGACCAGCATTCTGAGAGCGGAGCGGTCTATTGGGCTGGTAAGGTATCACTAGCTCCTCCAGGTAGGATGGAGCTAGGCCTCTGAGGACCTTGTAGGTCAGAAGAAAGGTTTTAAAAATTATTCTAAATTTAACGGGCAGCCAATGAAGCGACGCCATTACAGGAGTTATGTGATCTCTTTTGTCAATACCTGTCAGAACTCTGGCTGCAGCATTTTGGATCAGCTGGAGGCTTCTTAAAGAGTTGTTTGGGCACCCTGATAATAAAGAATTACAATAGTCCAGCCTGGAAGTAACAAAAGCATGAATTAACTTTTCAGCATCAGGCTGCGTCAGTAGCTTCCTGATCTTTGAGATGTTCCTCAGGTGAAAAAAGGCACTTCTGGAGACTTTTTTAATGTGTGAGTTGAAGGAGAGATTTTGATCAAAAGTTACTCCTAGATTCCTCACAGAGAGACTAGATGTTAATGAGATACCATCTAGAGTGATCATGTGATCTAATCTATCCCTGAGAGGTTCAGGACCAAACACCATGACCTCAGTTTTTCCTGAGTTAAGGAGGAGGAAATTTGAAGACATCCAGGACTTTATGTCTTTAAGACAGGTCTGGAGCTTCACTAACTTCTCTGTCTCCTCGGGTTTCATGGATAAATAAAGCTGAGTGTCATCAGCATAACAATGAAAATTTATCCCATGCTGCCGAATAATGTTCCCTAAGGGAAGCATGTACAAGGTGGAGAGGATTGGTCCAAGTACAGAACCTTGAGGAACCCCAGGGCTAACCCTACTGTATGAAGAGGGAACGCCATGGACATGAGCAAACTGGTATCTATCAGATAAATATGATCTAAACCAGTTTAGTGCTGTCCCTTTAATCCCAATCACATGTTCCAGTCTATGTAACATGATACTGTGATCAACTGTATCAAAAGCAGCACTGAGATCCAGCAGAACCAGCATAGACACCAGTCCATGATCTGAAGCTATGAGAAGATCATTAGTAACTTTAAGAAGTGCTGTTTCTGTGCTGTGATGAGCTCTAAAGCCTGACTGAAACATCTCAAACAGGCTGTTCCTCTGCAGGCGCTCCAGTAACTGAGTCACCACCACCTTCTCAAGAACTTTAGAGATAAAATGAAGGTTGGATATCGGCCTATAATTTGCTAATACGTCAGGATCCAGTAATGGTTTTTTTAAGTCACGGCTTAATCACTGCCACCTTGTAGGACCGGGTTACATAACCTGACACTAAAGAACCATTGATCTGGTCCAGGATAGAACTGCCTATCACTGGTAAAACATCCTTCAACAGGTGTGTTGGGATGGGATCTAAAAGACACGTGGTGGTCTTGGATTTCTGAATTAGCGAAGATGCCTCAGAAAAATATATAGGGCAGAAAGAGTTTAAGGGCTCGTTGGAGAAACTGTATGTTCCCACAGTCAGCACATCTGGTGATGATCCAGTTTTTGGGATGGCCTGGTTAGCTTTTTCTCTGATAGCTAGAACTTTATCAGTGAAGAAGCTCATGAAGTCTTCACCACTAAGGGAAGACGGGATACGTGGATCTAAAACACTGTGGCTCTTAGTTAATTTGGCCACAGTGCTGAAAAGAAACCTGGGGTTGCTCTTATTATCCTCAATTAAAGAAGAAAAATAAGCTGTTCTAGCCTTACGGAGGGCCTTTTTATAAACTAATAGACAGTCTTTCCAGGCTACATGATAGCTGTCTATTTTACAGAAATGCCATTTCCTTTCCAGCTTTGCACTTTCTGCTTGAGGGTCCTAATATGTGAATTATACCAGGGGGCACACCTCTGATTTACTATTTTCTTTTTCAGGGGGGCAACAGAATCAAGCGTGATTCTCAGTGAGGTTGCTGCACCTTCAGCAATAGAGTCAACCTCAGCAGGGCTAAGATTATAATGATTTGTCCAGCAAAGTGCTTTGTCCGCTCTGTGTGTCCATCAGGGTGCTGTGCATGTCCCGTGAGCTGTGTGAATCCTGTGAGATATGTGTGTGAGGTGAGCAGAGCTCAGCCACTCTTGTGGCCATCTGCTCCACCAGCTCTCTGGTGAGGTGCTGACTCCTGAGGTCCAGGTCCCCCTGCAACCCTGCTGGCTCCTTCACCTCCACGGCTATGCCTGCCATTGTGCTCTGTGTGTGCCTCTCTGACTCTGTATTTGTGTTGTGCTTGTGCTTGAGTGTGATACTACCTGTGACACTCTGTGCGCTTTGCGCGGACTCGCTGCCCTCGTTGTGCACGCGCTGCCCGGACGGGTGGCCGACGATCCTCCGCGTTATTTGGACATTACCGGATCACATGACCCTCCTCCCCACAACCAAAACACTTCAGAGAATCAGTGGTGACATAAACGGTGAAATCTAAACTCATCCACTTTGAAGCTAAGAGCCAAATTGAGCCAGGCCACACTCCTCCCCAGACACACTGACCGGTGGGAAGAGTTTGATGGCGTGTCTGCAGGTGAGTTTCTCCAACCCGGAGGCACTGTGACCGCCAGACAATTCAAAAAATCTGCGAACAAACGACCACCAATTACAGAAAAGTGCTCCCCAATGATATTAAGCACCACCCAGGGTGACAATAAAGGTTAGAAATTAGAAAAGGTTTGAAAAAATGCTCCTAACAATCACTCACTCCTGCAGCAGAGAGAGATGAGTGAGTCATACAGATGAGTGTTTAGTATAGTAAAGGGAGAGTCAGAGAGGAAGTGATGAACTCCATGTGTTGTGGATGAGTGCTCCAGAAGTCACTCTGTTTACAGACATACTGTATCTGCTGTTGAATTTCAGGCTGAGAAAAAGAAAATGTACCGCCTTCACATATTCCCTTTTCATCTTCATGTCTGACTGATTATACTGGTGCATCAGATTGTCTCATCTCGTGCTGAGTGTGTCTACCAGTGAGTTTGTCTGTTCATGTGTTTGTGTCAGCCTGACAGGATCTAGTAATCTGCTGTTTATCAGGCTCAAGACTGGGGTCAGACCATGCCAGGCTCCAGGAGAGCAGCCTCCACAGTACTTGGTTATTGCATTTTAATATGACGCATGCAAGCATGCAGTAGTGTTCATTACCAGGCATTTGAGGGTAGAAGGTTCACAAACTCATTTGCCTGATGAGGTATGATAGATTGTAGATTATTGGTAATGCACCCAGCAATAGGTTTTACAACACATCTGTAAATGATATAATTTAATAACTAAGGTCGATATTCCCTAAACATTGCACATTGTGCGTCTTTGCTATCTACTGGCAGAGCAGTAGTCACTGCAGAATTAGAAATGGAAAATTACGGTTTAATGGCATGTTTGTGCAGGTGAATCTGGTTTATTGTTTTGTGACTCTCATAATTACAGACTACACATTGGATCACTATCAGCAGTGAAAGTTAGGTGGGAAAAAAATAAAATAAAGCTATTCTCTTTGAGGTTTCTGGACTATCTAGGCCTAACTTCTACGCAGTAGTGGAACAAACTAAAGTTCGATGTCCTTGCAAATGAGTAACATAGCTGGATTTTTGCATTTCCTTTCCAAACTCAGAGCTTGTAACCGTGGATCAGTAAACCAAAAGCTCTTATTGTGAAGTGGGTTTGAGTAGTGGAAGCGAATATGGAGGCTTGCGCTACATTGTCCTTCAGCCCTGCAGGTCAGCTCATCTGTCACCTTTGGTGCTAAAAACAAGGAGCAGTAGGGAAAATAGGAGGAAGATATTAGACATGATTCCCTCAGTAACTGATGTCTGATGTCTTCATTTTAAACTGTGTTTAGAGATGTGCCAGCACTGCTGACTATTTAAGCTTTCACTATGTTCTCCTTTAAATTAAACTCTACTTGATAAGTGATTTCATTTGTGTAAATAGGGCTTCTTTATCAGAAGTTATTGGATATTTGATACCTGAATTTGGAGAAAATGGGGAGGGATAAACTAGAGGTAACAGAAATAGAGACATGCATGGTTTTCATTTATGGCTTTTCAAAATAGTTGGTGACCCAGAGCATTAACAGTTTCTCTCTGCTTCCTTTTCTCTTCCTCCCTCCACAGTTCCGGAGATTTCTCTGTGATTCACCGTTAGAGGTATGTATTTCCGTTGGCATGTTGACAGTTAATTACAAGTGGTTATTCACCCAGACGGGTTACCTGTAAGGACTTGCCCCCGAATAAAGAAAAGGATTTTCTCATGGAATTATGGCACAGAAAATGAGCGGTTCTTAAATGTACTGCACATCAATAGTATATCTTTTGCAACACACTCATTTAAATAAACATAATCTGTTTTGTCCAGCATACACTATTTACATTTTCTGTCTCACACTCCATCTCTCCTCTAAAATCCTTTACACTGGATCGACCAGGGTTTTTCACTAAAGGTTGTTTTGTACTATGCCCATGTACAACAGTACAATAGTTATGTGAAATAAATGGCTGTAATCTGTGTGCCTATGGTGACTGCTATTGTACTATAACAGCCCTCTTGCTATGATGACAGCTCTGTGACATCAAACACTAGGATCTCACAAATGCTTTACAGAAAGTACAACCGGAGCATACTTTTAATAAGATAAATGTCTCCTACATTTTTGCAATGGTAACATTTCAGTCAGAATAGAGTGCCTCTCCCAAACAATGTGGTTGTTAGATTTTTGAATAATTGCATTTCATGCAACATGCCACTCCCTATGCATTTGTACACTTTATACTGTTAAATAATTGAAATTGTAGATGGTTTTGAAGGATATTGATTTTATCTGTAACTTTGAGTAATGTAACTGTTTTAGCAAGCTCTTGGCATGCCTTATTACACCAGAGATTAAACTACAACCACTTGAAGAGGGTTGAAGGCCAGGAGCAGACAAACTGACTGGCAGATTTAATCTGTTACTCTGTCCCATTTTACCAAAATTGTTTATATACAGAGAATGGAAACAGAGTACATCATATTATAGCAGTGAAGTAAATCTTATTCTTATCTTATTCTTTTTTGCTAGTCTCTCTATTGCCTGCCTTTCTCTAAATGGTTTGCATTTTAGAGTTGTTGTGCATGACTGTAATGCAGTAGCCCTACACGATGGTCTCCATCTGTCTCTACTCTGCACTATTAAAAGAACACACTTGGATAGTCACTCACCAGAAGGATTTTTATTTTGTGATCTGTAATCGGCATCCTTGCAAATCCTCTTTTATACAACTGAATTAAACAAGCAATGGCGCAAATGATAAATAGCACCTAGGCTGGCAGATTTAATCTGTTACTCTGTCCCATTTTACCAAAATTGTTTATATACAGAGAATGGAAACAGAGTATATCATATTATAGCAGTGAAGTAAATCTTATTGTTATCAGCTGTAACCCCCCCCCCCCCCCCCCCCCCCCCCCCCCCCCCCCCCCAAAAAAAAATCAACCAGCCGTGCCAGTACCTGAAAACAAGTCAGCCTGAAAGAAATTACGTTTTTGCTTATTGACATTTCTATGCTACCTGTTACTTGTTAGCAATTGTATATAGATATACAAGTTTCTGTTGTTGTTCATTGCATGAATCAGAACTTAATTGTCCATAGTAGGTTGAAGCATCCCACAGCTGCAGAATCGTAATTTAGGTTAAGCAGAAAAACACATAAAAATGTGAACCAGTCCTGCTGCTCTTTTTCATTTTCATTGAGAAATAAGCAGCAGTCAGGCAATTTATTTAGTGGAACAAAAGCACCATTTTATAATTTGACTATATCCCTGAAAATCGAAATCTGTTTTGTTGCCATTACTCTTATTTGTTTATTTCACATGAAAACCACAAATTAGATTTCTATCTTCATTTTTTTTCCACTTTTGGTGGCATGATAGTTTCAGTGCTTTCTGCTATTGGGATTGGATTCAACCATTTCAACCTTTCTTGAGCATGCTAGTCCCATAGTCCTATGTTTGGACCATATGAAAGTGATTTGGGACTGGGGAGAAAACTCTGGGGTGGTTTGAAACATTTTAAAGAAAGTTTAGATTGTTGCCACAGTGGCACGGACACAACCATTAAACTGTCATCTGAGGTCAGGCACAGGTCAGACAGGAAACAGCGTGAATAAACACACATTTTCAGAGGGCTATATGTTCTTTAATATATGGGCTATATGTTCATTTTTACATACCAAAGGTTTGGTAAGAAGCCCCTCCTCTAACATGCTCTAATCCAATCTTGACTTTGCTTTTAAATGGCCTCTGACAAAGCTTTCAGTATTTCTTGGTCTACTAGTGCCAAGAAATAACAAACATTTCCACTAACTGTGCACTCACACACAGATTACACACAGATTGTTCCAGATTTGGACACCACCAGCTTTCCCTATACCAACTTTTGTCTTTCTCCATTTTTGCCTTCCTTTAGAAAAGGTCACATTAAGGTCATCATCTCTATATCAAATTTCTTCTGATGTTGAGCCACAGTTAGACAGGTTTTCCCCACCTTCTTTCACTCACACACAACACCGAAATGCACTCTGGTAGACATTGTGTAAGACTGGAGTGTTTGAGTGTGTTGAATGGATACAATTTTCATTTATTTAATATGCATTCATTTCATTTAGTGCCAGAGCTGTTCAAGAAAACCTTATATAGTGAGGAATGTGGCACACACACCCCTTTGGGGTTAAAGGCCTCAAGCATAATGCATGTCAAATATTTAAGTGTTTTATGAACCGTTGGAGCCAAGCATGTAGCCCTATACCTACATTCTTTCATATCACATGAAGAGAGCAGACATAAACATATAGGGGAAATGTTGGCAACACTCCACCATCTCCTGGTGAAATGAATTTTTCCTCATGAAGGGTCTTTTATTAAATAGTCCTCTCCTGGAGTGTTTCTGTGGGCCTGACTCCATCCCCCTCCCCCTCCCCCACCCCCCAACAAATATGAGCTCTTGCACTCCTCGCACTCCACATTTGGGAGCCATTACTAGACTGAACATGAGGCTACTGTACGCCCCCACACTTAATGTGTGAGGCCTGGCAGGGGAAAAGTCTGCCTTAATACACCACAATAAATGTGTGTACGTGAGACAGGAAGTTAGTCTGTTAACCAAGTCAAAGTTTTCTGTAAAGTACTATGTTGTCCTTTTATGATTTATGTCCTTAATACAAACTGCACCACCTGAATGACTTGTACTTTTCTGAGCAACACCTTTAACTGTTCTATTTTTATTTTCTCTGTCTTAAGGCTGAATATTCAGTGGATGGACCTACCATGGGCTATGGTTCCTTCCACCAGCAATATTGGCTGGATGGGCAAATTGTTGCAGTGGGTGTGATCGATATCCTGCCGACCTGTGTATCTTCTGTCTACCTGTTCTACCACCCAGATTTTGCCTCATTGTCACTGGGCTCCTACTCTGCTCTCAGGTCAGCCATCTTAACCATTTTCTGGTATAGAAAAACATCTCATGATGAGGATGGATCTCATTTTTAGGGTTTGTACAGTCTTGAAACCCTGGAAGAAGCTTTTTAAAGATTATGCAAAAATGTAATGTGACCAAGTATATATGAAATATACAAATGTAAGATTCAACCAGTAATTGTAGCCCTGCTGACTGCTGACCTGTCTTTATCATGAATCTTTCATGATGATGATTGTTCATTGCATTCGCTTCACTGCACAGTTTGTATGCATATGGACGTGTTGTATGGATAACCTTTGGCATGTATGTTGTGATCACTAATTCAGATCCTACTTACAGAATAGGCATTTTCCTGCAACTTTCAAAAAAAATGTGGTCAGGTTCACCAGGTCGGGTTACTGAAATAAATAAATATAAGTGATGTGGCAGAATGATGAACCACTGTGGAGTCCACCTGCGTGTGAGACGTACCCCTGCGTACCCTGCTGGAAATTACTGTTGGCCACCAGGGGGATTTTTAATGTGTGTTCCATGATCAAGTCAGATGTTAAAATATTCACAATGACGACCTCATTTAGTTCAAGAAAACAGTCTTAATAGAGATATTTGTGACTTACCATATTGTGACAGTTGTCGAGAGGCATTTCTTAGTTCTAATAGGACATTCTTCTATATTGAATTTGGGGTTCCGCCCTTTGTTCTTTTATTCTTCTACACTTTTCATTTGTCCTCCCCTTAACCTCTCTCCCTGAGTCTTGGTATGTATGCTTGGTATTGTGAATGGTGGGCACAGGTGTTACTATACAGGTGCAGTAAAACTATAAGTGAATAATTAAAGTGAAATAATTGGGTGGAAGAGCTCTGCCACACACAGAACACACAGTCTCATATATCATATTATAACTGTATAACAGAGTGCTCATTCGGTGTAGGACGCCTTGAAGAACAGAGCCATGTGGGACTAAAACCCTCGTCCATGATTACAGATGCAAGAGCCCAGGCTTTGATAAATGCTTTACATTCACTGGTCTGCTTAACTTGGTCTGCTTGGTCCAGAATGTACAGATTCCACATGCATACAGCCATTGTCAAGCAACAACCATTTTAGGACATTACAGATATGAAGGATATGATTACATTTTAGATATGAAGGATAATATCATCTGAAATGTCACAGAGAGATTTGGAATTGTGTAGATTCTTGTGATTCTTTCCCCTTAGATTACATTATTGCTATACATGTATGGTGGACACGAGCAACATTATTTGAGTCCATGTGCAACATAGTGTGCTCATGTTATATAGGAATGGAAACAGGGAAGGGGGATGTTTAAATTGTTTTGCTGCAGTGCAGCTCCTTCTTCCATGAACCCTGAGGGCAGGAAGAGGAGAACTAAAAAGGCATAATGGGATGCCTTTGGCACTGAATGTAAGATACACAGCTGCCATCCTGCCTGCATCACTTTCTTTTGGAGATGTTCTTATTATGTGTTTTGTTCTAACTATTACACCATGTCTCTCAGGAAAGTTTTAATTTGCTACCATAATGTGCCACTGTCCACTTCCCACAAGCAATTCATTGAAACTAAACACAGCTGTCTGCTGGATTTGTTTGACTTTAACCAGCTCACTCTGTTTCTGATGCCTACTTTTATAATACCATTGAAAATTAGGAATTTCAGTCAGGATATAGAAAGTGATTATTTACTACATAATGTATTTAGTGGGGTTTCATAATATTCAAATTTACTAACACTTCAAAATTAATAGCTATATGGAATGTGATTATCTGGATACAAGTAAAAATAAACAAGGATATTATTTGATACCAAACATGTGTAATTTTCTAAAAGAAATGTTCTGCATCTCCCTAGCAACCTGAAACACAACAGCAAAATATGAAGAGTTCATTAATAACTTTGATCTGATACACCGATTGAAGATTATACGTAGAATTTTATGAACAAGCCTAAAACAAACGATGCAATGTTCAGTGTTGGAGCAACTGTCATTGATAATGGTTTGCTAATGAGACATTTGCACATGTGCGCGGGGCTGACAACACCTTGTTTAATGCACCATTATGAAGCCTTTGTGTCTGGTTGTATGTTCGTGCATGTCGCATCAGTATGAGAGGAGCTGTGCAGGAGCAGAGGGCTTGATAATTGGCTTGTGCTGGAGTGTCAGATGGCTGAAGAGGGGATAATGGTTGACTCAAGCTGCAGCCATGAGGTGGAGGTGGGGTGTGAAGGCCTTAAGTGAAGGGGGGAGCGCAGAGCTTTTTTGTGAATCGGCCCTTTGCCTCTTTTGACCTCCCCCCCTCCCATTTCAGTCCTGCCGGGGTCCTTTTGTGGAGAGGGGATGGGAACCCAGGAACCTGGCAGTAAGCGGCTGACCTTCTTGCACCTCTTTCTAGCAGCCTCTCTTCTCTTGCCTTTTCTCTTTCTTGGCCCTCCTCTTTTATATTCTTCTCCTGCTCTGGCTCTCTCCCAGTATCTTCCCCTCCCAGGCTTTGCTCCCTGCTTTGTCCCATGTCTTATTTTTCATGGCATTTATTTTATTTAAAGGCCTCCTTTTCTCTCTCTTGAGTATGGCCAGAAAGGACACCCTCCCCCTTCATTTAAGCAAATGAAACATAGAGGGTGGAAGGAAGAGGGGAAAAAAGGCAGAGAAAAAAGAGGGGGAATTTTGTTATGGAATAGAGAAGGAAATGGTAGATAAAGAGAAAAATGGCTTTTAGAAAAAGGATACAATCAAAGAAGAACCTTCTGCAGGGAAAATAAAACAATATGGACTTTTACTCTATTTGAAGATGCATGCTAAATTTTCCAAGTTCTAAATCACCCAGTCTCTCCTTCTCCGTTTTCTTTAGTGATTAAGGGATCAATGCAGATGGAGAAGGGCACAGTTTTGTGTAATGAAATGAGAACAAGAAATGCTGCCTTTTTGAGTATGGCTGTTTACTTCCTCAGCTATGGCATTGTGTCATTCATAGCTGCCCAATTTAGGTAATGTCTTCATTTATATGCTGGTATGCTAACCTATGAGGAAAAGAATCTCATCTTTTAGTTGGAGTACACAATTATCCGGATTTTTTAATACTCATATATTCCACATTATTCTGGCTCAAAACCACTTTTACTCTGGTGAGTCATTTGTTTAGCTCACTTTTAATCCATGTATAAATTTGTATCTTAACCAAAAATTTGGAAATTTCTTGGAACCATCTGCCAAAAACAATAAATTGTGATGCATATAATTGATGGCCTGGTGGTGATGGCCTGGTGGCCGGACCTCTGCCCATGGAGTCAGGCCGGGCACAGCCCGAAGAGGCAACATGGGACCCACTTCCCGTGGGCTCACCACCTGCAGGAGGGGCCAAGGGGGTCGGGTGCATTGTGTTTTGAGGAGCGGCCGAAGGCAGGGACCTTGGCGGTCTGATCCCCGGCTGCATAAACTGGCTCTAGGGACATGGAATGTCACCTCTCTGGTGGGAAAGGAGCCTGAGTTGGTGCGCGAGGTTGAGAAGTTGCGACTAGATATAGTTGGCCTCACCTCAACACACAGCAATGGCTCTGGAACCAGTCTTCTCGAGAGGGGTTGGACTCTCTACCACTCTGGAGTTGCCAATGGTGAGAGGCGATGGGCAGGGGTGGCAATTCTCGTTGCTCCCCAGCTCAGTGCCTGTATATTGGAGTTTACCCCGGTGAATGAGAGGGTAGCCTCCCTTCGCCTTCAGGTGGGGGGACGGATCCTGACTGTTTTTTGGGCCTATGGCCCAAACAGCAGTTCAGCGAATCCACCCTTTTTGGAGTCCTTAGAGGGAGTGCTGGAGAGAGCTCATTCTGGGGGCTCCCTCGTCCTCCTGGGTGACTTCAATGCTCACGTTGGCAATGACAGTTTGACCTGGAGAGGTGTGATTGGGAAGAACGGCCCCCCTGATCTGAACCCGTGTGGTGTTTTGTTATTGAACTTCTGTGCTCGCCTCAGATTGTCCATAACAAACACCTTGTTCAGGCATAAAGGCGTCCACATGTGCTCTTGTCACCAGGACCCCTTAGGCCGCAGATTGATGATCGACTGTGTGGTTGTGTCATCGGATTTGCGGCCGCATGTTCTGGACACTCGGGTGAAGAGAGGGGCGGAGCTGTCAACTGTCAACCACCTGGTGGTGTGTTGGCTCCAATGGTGGGGAAAGATGCCGGATAGACTGGGAACGCCTGGCAGAGTCTCCTATCAGAAGGACCTTCAACTCACACCTCCGGGAGAGCTTTGACCATGTCCCGGGGGAGGCGGGGGACATTGAGTCCAAGTGGACCATGTTCCGTACCTCCATTGTTGAGGCGGCTGACCGGTGCTGTGGCCGCAAGGTGGTTGGTGCCTGTCGTGGCGGCAATGCCCGAACCCGCTGGTGGACACCAGCAGTGAGGGATGCCGTCAAGCTGAAGAAGGAGTCGTATCGGGCCTTACTGGCCTGTGGGACTCCTGAGGCAGAAGATAGGTACCGGCAGGCCAAGCAGAGTGCAGCTATGGCTGTTGCCGAGGCAAAGACCGGGGCATGGGAAGAGTTCGGTGAGGCCATGGAGAACGACTTTCAGACGGCCTCGAAAAGGTTCTGGACCACCATCAGGCGTCTGAGGAAGAAGAAGCAGTGCACTGTCATGCTGTGTATAGTGGTGATGGTGTGCTGCTGACCTCAACTCAGGATGTTGTGGATCGGTGGAAGGAATACTTCGAGGACCTCCTCAATCCCACCAATGCGCCTTCCAGGAAGCAGGGCCTAGGGACCTGGGGATAGGCCCTCATATCTCCGGGGCTGAAGTTGCCGAGGTAGTAAAAAAAACTCCTCGGTGGCAAGGCCCCGGGGGTGGATGAGATCCGCCCAGAGTTCCTTAAGGCTCTTGATGTTGTAGGGCTGTCGTGGTTGACTCAACTCTGCAACATCGCGTGGACATCGGGGGCAGTGCCGCTGGATTGGCAGACCGGGGTGGTAGTCCCTCTTTTCCAACTATAGGGGGATCACACTCCTCAGCCTCCCTGGTAAGGTCTATTCAGGGGTACTGGAGAGGAGGGTCTGCCGGATAGTCGAACCTCGGATTCAGGAGGAGCAATGTGGGTTTCGTCCTGGGCGTGGAACAGGGGACCAGCTCTTCACCCTCAGCAGGGTCTTCGAGGGTTTATGTGAGTTTGCCCAACCAGTCCACATGTGTTTTGTGGACTTGGAGAAGGCATTCGACCGTGTCCCTCGGGGGGTCCTGTGGGGGGTCCTCCAAGAGTATGGTGTGTCGGGCCCGCTGATACGGGCCATCCGCTCCCTGTACGATCGGTGTCAGAGTTTGGTCCGCATTGCTGGCAGTAAGTCGAACTCGTTTCCGGTGAAGGTTGGTTTCTGCAAGGGCTGCCCTTTGTCACCGATTCTGTTCATAATTTTTATGGACAGAATTTCTAGGTGCAGTTATGGTGTTGAGGCGGTCCGGTTTGGTGACCTCAGGATCGTGTCTCTGCTTTTTGCAGATGATGTGGTCCTGTTGGCGTCATCGGCCCGTGACCTACAACTATCACTGGATTGGTTCGCCACCGCATGTGAAGCAGCTGGGATGAAAATCAGCACCTCCAAATCCGAGGCCATGGTTTTCAACCGGAAAAAGGTGGAGTGCCTTCTCCGGGCCAAGGAGGAGATCCTGCCCCAAGTGGAGGAGTTCAAGTACCTCGGGGTCTTGTTCACGAGTGAGGGAAGAATGGAGCAGGAGATTGACAGGCGGATCGGTGCGGCGTCCACAGTAATGCGGACTCTGCACCGGTCCGTAGTGGTGAAGATTTACCGGTCGATCTTCGTTCCTACTCTCACCTATGGTCATGAGCTTTGGGTAATGACCGAAAGAACAAGATCACGGGTACAAGCGGCCGAAATGAGCTTCCTCCCTAGGGTGGCTCGACTCTCCCTTAGAGATAGGGTGAGAAGCTCTGTCATCCGGGAGGAGCTCGGAGTAGAGCCGCTGCCCCTTCGCGTTGAGAGGAGCCAGATGAGGTGGCTTGGGCATCTAGTTAGGATGCCCCCTGGACGCCTCCCTGGTGAGGTGTTCAGGGCATGTCCCTCCGGTAGGAGACCCCCGGGAAGACCCAGGACCCGTTGGAGAGACTATGTCTCTCAACTGGTCTGGGAACGCCTGGGGATCCCTCCGGATGAGCTGGAAGAAGTAGCTGGGGAGAGGGAAGTCTGGGCTTCTCTTCTTAGGCTGCTGCCCCCGCGACCCGACCCCGGATAAGCGGTAGAGGATGGATTGATATAATTGATGGCTACAACACTGTGCAGATATGAATTTTTACCATCTCATTTAAAAACATCCAGCACACTGCAACCCGAGTGATTTGGCAAAACTAAATGTATGATTTTAAAGTGTGCAGCCTCAGTCTTTTATACATGTGTCTGTTATTCTTACTACAGGGAAATCGCATTCACCAGGCAGCTGCAGATACAGTCCTCCAAGCTGTCCTACTACTACTTGGGCTTTTACATTCATTCTTGTCCCAAAATGCGCTATAAGGTATGTAGTATTTGCACAAACCAGGTGTCATTTTTCCATTTTATATGATGCTCTCCATTTGATTATTGTGTCATGATTTGAATGTGGAATGATTTTTCCTTCACCTGAATTTTCCGGCAACAATTTCCACCCATTTCTATTTTGCCTATGGCTCATTGTATTTATCTTCCCAGAACTCGCACTTCTCCGTTGGTTTTCTTTTCTTCTATTAAAGTCTTTTTTCACAATGTCCTTTTCACAGTTGGTAAGTCTGTAGATGTGTTTGCACTGTTTCAGTGTGTATGTGTGGTGAATTCTGAGCAATCCTGAACTGTTTGTCTCAGAATGTTGTTACCACAGTATCAGCCTCCCCCCCCCCCCCCACAGAGGTATTTGCCCCATCCCCTCATATCTGCTCTTGTGTGTTTGCCATCGCAGCATCTTGTTCGCAACCTCTCCACTTCTTCCTATTTTACCCCTGGGGTGCAACTACACAGAACAAGGGTGAGAAGGTTGCCCAGTTCCCACCTTTATAGTCTGACACTAGTCTCTCACTCAGAGATACTCATACCCAAACATTCTAAACACATGCATAGTCTTGCTTTATTGTCTGATTTGAAACGGAGCTGAAGTGTTTGATTAATTCACTGACGTACTGTGGGGTTGTTTAAGATGCTGAGATTGGAATCTGATAAATCCACCATTCCTTTTTTCCTCTTTGAGAAACCAAAACATTTAATAGGTTCACTCATCGTGCTGAGAGAAAGATTTGAAACATCTGATGTACGACCTGTTTGAGAATATTTGATAAAGTGAGGATTATTAAAGAAAAAACAAACTTCATTTTATGTTGTCCCTTTGGTCTGTGGAATAATTAATAATTTCCTTTAAGGGAAAATTGATTCCTGCCCATACTTACCAGTTAACCCTCTAATTCATAAAATCCTCAAAATTAGCATTTCTCAATGATGTTTGTACTGATATTTCTGTTTGGCATATTTACTGTTTTTATGTGTGCAATTCCTTAAGGTTTGTGTTCTTTCAGCCAAGAACAGTCTGGCTAGTGTCCGGGTCTGCTTTGTTCTCACAGCTGAGACAAAATGTCACACTGGTTTGGCTGGTGGGTTCAGAGTTAGGTGAGGGACCAGACAAAGCGTAGCCCAGGACCCCCTAATGATGCTGAACAACATTGGTGCCAAGTTTCCCTTGCC
The DNA here is from genome assembly GCF_901000725.2 of Takifugu rubripes. Lineage (NCBI taxonomy): Eukaryota > Metazoa > Chordata > Actinopteri > Tetraodontiformes > Tetraodontidae > Takifugu > Takifugu rubripes. Next base: position 3,865,119 of record NC_042288.1, on the reverse strand, counting down.
CGGATGCGGGTCACCGGGGCCCCCTCCTGGAGCCAGGCCTGGGGGTGGGGCACGTTGGCGAGCGCCTGGTGGCCGGACCTCTGCCCATGGAGTCCGGCCGGGCGCAGCCCGAAGAGGCAACATGGGACCCCCTTCCCGTGGGCTCACCACCTGCAGGAGGGGCCAAGGGGGTTGGGTGCATTGTGTTTTGGGTAGCAGCCGGAGGCAGGGACCTTGGCGGTCTGATTCCCGGCTGCACAAACTGGCTCTAGGGACATGGAATGTCACCTCTCTGGTGGGAAAGGAGCCTGAGTTGGTGCGCGAGGTTGAGAAGTTCCGACTAGATATAGTTGGCCTCACCTCGACGCACGGCAAGGGCTCTGGAACCAGTCTTCTTGAGAGGGGTTGGACTCTCTACCACTCTGGAGTTGCCGATGGTGAGAGGCGACGAGCAGGGGTGGCAATTCTGGTTGCTCCCCAGCTCAGTGCCTGTGTATTGGAGTTTACCCCGGTGGATGAGAGGGTAGCCTCCCTTCGCCTTCGGGTGGGGGGACGGATCCTGACTATTGTTTGTGCCTATGGTCCAAACAGCAGTTCAGCGTATCCACCCTTTTTGGAGTCCTTAGAGGGAGTGCTGGAGAGTGCCCCTTCTGGGGGCTCCCTCGTCCTCCTGGGTGACTTCAATGCTCACGTTGGCAATGACAGTGTGACCTGGAGAGGTGTGATTGGGAAGAACGGCCCCCCTGATCTGAACCCGAGTGGTGTTTTGTTATTGGACTTCTGTGCTCGTCTCAGATTGTCCATAACGAACACCTTGTTCAGACATAAAGGCGTCCACATGTGCACTTGGCACCAGGACGCCTTAGGCCGCAGATCGATGATCGACTTTGTGGTTGTGTCATCGGATTTGCGGCCGCATGTTCTGGACACTCGGGTGAAGAGAGGGGCGGAGCTGTCAACTGATCACCACCTGGTGGTGAGTTGGCTCCGATGGTGGGGAAGGATGCCGGACAGACCTGGCAGGCCCAAACGTGTTGTGAGGGTCTGCTGGGAACGCCTGGCAGAGTCCCCTGTCAGAAGGAGCTTCAACTCACGCCTCCGGGAGAGCTTTGACCATGTCCCGGGGGAGGCGGGGGACATTGAGTCCGAGTGGACCGTGTTCCGTGCCTCCATTGTTGAGGCAGCTGACCGGTGCTGTGGCCGCAAGGTGGTTGGTGCCTGTCATGGCGGCAATGCCCGAACCCGCTGGTGGACACCAGCGGTGAGGGATGCCGTCAAGCTGAAGAAGGAGGCGCTATCGGGCCTTACTGGCCTGTGGGACTCCTGAGGCAGCAGATGGGTACCGGCGTGCCAAGCGGAGTGCAGCTACGGCGGTTGCCGAGGCAAAGACTCGGGCATGGGAAGAGTTCGGTGAGGCCATGGAGAACGACTTTCGGACGGCCTCGAAAAGGTTCTGGACCACCATCCGGCGTCTGAGGAGGGGGAAGCAGTGCACTGTCAACACTGTGTATAGTGGTGATGGTGTGCTGCTGACCTCAACTCGGGATGTTGTGGATCGGTGGAAGGAATACTTCGAGGACCTCCTCAATCCCACCAACACGCCTTCCAGTGAGGAAGTAGGGCCTGGGGACCTGGAGATGGGCTCTCGTATCTCCAGGGCTGAAGTTGCCGAGGTAGTTAAAAAACTCCTCGGTGGCAAGGCCCCGGGGGTGGATGAGATCCGCCCAGAGTCCCTTAAGGCTCTGGATGTTGTAGGGCTGTCGTGGTTGACTCGACTCTGCAACATCGCGTGGACATCGGGGGCAGTGCCGCTGGATTGGCAGACCGGGGTGGTAGTCCCTCTTTTTAAGAAGGGGGACCAGAGGGTGTGTTCCAACTATAGGGGGATCACACTCCTCAGCCTCCCTGGTAAGGTCTATTCAGGGGTACTGGAGAGGAGGGTCCGCCGGATAGTCGAACCTCGGATTCAGGAGGAGCAATGTGGTTTTCGCCTTGGGCGTGGAACAGTGGACCAGCTCTACACCCTCCGCAGGGTCTTCGAGGGTGCATGGGAGTTTGCCCAACCAGTCCACATGTGTTTTGTGGACTTGGAGAAGGCATTCGACCGTGTCCCTCGGGGGGTCCTGTGGGGGGTCCTCCGAGAGTATGGGGTGTCGGGCCCGCTGATACGGGCTGTCCGCTCCCTGTACGATCGGTGCCAGAGTTTGGTCCGAATTGCTGGCAGTAAGTCGAACTCGTTTCCGGTGAGGGTTGGCCTCCGCCAGGGCTGCCCTTTGTCACCGATTCTGTTCATAATTTTTATGGACAGAATTTCTAGGTGCAGTCATGGTGTTGACGGGATCCGGTTTGGTGACCTCAGGATCGCGTCTCTGCTTTTTGCGGATGATGTGGTCCTGTTGGCTTCATCGGCCCGTGACCTCCAACTATCACTGGATCGGTTCGCCGCCGCATGTGAAGCAGCTGGGATGAGAATCAGCACCTCCAAATCCGAGGCCATGGTTCTCGACCGGAAAAAGGTGGAGTGCCTTCTCCGGGTAAAGGAGGAGATCCTGCCCCAAGTGGAGGAGTTTAAGTACCTCGGGGTCTTGTTCACGAGTGAGGGAAGAATGGAGCGGGAGATCGACAGGCGGATCAGTGCGGCGTCCACAGTAATGCGGACTCTGCACCGGTCCGTTGTGGTGAAGAGAGAGCTGAGCCGAAAGGCGAAGCTCTCGATTTACCGGTCGATCTTCGTTCCTACCCTCACCTATGGTCATGAGCTTTGGGTAATGACCGAAAGAACAAGATCACGGGTACAAGCGGCTGAAATGAGCTTCCTCCGTAGGGTGGCTGGGCTCTCCCTTAGAGATAGGGTGAGAAGCTCTGCCATCCGGGAGGAGCTCGGAGTAGAGTCGCTGCTCCTCCGCGTTGAGAGGAGCCAGATGGGGTGGCTTGGGCATCTAGTCAGGATGCCCCCTGGACGCCTCCCTGGTGAGGTGTTCAGGGCATGTCCCTCCGGTAGGAGACCCCCGGGGAGACCCAGGACACGTTGGAGAGACTATGTCTCTCGGCTGGCCTGGGAACGCCTGGGGATCCCTCCGGATGAGCTGGAGGAGGTAGCTGGGGAGAGGGAAGTCTGGGCTTCTCTCCTTAGGCTGCTGCCCCCGCGACCCGACCCCGGATAAGCGGTAGAGAATGGATGGATGGATGGGTTCAGAGTTACACATGACATCTTGCTCTTAGCTCCAAAACTTGGCCCTTTGGTCCAGCCCAACCACTGATATGAAGCTGAAGAGAGCAGAAGATGAAGCAGTTTGAGGCTAAATGAGACAAAAGCCCTTGGACATTGCCTCCAAACAAGGCAAATTATCCCCCATCACACCAGTTTGTGATAAAAATCTTTCAGCATTCTGCTAATGTGCTAAAGAATTCCATTCTATTTTTCCATTTTATTTGATGGCTTTTTTAAAACTTTTACTTTATATTGTAGCATTTTTCCATTTTCTTGCATACATACAGTATGGACACTTCCATTTTTTCTTTTTTAAAGCTTTGGATAAGTGGACTTCGATGATAAAAAATGAATTGCTGACCAAGTTACTTGACCAGTGTGCAGTGTCTGGTCTTAACCAATCAAGCAGTTTTCAAACCCCATATACTGTACATTACACACAGACAGAAGGCCCAGTTGGACCAAGTTGTGGAGGGAGGGAGAGAGCTGCATGAAGGGGTTACTCTTGTTATTAATGTTCACTTTGAAAGAATGTCTTACTCTGAGACTAAGAGATCATTAAATTGTCCATAGAGGAAGAAAGAGGGAGTAAGGTGGAGAAAGAGGCTGATGAGGTAAAAAGAAGTGACAGAATGAGTGCCAAATGAGAAAAGGAAGCAAAATGAAAAGGATTATTCATTTCCCACTGATGGTTAAATAGTTGCATTGCAGCAGCTGCTTCCCTCTTCTTTCCATCCACACATCTTCTTAGTCACAGACAACAAACACTGTCACAAATCAATTTTGTACTTATACAAGCCGCACCGGATTTTAAGCCGCAGGTATCCCACGTAGTAATATTAAAAATTAGATCGAAAACATTAAGTACCGGTATATGTTTTTATTACCGTAAGAAACAAGTCACTGACAAGTGACAAACAGACAGGTAAGAAACAACAGCCACTCTTTTCACTTGTATGTTTATACAGAGACCTTAAATCCAATTTTTATCACGTCAGGATTTTTTAACTATAAATTTAATCCGCTTAGCAACATAAATAAATTGCACCGGTAAATGTTTTTTTTCCTAACGGTGTCTGTAATGCAGCTACCTTGAAATATACGTTTGTATCAGCTACACACAAATTACATTGTTTATGCTTTTTTACTCAAACAATGAACAATCTAAAAAAACCCCGATGGCCCACCTCTAAAATCTTCTATTTTCATCTTGGTGACAATTGCTTTTGGCTTCCGTCTGATTTGTACAGCGGGAACACCACGGCCGCGGAAACACCGCTCTCTGTGTGTTGACCCAGTCTTCCAGAAGGTTTTCAAGCTCGAGCCACCTGCTATGCTTACGTCTAAAAGCTTTTGTCGTCTTTTTGCTTTGGATCAGTTCTTCATGCTGGCGTCTCCACCTTCTCACCATTGATTACCGTAATGTATGCCAAGATTACGTGTGGCAGCTCGATTTCCTTCTTCAACCGCCAGGGTGATCGCTTTTAACTTAAAAGTCGCATAATATGCTTTTCTTCTAGTGTTTTCCATGTTGATGAGGGTTAGTAAAAATGACTGATTCACGCTAATTGTGATAGTGCGCCACGAAAAAACCCATAAATAAGCTGCACCGTAGAATAAGCCACAGTCTTTAAAGTGTAGAAAAAAAGTAGCGGTTTGTAGTCTGGAATTTACGGTAGCTTCATTTTCACTCAGTTGCTCCTTATGGCCTCCACTCTGTGTCTGAGGGCCATTTTGTAACCTCCTGAAGGTTTAGTGCTCATGACATCAATTAGACATGCTAAGATGCCTCCCAGCTCAGGCATGTACATTTGGCCTCGTTTTCTCAAGACAATCAAACACACACCTGTTTACAATGGAGAATTTACAGAAGAGAGACCCACGAAAGCAATGCTTGTCTTTCTAATTGCCGCAGTGTCATCAATAGCAACTTAAAGAAGCCCGAACTTTATGTCTGCTTTCTGCAGGTTATAACATGTTAAAGTGCTCAGAGGCATGTCCATCAAGACTTTACATGCATATTGTTTTGACTATAGGGGCTTATTTAGATTTGCTGTGCCTGTGTGTGACCTCAAATTCTGGGTCTCATGTTTGAACAGATTTAGAACGACAGTCAGTAAATCAGAGGCATCTTAAGGTGTGTATTCCTAAAGTGTGTAGCCCATATTTTGGACTACCATGCTACCATAGTATCCAGTGGATTTCTTTTAATCAGATTTTTTCATGACAGCATACCTTCCCTTGTGATTTTTTTAATTCATGCTTTTGGAATTAGAATTGCAGCCGTATGACAGATTTAGACAGCGTAAGGTATGACTGTATTTTGTTTGCAGGTCCAGACAGTGTACAGCCATATCTTACTTTCTGCCTTCTTTTCCATTTCCATTTTTCTATCTGGAACTGTTTAAAGAAATCAGCCACCATGAGATTTGGGATGACAGATGGGAGCAGTGGGTACTTTATAGCTGCAGTAGCAATGATTCTGTTTCAGTAGTTATACATCTAGTCATCTTTGAGTCATGTTATCTGAAATGTAGGTGTTATTGAGTTACTGTGATGAAATCCGTCTTGAATTAATTACATTTTGCCACCTGTTTACTGTCAGAAATGTATTTCTTGGGGGTTTTTTTCTTACTAAAAACCAAATGGATGTTTTTTAATGTATGGACAAATAAAATTGTTGAAAATACATAAAATGAATATTTTAGGTGTTTTCAATTATTTTTATAGTATTCTGTGTATTATGCCCACTAAAGTGTCATCAGACCCAGTCAGCCCATTTTTACTGTCTCTGTGAAGTTTATAAGCCAACACATACCACTTTTGTTGCATTTCAGCTCTCCCTCATTTTAAATTGGAGGCTTTTTGACAGAAACCATTTTGTTTGGTTTAGCTCTCCATGGGACCACCAACAGTGCACCTCTCAGCAGAAACATTTGTTTTAAGATTTTGATGATTTTTCTGTTATTCTTTATCATATATTTTTGTTTTTTACTCCCCCCTGTTTGTGTCTTAGCATGCTCATTTTTAACAAATCATCACTAGGTGAAGCCCACTCTGAGGGTAGCCACTGCTTGGCACCCCCTAGGTGGAGTGCTGACAGGGTGAGAGTCTTAAGGAGCAGCAATTTAAGAGGTCAAGTCAACCAGTTCCGTCTTGCTGTGTGTACTAAAGGTAGAATTTTGGAGGTCAGAGATGGCGTGAAGGTCACAGTGGTGAAAACAACAGTTTAGAGAACTGTCATGCAGAGCAGATCAAAAGTCTTCTGGATTATTTTCAAATTGTAACTCTAAAGTTCTAAAGTCATTTTTTGCCTGGAAACATATTGAATTCTTTGATAATCGCTGCTGCTCAGACAGACCTCACCTCATAAGTGGAGCTCAGTCTCTATTCAGTCTTTGGGTGCAGGGCCTCTGGTTGGCTTTGTAGCTAAATGTGGGGTTTTCAGACAGGCATAACAGCTCATCTGTCTATTATGACCAGAGGAGAGAAAGAGATAAACATTGCCTGCTTTGTGAGTTGATACCTATAAAAGTGATGCCATTAGTTCTCAGCGCTTCGTTGAAACATGATCCTGTAAAAACATTTTCTCCTCATTAACCTGTCATTCGTGAAGCCGTGACACATAAGCAAAGGAGTGGTGGGACAGAGCGGGTTGAGTGGAGGAATCCTGTTAGGGAAAGTCCTGGGGCCCAAAGAGGGAGACTTTCTTGCCTTTTTGCTTTCTTTGAGTCCATCCTGTGGTAACGTGATGAAAATAGTCAAAAGCTCCAATAGGCCCCGAGTATTTAAACGGCAGCATTTAGCATTAATCTCTCTGAACTATAGAGCTAAGACCTGGTCACTGACATGCATACCTTGAAACATACACACACTTATTGCCACATACAGGCTTTTATTCCAAGCTGTAGCTTGTTTGCACATGTCTTTCACTTGTGCCATCCGACCATAGTTTGGTATTTGTCTAGCTGCATAAGTGTTTGAGCTGCGCTGTTTATGTGTCCCCGTCAGTACCCTGCTTCAGCTAGGTCCCTTGTCAGGGCAAAATATATGTGTTTGAGTCGGATAATGGTGGCTTTATATTGCGAGTTGTACGCTGGAGAAAGGGGATCTGAACCTGTGTTTGTTGCTCTTTGACTTGAGATTAGCTCAGTGTGACCCAGAGCCAGAAGAGTGTTGCCTCAGGCCCACCCAGGGTAGGTGGGTTCGGCCCTGGGTCACATTGTGTCTCTAAATTCCGATCTGTCTTCTGTGGCTCACAATTATAATTGTGAGAAGCTAGACCACAAATATATGAAAAATGTATTTGTCTGATTAATTTGTAGGTTTGTGTTTTGGCAAGAGTGGTTGACACATATTTAATGTTATTTCATTCTGTTCTTACAATTCTAAAATATGGAGAGGTGGTGTTAACAGCAAACGAACTAGGCCACCAATAATGACCTCATCTACAATGTGACAAACTTTACATCAGACACTTGGAACCACTCCATCACACACTAAAGTAGGTGTTCAGTTAACCAGGAGATAACTGTATAGCAGAAAAACACTGGTATGCAGTTATCTGTGTCCATACTATCATAAAGAATAAGCTCATTTTTTCATCCTGCTCACAGCTGGACTGGTGTGCTGCAGAAAGACACAAACATACAGATATACACCATGGACATCTCCATTCAGAGTGAGTTGAATGAGAACACCACTGGAGGAAATGAGCATCAGATGTGCTGTGAAAGTCCTGTAGATGGAGGTAGAATCCCCCTCTTACTAGGCCATGAGTTCACCTCCTGGTCCTTCCTCCACTGAGTCTGAAAATACATCAATTTGACCCCTGTAAAAAGAGAAATGATATCCAGTTTCTTACACCTCTCTGTAGTGAAAGTCATTCCTAGCTTACCCCTCTGCCTCATGTTACCAAGTCAGTTTTGTCAGAAATAATACATAAAATAAAAACCAGCTGAAGTGTGGCATGATTGCAAGAGGAATCGATGGAATTTGTGTTGTTTACAACTTGTAGGCTCAGTAATGTGGCAAGATGAGGGAAAACTCCCCTCAGGATAATTTAATCCCTTTTTCTTTCTTTTTGCCATGTGTGGTGTGTACAAAATGATACTGTTCTGAAAACTGCCATAAAGTCCCCACCCCCACAGTTTTTGTGAGGTTTTCAATACACAGTTATTGTGCATCTATATCAGGAGTATGTTTTACCCTAAAGTGGAAATGTAGGGTTTATTAATGCTTTGCATGTAGTAATGAAATGATATAAACATTTATTGACATTAGGAATGCAGCTATGGAATATTTTAGTAATTGGATATTATCCTGAAAATTCCTTCAAATACTGAAATAATTGGATAAAACAGTTTTTACTTGTTTGAGGAGCAATTATAAAGACATAACAGTAGGTTGGCCAGATTTGAGTGCGTGAAAAGGAGGACCCGTCAGCGGTGTTGAGTGGGTGCATGCGGGTGACTACTTTCCCCCATTTTTAGGTCTCAAAAAGAGGATTGTTCAGTCACTTTATACAAGAGCCAATATGGGTAATGTAAGCCCATGGTACCACAACAGTCTGTGTGAAATACCATTCTTTGAGCTTTAAATTTAAGTAAGCAATTACTCAAGAAATTGTTTCACCCCTAATTCACACATATACTGCTCACAAAAATTAAAGGAGCACTTTAAAGAAACACATTAGATACATCAGATCTCAATATGAAGTTGGATATCTATACAAATAACGACAGGGCAGTGTCTTAGGAACAAAAGGATGCCAAGTCTTTTAATGGAAATAAAAGTTTTCAGCCTACAGAGGGCTCAATTGTGTAGACACCATAAAATCAGAGTGAAATGAAGATGTGGCAGGCTAGTCCATTTTTTCCAAAACTCAAAATGCTTTTCAGTATCTTGTGTGGCCCCCACGAGCTTGTATGCATGCTTGACAACGTCGCGGCATGCTCCTAATGAGACGCCGGATGGTGTCTTGTGGCATTTCCTCCCAGATCTGTGTGAGGGCATCCCTGAGCTGTTGTACAGTCTGAGGAGCAACCTGGCGGCGCCTAATCGACCGAAACATAATGTCCCAGAGATGTTCTATTTAAGTCAGGGGATCGTGAAGGCCATTCAATTGTTTCAATTCCTTCATCCTCCAGGTACTGCCTGCATACTCTTGCCACGTGAGGCCAGGCATTGTCGTGCATTAGGAGGAAACCAGGACCTACTGCACCAGCGTAGGGTCTGACAATGGGTTCAAGGATTTCATCTCGATACCTTATGGCAGTCAGAGCACCATTTCCTAGGCAATAGAGGTCTGTGCGTCCCTCCATGGATATGCCTCCCCAGACCATCACTGACCCACCACCAAACCTGTCATGTCTTCTCCAGACTCTTTCACGTCTATCACAGGTGCTCAGGGTGAACCTGCTCTCGTCTGTGAAAAGTACAGGGCGCCAGTGGCGGACTTGCCAATTCTGGTGTTCTTGAGCAAATGCCAGTCGAGCTCCACGGTGCTGGGCAGTGAGCACAGGGCCCACTACAGGACGTCGAGCCCTCAGGCCACCTTCATGAAGTCTGTTCCTGATTGTTTGGGTAGAGACATTCACACCAGTGGCCCTCTGGAGGTCATTCTGTAGGGCACGAGCAGTGCTCAGCCTGTTCTGCCTTGCACAAAGGAGCAGGTATCGGTCCTGCTGAGGGGTTGAGGACCTTCTACGGCCCTGTCCAGCTCTCCGAGAATAACCACCAGTCTCCTGAAATCTCCTCCATGTTCTGGAGATTGTGCTGGGAGACACATTAAACCTTCTTGCTGCAGCACGTGTGGATGTGCCATCCTGGAGAAGTTGGACAACCTGTGCAACTTCTGTAGGGTTAAGGAATCGCCTCATACTGCCAGTAGAGATAATTACGCAAGCCAAAATCAGCACGAGTGGAAAACCAGCCAACAAAGATCAAGAGGGAGAAACTTGAAATGACCTCCACATGTAAAACCAGTCCTGTTTTGAGGGTTTTCTAATTGTTGCCACTGAAGTGCACCAGTTGTTAATTCCATGAACACCAATACAGCTGAAATTGATTAACGAGGCCCTCAGCTGCTTAACCAACCAGAAAATTATCAGACAGGTTTAATTCAATTCATGCCAGGCCCAATAAAAAAAGTGTTCCTTTAATTTTTGTGAGCAGTGTATATATATATATTCAAATTCACTTACAGTTGATGACAGAAGAGACACAGGAGACACTGCCTCAATAGTTGCATCTCTTTTTTTTTCCTCTAATCAAAGCTACTTTACTGTGTTCAGAAACATAAAGTATGTCACTTAATTTACTTCAATTTAGTTAGACAGAGCTGTAAAAGATACTGCACATACCAATCTCTCAGTCCGGCAGGAAGAATGAGGGGGGGAAAACCGGAGGGAAAAAGTGGTGTAGGTTTTCTTGAGGATTCCTTGGCTGCAGTGACACCCTGGATTTATGTGACTGATTAATAGCAATTGATATAACTCTGCAGTATGGGGATTGGAGATGAACAAGGTGACAGTTGTATGTGAAGTAAAAGAATTACTTACCATTGACACAGATAACATGTCACCATTTTCCTTGTAAAAAAAGTGAAAGTGAGAAAGGGTTTAAAAAACTTATGTTAAGTGCATTATTTGACAGTTGTGTACTGTGATGCAGCGTTTTAAATAACCACTTGATGTAATAATAATTTTATATACGAAATAAGCTCAACAACACACACACACAGACATCATCTTCATCGTCAACATCATCATCCTGTGATGCAAATGAGCATCGTAGCCCCTGTCAGTCCACACTGTCACCTTTAAATCCCCCTTATTGCAAGCATGCGCAGGGTGGAAGGGGCAGGTAACAGGCTGGTGATGGATTTGGTGTGTAATAGATCCTGAGATTCTAGAAAACATGGATTCCAGCAACTGAAATGTGGAAGACCAAACCAAAAGCATTTTCCATGCCTGGAACTGTTACTGGGCAGATTCAAAAGTCCTCATTCTGGGGCTTTTTGGTCAATCACACATAGCCCCTACCACCTCCCACAGCCTCTTTTATGCCTCTTAGTGAGTTAAAAGCTGCTCACTCGACAAGATACGCAAGAGTAATAGATCAATTCACTTCAGCTATTAACTTTAGCTGTTTCAATCTGCACATCACTCTTATGCCTCAGTTATCTAACTTTCAAGACTCTCTGGTGGTCTATGTATCAGTTAGATTAGAGATGGATTACTGTATATGAGCAAGCTGATGCAAACTGTATAAAAGACTGGAATCTGGAGAGGTAGCTGTGAATTGGAAGGACTTGGACCCAAAGACCTGAAGAAGAAAATCTGGGAACGTTAAAGAAAAAAACTGGTGACCTCAGTTTTGACTTTCAGGGCAATAAAGAAAAAAGATGACAGATTGCTGACAGGTCATAGCAAACTAAACTTTTTTTCTCCTGGTTTCTGTCTCCTCTGCCTAGACCACTAATAACATTATCTTATGCTAATCCATTTGTCTCTTCATCGTCTTCCTGATGAAAATTAACAGCACACCACAGCATATATTATATTAATGATTGTCAGCTATAATCTAGATCTGACTTTAATTATTACATTTACAGAAATGACAGTTCAAAGGTTTGCATTGCTATAAATTTTGATTTTTTGCAGCCTGTGTGGGTTGACATGCAGTGTGATGGCTTTAGCTGTGTCTCTGGGCTGAGCAAGTATTTGAATCTTCTGTGCATCGAGGCGTGTCCAACTAGGATGTTGATAGAGATGAGGTAGAGTGTGAATGTCTCACGCCAACTGTGTTGACAGTCACAGAAGGCTGTAGGTTGTCAAGACATGGAGAGCATCATATTGGTGCGTGCTAGTTATCATGTGTAGCATTCCACCACCATCCATCTGTTTACATAAGCATAAAGTATGTTTAGCCTAGACTCTGTCTAAATCTTAGCTTTTCGCTCTCATTTTTTGCATAGCATTGAGAATTCAAGTTTAAAATTTAGCCGTACTTATATGTGGGGAAGAAGAAGAAAATCTTGGCCTAAGAAGACAGATCATGTTTCCAAGATTCTTCTGTTTTTCATTTCTGTCAGAACAGCCTAGTTCATTCTCCTGGCAACCTACACTGCATGTGAAAACAAGCAGCATATTTTCCATAGGCCTACTAACAGATAATTCATTGACACAGATCTTCTATAGCTGTGGTTTATACTGTGGTATTTTCTACTTTGAGTTCATATCAACATCCATTCTTGGTCCAAGTTTGAATTAACCAGCACTTGAACCATTTGTTTGTCCTCATGTTTAATGCCTAAAAGACGAGGTATTATTGCATGTGCTGAGATGGTATTACAGGCGCCAATTTGTTTACATAGCTGTTTTGCTGTTTTACTTTCCATCGAGAACACAGGTCACTGATAATGGTGTCATCTCCTCTCTCTCTTTCTCTCTCTGTGTCGGTCTCCCTCCTTCTCTCTCTCTTCATTCAATCCCACACTAACTTCTTTTCCCTGTACCTTGCAGCTGTTTTTGTTCAGTGTCATTTACTTTCCATCTAAAATGTTAGCTCAAATTTACGCTGGTACCCATTTCACAAGCACACATTATAGTGCTGGTGTATTTACATTTCCTGAGATATATTGCTCAAATAAAAAGAGGACTGAATGTTTGATCCAAGTCTCAGTCCTGATCCTCCTAACCTGACATGACATGTTGAGATGTAATTCTTGTTTTCATAAAGTATTATACTTAGACTAAATAAGGTATCACCCCCTCTCTCCACTTTTTCTTTTAATCCTGCAGGGGCAATACCGGCCTTCAGATCTCCTGTGCCCAGAAACCTTTGTATGGGTACCAATAGAGCAATGCACACCACACCTGGACAATGCCCGCTATGCTCGTTTCAACCAGGATCCTGATGCAGGTATGGCTACCTCAAGGTGAAGTTGTTGTGAATATTTTAACATATATTAATACTTTATGCAAATCTTTAAAATATCTTACAGAAACCAAGACAAAAAAGAGGATTCAAACAAGTGGCAGCCAACCAAAAAAAATAAATATTTAATATAGTACATTTATGAAACTATAATTTGACCTTTTTTTATTGTCACAGTGTCTGATTATAACTGATGTCAGACGTGACCACTAGTAACAAATGAGACCATCTGAGCAGCAGACACCAACATCAATCAAATCAAACCAACTCTTTCATCTTGTCATTTGTCTTGATTTCCTTCATATTTCAAATTGTTTTTCAGTGAGAAATTGAGGAGGTAATCAGATGGTATTTAATTAATAGTGGCACTTAAATGAATATACACTCTGCAACAGTTAAACACAAACAAAATAAATTATTAACATTATTTTACCTACAATACTTGGAAGTGGAAGTAGTGAGTCAGTTGAAGTCCTGTATTTCAGTGAATGCATTTATCAACTTCAGTTGACAAATTCATAAAGTCTATCCAAAATACATTTTGATTTGTTGCAAACAAAGGGAATTACCGTAAACGATTAATCTCATTTACATTTACATTAATGGGGTACACTGGAGAAACATTGTACCCCATAAACATTGGTAGTGTCACTGGAGACTGTTGGCTTCAGGGCTGGACTAGAAGTGTAAAATGTAGAGATTAGCAAAATACCACAGAATAAGAATTGTCAAAATGACTTTAGACCCATTAGAAGTAGTTTCTGGTGCTTAATAAATGCATATTAAACACGGTAATATAAAGACAGCTACTGTCTCTTTTGGACATTAATTCCCCACACGTACAGCTGTTGGTGTCGCCAACAACCTTTTGACCTCATGGTGTAGGTGCAACAGTGGACTTGCTGTGGACTTGCATGTAAATGAACTCCTTTCTCTCAGGCAGTCCAACTGGTAGAGCCGGTGCCGTCTTTATGGATGGAATTTGTTGCCTTTGGAAGAACAGTAATATTAGTAATAATACAAGTCGTCAGAAGGTAGACTGTCAGACGCCCATTGCTTAGACTGGCAGGGTGAGACAGGGGGCCAAGGAGAGTTTAATAGTTGAGTGCTTAAAAGTTGTGTAAAGAAAGTTTGGAATAATGTTAGAGAGATTTTTTTTGGTTGTTTTTTGGAACTCTCTCTTCCCTCTCCTGAATAGAAAATCCCACAAAAACCACGCTGTGTTTTGTTTTGTGCAGCCATGCATACAGCATAAAGGATTTTCACCTCATTCAGGCATTGTCTGACACAATTTATCTTGGATAAAGGGCCGTTGCTGTACAGTTAATTTTGATTTTATGTTAGACACAGATGCATCACAAACAAAAAAGCTCCAAAAGCTCCCTCACTCTGATTCCTCATTTCATGTCACAATGAGGTGTGGTCTGTAGAATTTTGTGCAGCGGCTGTCAAGAATCACACATCCACACATCTTAAGGAATTTCAAAACACACTTGTTTCCTGGATAGTTTTAGTTTTGGAGATGTCCCCATACTCAGGAGAGAAATGGGGCAATTTAAGTACATTTTTCCAGATGCTACAGTTCTAAAGGGCATTTTGTCAGTTTTTCTGTTTGACATGTTGTTTCGTGTGGACATCACAACCACATCTATTAGTTTGGCATTAGACAGAGAGTGGGATCAAACAATTTGGGTTATTTTCCGGCCAGTCAACAGTATCTATTGCTGAATTACATCTGAATTTACGTCACAAGGATCCTCAAAGAGGATAAGGTACTAAAGTTTTCCAGTGGAAATCCATCAATAACAATCAGAGGCTGTTTGACTAAGTATCAAAGAGGAAACAGCAGGCATGATATAACAGGAATTTTCGATATTTAACAGTTATATACAATCATCAAAATCACGTTGATTGTGTATGCTGGAAATCTTTGACAGTTAAATGACTATACTTACTACTCACTCACTCACTCACTCACTTTCTACCGCTTGTTCCTCCACTGAGGGTCGCGGGGTGACTGGAGCCTATCCCAGCACAATGGGCGGAGGCAGGGTACACCCTGGACTGGACGCCAGTCAATCGCAGGGCTAACACATATAGACAAACAACCATTCTCTCTCACACTCACACCTACGGGCAATTTAGAGTTTCCAATTAGCCTAATCCCCAATCATGCATGTCTTTGGACTGTGGGAGGAAGCCGGAGTACCCGGAGAGAACCCACGCACTATACTTACTAATTAATTGAAACTAAAAAGGTTAGAAAAACAAATTCAGATTATTTAGTGTTAATATCAGTTAGTGATTAAAGTTTCCAGCAGAAATTCCTGCCAAATTCATTATAACTCATAATGTGCTCTGTCCTGAACTCCAAGCATCAGTCAGGAGTGAAGAGAACTGCAATGACGGTCATGCGTTGAAACTGTTGGTGGTTGCAAAGCTGCCCTAATGAGGTGTGAAACGACGGCTTATCTAAAGTTTACATTGCTGTGTCCAAACCAGGCTCCAACTGATTAACATGCTTGTTTGTGACATGTCCGAGGCTCTGCCGCCTAACTGTGGCCTTCCTTAAGTGTGTAAACATGTGTACACATTTTGTACCCGTTCTTGTCTTTCAAACAGTTTTAATTACTAACAGTTTGTCACAGAGAGAAGCAGGATAAACACTTGATAAAAACAAGAGGACACTTGACAGGCCATAGCCTGGACCATGACGACACCCAGAATATCTAAAATGTGTGTATAAAATAGTCCCACTCTTTGTTGGTTGGACCTTTGTTGTGTATTAATTTCGGATGGGTTTTTATTTCTTGAGGATCAGACTTTTGCTCTTTTGTGTTATTGTGACTGTTTTCATGGTCATCTGCAGAAAACTAAGTTATTCCAATGTTTGATGGGTGCCTTGTGACACAGGATCTTGAACCCTGGTCTTCTGAACATACTTCTTACATCACAAGTTTGGCCTTTTACTTTAAAATGTATGCCCCGGGCTTGGATTTGAAACAGTGGGTCATAGGAAATGGTCATAACCCGATGGCCTGTGTGTTTAGCAGAGTATGTAAAAATCGACCTGTGACCTCAGAGCATGGAGTCACTGAACGTCCGGTGGGCCTGGCCGGAAGCGTCTGGAGCTCCTTGAAAGGATGGGCAGGGCGGCATTCACGAAGGCCGAGAAAGAAGAAATGAAAGTTG
This sequence comes from Takifugu rubripes, assembly GCF_901000725.2. Lineage (NCBI taxonomy): Eukaryota > Metazoa > Chordata > Actinopteri > Tetraodontiformes > Tetraodontidae > Takifugu > Takifugu rubripes. The sequence continues at coordinate 3,848,795 of NC_042288.1, read as the reverse complement.
TTTATGTGCTGAGCGGATGTTTGGATGGAAGAGAGAGAGAGATAATGTCTGCTTAGTGTTGAGGGTAATCAACTAGTCTCAAAGCAACATTCAGTTCATCCATTTTGGTCTGTTTATAGCATATTATCTTTACACTGTGCTTTACGGCATCTGTGTGGACCAGTGTAACTTTAATTCAGTGTTGTCTAACTGGACCGTCACCCTGATAAGAAGCATGTACTGGGTGTTTTCAAATGCAGTCCTTAAGGTCATTAATGAAGCTTGGAATGTTCATATCTCTTTAAATTTCATCCAGTCAAGACGCAATTTTTATAGCCTCATGGAAGTTGCGTAATACGTTTGTGTCTTTTGAAAACCCATTGAGGCTTGGCATAGTGCTGATACTGCTGAACACCAAACAGTGGTTGAGGCATTACCGAACAGGGAACCAAGTTAATCAATTAAACATGAAGCCACAATGCATTTGGAAAATAAAAGGACATGTTGAAATATATAAATGTATTTCTTTGAGGGGTGGAAAAGCAAAGGAGCCAATGGGCTTTGTGCTCATGCTCGGCTCTTAACGCATACAGCTGTAAAGAACTGTGCAAGTTGCTTTCCTGGATGGATGGACTGTATATGAAGCTGATCTGTCTTCTGTTCAACCATGACATTACTTTATCCAGAAAAAAATTATTAATATTTTTGAAAAAATTGCTTTGATACTTAAATTGTCACAACAGTTACATGGCAAGTACCTGAAAGGACTGTTGAAAGAAGGTGACTGTTAGACTCATCTCAATGGTGAGTCACCTTCATAACATTTTTACATTTTCACTTCACGCTTGCGTTGTAATAATCATCTGGTTTCTCAGCTGTGAGCCATATGAGTGTTGTTGTTCTTGAGCAGTGATTGTGAGGCGCCAAACTCTATTAAAATCCAATTTGCTCCTGTTGGGCGAATGCGTCGCCGCCATGGGTTTTGGCAAGCGAGTCAACTCCAGACTTTTCATCTGCTTCTTCTGTAAAGCCAGATTTAGGATCTGAGTGATGGATAGAGCTATTATTTGTAGAGTGCATGGGATATACAACGTAAAATATATAATTAACCTTCTACTAAAGAATGGTGTGCAAGCACTTCTGGAGGGACTTGATGAATTGGCTTTTTTCTGGCTCTTGAATGTTTGTCCAAACAGCAGAAGTTTTGGAGCAGATAAGATGTTATTTTATGTGTGCATTGGAGCAGTGGATGTATGTGTACCCAAACATACATTTTATTTAGTCAAATATCCTTTTTGAGACCTTTGCGTGACCTAGGTTCCTGTGGGTCATCATTAATATGTTTTATTCTTTTTCCATCTGACTTTGCAGAAGACTGCTGTTAGCTGCAGAGCACGCACCCTTTTGGCATTAAAACTGTCTTTTATGATTGTAAGGGAAGCTGGCAGAGTACAATATACTGTAGGTCCTGACTATGGAGAAGGAGGTTAGTCCTCTAAAAGATGCCATATACTGTATTTCCCTTCTCACACTACTCTGCAACCCCAGGGCTAAGGTCATGGGGGAATAATGCTTTCTGTTCAACCAAACAATCTCTTAAAATAATGTTTTCTTGTCAATTTCCTCAGAGGGAATATAAGAATCATATATGCCTGCTATGTCTGCTCTTCAGTGCTCCTCTAATGTTCCTCTGCTTATGTGCAGGAGATGCTTGTGTGCTGACGGACTTGGGCAGAGCTCTGGTGCTCTACAAACGAGGCCTCATGCCCTATGCTGTCTACTCCCGCAAACGTAAAGGCTGCAGTGATGAAGACGAGATGCAGCAGTACGCCAGCCTGGTTGGCCAGAACTGTGTCGAGAGGATCTTACTCTACCGCTCCTAGACAATACAGTCACGTGGGCATTTTAATATATGTAACACAACTATACCAGCAATCATGCTGTCTGTGTCACCATGAGTTAAAGTGCTTACTGTTGCCTCTCAGCTGCCTTTTCCTTACCTGTCTCTTGTCTGACTGCTTCTAATTCACATTCATTTAAAAAAAATGGTATGAAGCCTGTCTTTTTTCTGTCTTTTAAAGGTACCATCCTGAACCACTCCACTGTTTGTTTGTGGGGGTTTTTAAACCCCATTTCTGTAAAGTTTTGACACAGACTAAAGGGAAAATTTAAACTCAATTTCCTGGTTTGCGACACACTGAAATTACATGTTTAATTGAAAATGGCTCATTTAAATTGACGTTCCAGGAACTGCAATAATTTGTATTGCCTTCATTGTCATCAGCTCGTGGTGTGATTAAATTATTGTAATTTTAATGCAGCCTGTACAAAAACATTTCAAATATATTTTTGTTAGATGAGGGCACATAGATAGCAGATGAGACACTCTAGTGATGGTAACAGAGCACATTCAATAGTTTAACAGCCACATTTGGACAACAGCTGATATGCACACTTGAATTGTGGTATTATCTGTGTATCTTTTTGGCGGTATCCAAACACAACAACAAAATATTGTTGAATTTGTCTTTTGTATGTTTGGTTTTTTTTCCTTGAGTAAATAAAGGACCTGCCTATTCCCTAATTCGACTTTTGGTCTCCTTTTGTTGTAACACAACTCTAAATGCACTTGCAGGATTGTTTTGGTCTTGACCATATTAATCAATGAAATTGCATGCACACACAAACACACACACACGTGCAACCAGAGATCAGGCTTCTGGACTCACAATGGGCAGCAGGTGAGCACTATATGAGATGGTAGAGCACAGATGTGAGTCAGCTTTTCGCCTTAATATGAGTGTCAACATGCTGCAGAGGACTCTGCGCAGTTGGGACATTACTATCATGTTGATCTGTGTCGCTGCCCATAATTTGAAGTATGAGGTCTGCAGTGGCCTTGCAACACTGATGAGATATAGAGAATAAAGCTGCTTGCTGTATTACCTCAACCAAGGAGGTCACAGTATGTGACAACAGGTTGTGAACAAAATACCTCAATGTTATGAACTGATTTTGATTATTTTTTTGTAAAATGTTGATAGCCTTTGGGCCTTGATCATAAAGCAAACTGCTATTTTATGTAACCTTCTATTATTGTCTATACATATCCTATACTACATGTGTAAGTCAGTGTATGTGGGGGAATGGTCTGCTGTCTCTCTTTTCTAGTTTCAGTGCCAAATGGTGTGGGTGTGTCACACTGAGGAAGAAAGATCGTGACACACACCACCACATTTTTTTGGCTGTTTTTAATATTTTGGAGGACTAATTTTCCTGATGGAATTTGAAGCGGTCTGCATAGCTGAAACATTTGAAAGTTTGAACTCCTCTAGTTTAAAGATTGAAACCATGTTGGTTTTGTTGCTTTTTCCATTGATTTTAAAAAGGAGATCCTTACATCTGCATACATTTAAGGGGATGATGATACAACTTTTTTTTTCTTCTTGTCTTAGTATCGGTAAATTGGTAGCAATTGCAATTTATACAACCTTAAACACACTTGTGAGTTTTCTATTCAAAGCATTACGTTATTTTACATATACAGTATGTTACCATCTTACAATTCAAGAATCAAATTGTTGGAATATCAGAGAAATATGGAATAACAACCCTTAGCTGTTTACCCTAATGCTTCCTGGCTGCCATTCTTGCAAATGAAAGGAAAAATGCGTTTAGAAAAAAGCATATTTAGGACTTATTTTTGTAAACCTAATTTGTCCTTGAGGTAGGAAAAGAGTGCAGTCAGGAGATGAATCTGCAGTCCACCAGCAGCACCGGTGAGGGATGCAGCCATTATGTGACCCAACCTTCCTGTTCCTGTAAATATCAAACTGTCCGGGTTGATCTCCGTCCATCACACCACTGATAAGAGCAGGATGTAAATACTACTGTTCATGAGCAGTGATGCGTGTGTGTGTGCACGCACATGGGTTGTTTGTTTTGCTTGTCTCAAAAACACTAAATCTACAACTTTGTTTTTTCCTCCCTGGTGCTCTCTCTTCTGTACATTTCTGCATGTCCATCTGTCTGTACAATGGCTGTTGGTTCGAGTGTAACGCAGACGTGCATTATTAGTGTGTTTGTACTGGCACCCACACATGGCCCCCCATTCCAGCGGAAGCTCCCAGGCCAGAGGAAGTGCTGGGCTCCTTTGTGAGTAAGGCCACCCCTGGATTAAGTGTATCGACCATAAATACAGACCCTTTCTCCTGGGGATTATCTAAGGGGGACATGGCTGTCACCCAAATTCAACACACCATGACTAGACCACTCCCTGGCACCTTCGCTAGGATACAGGCTATGAGGGGAGTCATTGTGCCCACGGAGACAATGCTAAAGTGATTAACCTGAATTATTAGGGGATCATAGAAAAGGCTAGTGACATGGGGCTTCAACTTGATCCAACTTGCAGTCAGATGTGGTAAAAAAAAAATACAAAGCTTCAGGATGCATCCATATGTTTCACCGTTCTGAAACATTCTGATCCGGGCAGGTAGCCAAGAGTAAACTAGAACTGATTTATTTGCAAAACAGTTCTGAATTCCTTGCCTGTGTGTGGCCTCTGAAAAGCCTCAATGAATATTTTTGGATTTATGTGTTGTTGTATGATGATTAATGATGTTTTTTTTATTGTGTGTTGTTTAATCCAAATATGAAGACTTTCAGAATATCGTTTTTTTCAAAATTTTGACCCTTTCCTGCTCAAAATCATTATGTGAGTGAGAGATGTTTCACCTCAAACAGTCTCATATGGTTTCTGTTTGTTATGTGTTTAAAGGTGTTGAAAAAAGAAAAATAATTACCAGAATGATAAAAAGAAAAGAAATCCTGAAAGGTTCTTAAAGATGAATTCAAATTTGTGGTGCATGAGGCAATCTGTGCCCTTAATCATTCGCAGACATCTCCCATAACAACACACACTTAAGATATAAACAGGTAAAAAGCTGTGAAATAATTAAACTCGCAACCTCTGGGAAACATCTTTGAAATGATTCAATTACATAAGAGAACTAGTAAATACCATCAAGCAATTTTGAAAACATTAATTCAAATACAACTACAATAAAAGTGTTTAATAATCTGATATTAAATGTAGATTTATTTTCTGACCCTTGACAACAACGAAAAGAGATAAATCTTGTTATTTATTTTGAAGAACACTCGCAAGGTGTTGTTACATGGACAAACCCCTTCTGACAGTTTTGACTGCCAATATCCTTCATGGTATATCCTTAAGCATTGCATTGTTTCATGAGTAATTTACTTAAGTATTTTGAACAGGTTTTACATCATGTTTCTTCAGCATCTCTTATTTGTCTCATTTCCTGCTCCAAATGCGATCAAACCACTGAAGGATTCCTTCTCTTAATGGCCAATAGTATCTTATATTGATTGTTTTATGACCGCTGTAAGGTTTTGCTGCTATGAACAGCTTATGAAACCATGACAAATATATAAATCACGGGCAGATCACTTTCAGAACCTCCAATCTGTAATCTGCAGCCATTCTCATCTCCACTAACCATTCCTGTACAGCCACACATTAAAGAAATGTTAGAAGTGTTTCCTGTGCCTCGTCTCTGCTGGGATGGGTGCAGCCAGCCTGATAAAGGCTTTAGAATGGCAGACGTGTTCAGAGTGCAAACCCTCCGATCCACAGGGCCGCTAACAGTGCTAAACTCACCCTAAAGCCATCGAGAGAAACACTTACTTATATTTATTTCATTGGAAATCTAGGGAGGAAAAACAGGTGAGGAACAATATTTTTAATAGGCTCCATTTGCATTTTAATAACTCATGTTTCTAGTTGAAATGATTGTTTATTCACCCTTGCCAGAGTCCTTATAAAAAATTGTGCCAGACTCATACTGTTACCACAGTAACACCCGTAATCCTAGTCACAGATTAAAAGTATTCAAATAAATGTAATTTGGTGGTCTTGAAACTACCAACTTTTTTAGAGAAATAAAACTGAGCAACCAGAGACCCCAAAAGTCCAGTGCTGCAACATCAAGTAAGAGTTACACTGCCATTGTTATTAGTTCTGTGGTCAGCTGGGTTTGCTCCCAGATAGAACTCCTGTCTGTGTTTGGACTCTGTGGTGGCGCCCATAAATTGTACCAAATAAGGGCCATGGCTTCAATCTGCACTGGCTCCAAAAATTCAGCGACTCAGCGACTGAGCCTTGTGCTGATAGAAATCCCCTGTGACGCGCAGCCTGGCTGGCTCTCATGCAGCCACTGTGGTCGTTGGATCAGAGCCCATCAGTGGCTCTTGGAGCTGATCAGGGAAGCACAAACTGTTCCACAGCGCCGGTGCTCCTGAATGTGCGTGAGTACACAGGCTTAAGGTGTTCTCTGCAGGTTTATTGGCTGGCTTTACCAATGCATCATGGGAGATTCAGCCACCATGTACTTTGGCTGGGAACTAACCCAAGTCCAAACACAGCTGTATTAAATGGAAAAATTTCACCACGGCATTGTTTTGTTTTTTTCATCTGCTGACTCGCAGCAGAGCAGCATGGCCCCAACTTTCCTTCAACAGTGATTCAAAAGGCATGTGCTCAGGTCAGCCTCCGAGGTCGCAAAGTTGTTGGAAAGTATCCCCTTTCGTTGGTGAGCACACCACAAATCTCTGTTCTGGCCTCAGGGTGGCTGCTGAATGTGCAAGAAACAATCACATGAAGAAAGAAGGGAAGAAAACTGTGGTTTGCTGTGTAAATGAAAGGCAGATTCTGAATGTCTGATTTTTAGGCCATTTTTTTTAAAGAGCAGGTTGACAAATGGAGACAATTAAACAATATCAGACCAGGCCTCTTGTTTCATTAGCAAAATGGGGGCTCAATACCACCAAAGCCCCATCATTACTCAGGAATCCTTCCTTTTTTGTTTTTCTCCTTTTCCATCGAGCCAACTCTTCCTCTCTCCGTTCCTCATCACTGCTGCTCAGCCATAGATTAACTGCATTTATACAATAAGTTCAATTTGTATAGATTCTATATTCACTTTGAATATTTCCCTTCTGATATTTTTTTTAATCAGAAATCCACCTTTTCAGTCCATTTTCTTTTAAAGTTATTTGCTATGTAATTCTACCCTTATATACACATTCAAATTCACATCATAATTCAGTATTTTATATTAGAATTCAGGCTTTTCTGATCATCTGAATCATCTTAAATCTTTGATTGAATTTTACCTTTGTGTTAAAGTAACTTAAATACTACTTATAGTAGATTTTTACTGTGAAGACACATAATAATTGTATAAATCGACACTTCACAAAGAGATACGCTTCCCACTTGTTCAGGTTTTGATCTGATGAGACTGTTGTTGTGACTTTAGACTGATGACAATTCTCAGTTGTGCCACTTTGAAACAGCTCTGGAAATGTTGTTGTTCAAATCAAATCAAATCAATCTTTATTTATATAGCGTCTTATACAATCAAAATTGTTTCAAGGCGCTTTCCAGAATCCCAGGGCCTAACCCCAGACAAACAACAGTGGCAAGGAAAAACTCCCCTTTAACAAGAAGAAACCTTGAGCAGGCTCATGTAGGGGGACCCTTCTGCTGATGGCCGGCTGGGTAAAGGGAGAGAGGAGAGGAGAGGAGAGGAGAGGAGAGGAGAGGAGAGGAGAGGAGAGGAGAGGAGAGGAGAGGAGAGGAGAGGAGAGGAGAGGAGAGGAGAGGAGAGGAGAGGAGAAGGAGAAGGAGAAGGAGAGAGAGAAGGAGAGGAGAGGAGAGGCACAGAGCACAAAAACACAGACAAAAATACACTATACAACAGGTCAGCGGGGCCGGAGGTCATTATGCAGCTCCGAAGGCGGCGATACCTGTAAATAAATAGGGGGGAGCAGAAAAACTACACAGGAATCAGCATAACTAGTCTGCTTGATGAGGAGGAGGAAAGGAGAGGAAAGGAGAGGAGAGGAGAGGAAACCATGACCCAGTGGGGTGACAGAGGCCTGTCAGGTGATCATGTTTCCGGACCCCGGCAGCCTCGGCCTATAACAGCATAGCTAAGATGTGACCTAACGATTAGACGACCCCCTAAGTATGATAATTTGTCTATCTATGATAGTAACTGGAACTACAAAATTAGTAACAGTAAGCTTTTTCAAAGAGGTAGGTTTTAAGTCTGATCTTAAAAGTAGCGATGAGTCAGCCTCCCGCACCTGGACAGGGAGCTGGTTCCATAGCAGGGGGGCCTGGTAGCTAAATGCTCGGCCCCCCATTCTACTCCGAGAAACTCTGGGAACCACAAGTAGACCAGCATTCTGAGAGCGGAGTGGTCTATTGGGCTGATAAGGTATCACTAGCTCCTCCTGGCAGGATGGAGCTAGGCCTCTGAGGAACTTGTAGGTCAAAAGAAGGGTTTTAAAAATTATTCTAAATTTAACGGGCAGTCAATGAAGCGACGCCATTACAGGAGTTATGTGATCTCTTTCGTCAATACCTGTCAATACTCTGGCTGCAGCATTTTGGATCAACTTGAGGCTTCTTAAAGAGTTGTTTGGACACCCTGATAATAAAGAATTACAATAGTCCAGCCTGGAAGTAACAAAAGCATGAATTAACTTTTCAGCATCATGCCGCGTCAGTAGCTTCCTAATCTTTGTGATGTTCCTCAGGTGAAAAAAGGCATTTTTAGAGACTAATTTAATGTGTGAGTTGAAGGAGAGATTTTGATCAAAAGTTACTCCTAGATTCCTCACAGAGAGACTAGATGTTAATGAGATACCATCTAGAGTGATCATGTGATCTAATCTATCCCTGAGAGGTTCAGGACCAAACACCATGACCTCAGTTAAGGAGGAGGAAATTTGAAGACATCCACGACTTTATGTCTTTAAGACAGGTCTGGAGCTTCACTAACTTCTCTGTCTCCTCTGGTTTCATGGATAAATAAAGCTGAGTGTCATCAGCATAACAATGAAAATTTATCCCATGCTGCCGAATAATGTTCCCTAAGGGAAGCATGTACAAGGTGAAGAGGATTGGTCCAAGTACAGAACCTTGAGGAACCCCAGGGCTAACCCTACTGTATGAAGAGGGAACGCCATGGACATGAGCAAACTGGTATCTATCAGATAAATATGATCTACACCAGTCTAGTGCTGTCCCTTTAATCCCAATCACATGTTCCAGTCTATGTAACAGGATACTGTGATCAACTGTATCAAAAGCAGCACTGAGATCCAGCAGAACCAGCATAGACACCACTCCATGATCTGAAGCTATAAGAAGATCATTAGTAACTTTAAGAAGTGCTGTTTCTGTGCTGTGATGAGCTCTAAAGCCTGACTGAAACATCTCAAACAGGCTGTTCCTCTGCAGGTGCTCCAGTAACTGAGTCACCACCACCTTCTCAAGAACTTTAGAGATAAAACGAAGGTTGGATATCGGCCTATAATTTGCTAATACGTCAGGATCCAGTGATGGTTTTTTTAAGCAACGGCTTAATCACTGCCACCTTGTAGGACCGGGGTACATAACCTGAAACTAAAGAACCATTGATCTGGTCCAGGATAGAACTGCCTATCACTGGTAAAACATCCTTCAACAGGTGTGTTGGGATGGGATCTAAAAGACACGTGGTGGTCTTGGATTTCTGAATTAGCGAAGACGCCTCAGAAAAATATATGGGGCAGAAAGAGTTTAAGGGCTCGTTGGAGAAACTGTATGTTCCCACAGTCAGCACATCTGGTGATGATCCAGTTTTTGGGATGGCCTGGTTAGCTTTTTCTCTGATAGCTAGAACTTTATCAGTGAAGAAGCTCATGAAGTCTTCACCACTAAGGGAAGACGGGATACGTGGATCTAAAACACTGTGGCTCTTAGTTAATTTGGCCACAGTGCTGAAAAGAAACCTGGGGTTGCTCTTATTTTTTCTCAATTAAAGAAGAAAAATAAGCTGTTCTAGCCTTATGGATGGCCTTTTTATAAACTAATAGACAGTCTTTCCAGGCTGCATGATAGCTGTCTATTTTACAGAAATGCCACTTCCTTTCCAGTCTTCGCACTTTCTGAGGGTCCTAATATGTGAATTATACCAGGGGGCACACCTCCTCTGATTTACTATTTTCTTTTTCAGGGGGGCAACAGAATCAAGCGTGATTCTCAGTGAGGTTGCTGCACCTTCCGCAATAGAGTCAACCTCAGCAGGGCTAAGATTATAGTGATTTATCCCTGGGGAAACACACGGTGGTCCTGGGATTAGCACAGAGATCACTTCCTTAAACTTACCTACAGCATTATCTGAAAGAAATCTGCTACTGTAAGACTTTGTTCTGAGCATAGAATAATCCTTAATCATAAATGTGAAAGTGATCAAAGAATGGTCTGACAGGAGTGGGTTCTGAGGGAACACTGACACATGTTGTACACCAAAAGTCAAAACTAGATCTAGGGTGTGGTTGAAATTATGAGTTGGTTGGTTTATCTGCTGGAGGAAACCAACTGACTCAAGTAATGAGATGAAGCCATTTCTAAAGCGTCTACATGGATATTAAAGTCTCCAATGATAATGACTTTGTCCGTTATAAGGACCAAGTCAGATAAGAAATCAGAGAACTCAGACAGGAACTCTGAATGTGGCCCAGCAGGGGGCCGATATACAACTACAAACAGAAGTGGCTTTTCTGCCTTCCAGTTCAGATGGGTGATGCCAAGAGACAGGCTTTCAAATGAACTGGAGCCATATTTTGGTCTAGGATTAATTAATAACTTGGAGTGATAGATTGCTGCCACTCCCCCTTCTCGACCAGTAACACGAGGAATATGACAATTAAGATGGGTAAGAGGAGTAGATTCATTTAAGCTAACATACTCCTCCTCCTGAAGCCAGGTCTCAGTAAGAGAAAATAAATCAATATGATGATCCGCTATCAGGTCGTGCACCAACAGGGATTTACACAAAAGAGATCTAATATTTAATAGTCCACACTTAATTGTGATATTAGTTTCTCCAACTTGTGCTTTAGTATTAATTTTAATAAGATTACAGTGATTGACCGCTCCCCTGCTCTGTGCTTGGTGAACTTTTAACCGTGGAACTACCACTATAGTGTTAAATATATTATTGTTGGTGGATGAGGGTTCTATGGAAGCAGCAGAGAGGTGTGTAAGACTACAACTCTGCATCCTGGTCTGGACCCTGGATTGTCAGGTCACTTTGTGTCTAATAAAATTAGCCAACTTACTAGAAATGAGAGAAGCACCATCCCGTGTGGGATGGACACTGTCCCTCCAGAGCAGGTTTTCCCCAAAAAGTGCTCCAATTGTCTATAAAGGCCACCTGGTTTTCGGGGCACCACCGTGACAGCCAGCGACGAAGCGATGACATGTGGCTAAACATCTCATCGCTGCCCAGATTGGGGAGGGGACCAGAGAATGCTACGGAGTCCGACATCGTTTTTGTGTAGTTGCACACCGACTCCAAGTTAATTTTGGTGACCTCCGACTGACGAAGCCGGGTGTCGTTGGCTGAATGTGTCGTGAATAATAACTTTACCAAATTTACGTTTACGTCTCGCCAGCACCCGTAAATTTGCTTCTATGTCACCCGCTCTGGCCCCCGGAATGCACTTGACTATGGTCGCTGGAGTCGGCTTCACGTAGCGCAAAATAGAGTTGCCAATTACCAGGGTCGGTTTCTCAGTGGGTGTGTCGCTGAGTGAGGAAAAACGGTTAGCCACGGGAAGCGGGTGATGGTGCACCGTGGGCCTTTGTTTTGGGCTACGCTTCCTGCGAAACCACCCAGCCGCCTTGGCGAGCCAGCTGCTTGGCTGCTGCCGGGGGACCGCTAGCTGAAGCTACGTTAGGCGGCTCCGCAGCAGCTAGCTTCTCCTGGCTACCTGACGCAACTCCAGCTAACTCCAAGCTGCGGAACCGCGTCTCAAGCTCGCCAAGTCTCGCCTCCATAGCCGTAAATAAACTACACTTTCTGCACCTATTCCCTTCACTAAGGAAGGCAGAGGAGTAACTAAACATTTCACACGCTGAACAGACAAAGACACCGGGTGAAACAGACGGTGAGGCCATGCTAACGCTAATAATCGGTGAAGCCCTGTATTTGTTTAATATGGGTTGTTTCTCACTGTTGTTATCAGGTGAGTAGAATGTCCCAAGCGTTCAAATTTTAAGTAAAGTGAATATAACACACCAAGTGTTCAATATTAAGTGAATACAACACCCCGTGCACAATGCAACCAACGAACGAATGAGAAGACAGGAAGTGATGCAAGACGTTACCAGGAAGCTACATGATGGGCAGAACAACCAACATTCCCTGAGTGATGCACAGCAGTTCCCAAGTGATGAGCTGGAATATTGAATCTGGAGTCAGAACCGTTGGTGTATATGAGGCACAAAAGCTGGCAATGCAAAGAGTCAAAGACAAAAATGTGATCAGCAGTGCTGTGGTGAAGGAAATGTTTTGGGTTCTGGTCACATTATTCTTATAAGTTTTCATGAAATGGGTTCCTCTTCGGTGGGAATATGGAGCCATAGAGCCAGCCCATGTCAATCTGTGGTTTCACTGCTCGGGAAACAGAGCAGGGGGGAAGATGATCCAAGTCACACATGCAGAGGAGTCAAGTGAGTCTACACAGCAATGCAGAGTGCCAACTTCACTACTAAGGATACAGCAGACAGAAGTGTGGAGGCAAAAGTTCAGGAAAATTTAACACAAAATCCTTAAAGTGTTTCCAGCTTTGCTTGGTGAGGGAAGTGATGCCGGGAGAGAGATGGAGTGAGGCAGAGACATATAGTCATGCATGAACTGCGTTGTCCAAGATCACCTTCAGTTTGTGGAATTTAGAACCGCAGTTGAAACTCATCTCATTTTCAGGGAAATTATGGTCTTAATCTAACCTCCCATGACTCTCTTAAGTCCATTGTCCATATTGCTGTGTTTTCATCACACTACTATGTGTGTGTCTGCGAGCGTGTGTTTGCGAGAGAGAGAGAGAGACACCGAGAGATGTTCCTTTTCAGTTTACTTCATCTTCTGATAGAAATCCTCCTTTCTGTCCTATTGGTTTCTTCTCAACATTCTGTTGTATCTTTAAAAATTCAAATGGGCTGAACTGCGTTTCTGGTCCGCTGAAGCAACATTTTCATCACTGATCAAGTGTAGGGTTACAGTTAAATACCTGGTGTGTAGCATGCAAGCCTGTGCAGCTGCACAGGTAGTTTTGATTCACTGCAGTAAACCAACCATAATACAAACAAAAAATGTTAGTTTCCACAAAAATGTTGGCCGTGCAGTGAGAGCAGAAATGCTTATTGGCACTGCAAAGGTCCCTTTATTTATCGGAAACATTGCCACCACAATTCTGGAAAGCCTGACTCACATCTAGTAGTGCACTGTTTGACCACAAAATCTGACCCCCACCATCATGTCAGTGGATGTGAACTCTGGAGATGAGAGGGAAGTTTTCCGGGCCCAGCTGCTAACAAAGCTCACCATCATGTCAGTGGATATGAACAATGAACATTATGGACCACTTAAGTGACAATAGGCTTCTGTACTGCCATCCAAGCACCAGTTAGCGACATTTGCCTATCCCGCCTTAGTGATAAATAGTTGATAAATTTATCCCTCTGGAGATCAGAGGGAAGAGGGAAGGTTTTCTGGGCCCAGCTGCTAACAGAGATCATCTTCATGATAACATAACTCCACGTTCTAACTCCCAAACCACCAAATAATGGAATTTGGTTCAGATTTCACTTTTTACTCTCCACACTATTTGATTGAAAGTAAATATCTGTGTCATTCCTGACATATATAAATACACGAGGGTGTAGGTCTCAATGTTGAAACAACAGAGACACAATCATGGTGCTGGTCTGTTAGTGTCTCATCCAGCTTCATTATTTTAAATGCTGGAGGTTTTTTTTTTCAAAACTTGATGTGATATTTTAACACTTTCATGACAAACTGAAAGACTGTCTATTCAGTCTGTTCAACTAGCATCTGGCCACAGAACCTTTGCTCCGCCAGACAAGAAGAGGAAAAAGACCAACTTGTGGAGAAAAAGTTAGATTCAGAAGACAAATTGTTCCAATGTACGCCATGATGTAAGAGGACACAACAGCATCGGTTTTATTAGGTCGGGGAAAGGGTGTAATCCGTGACACCCTTTCCACAGAACCCACTATCACTTGTGGGCAGATTATCATGGTGCATTCTTTCTTTTCAGAATGTGGAGGTCCTGCAAGAAAAGAGTCTGTTGCTGACTGGAGGAGTTGCAGTCACTGGCGCCATGCTTGCACCCACTCCTCTGCTGACGAGGGGCCACAGCGAGGGGCTGTTGCTGCTGTTGATCATAGTAATGAGTGGTGGAACAGACTTTACTGACTTATATTTAATGGGTTTGGGCTCCTAGAAGCGGGTGGTGGTGTGCTTGGCGTCCAGGTCCAGGTCAGTCTGTCAGATACTGTAGATTGACAGACAGATGAGCTGTGGGAAGGGGCGTCATGGGCCATCCGAGGTCTTCATATGACCCTTTTATTGGTTTATCAAACTACTCACCCCATCACCCCCCACAGGAAACACTGTGGCAGATGAATGGAGAGATCATGTGTGGACCAGGAGAGTCCTGCAGAGAACAGAGGACTAAGATAAGGATTTAGTAAAAAGTTTTTCTTTTTTTTGAGTTTGCTGAACTTTTTGTTTGCTTAAGTCCGCTGGGCCCAAAACTCAATCACAGCAGACACTTTCATATTGGAATAAAAATAAAGATATTGTTCTAATGACCAGGCAGGGTTTTTCTCATTTCCATAATTCAGGCTTTCAGCTAAAATAAATAGTTCAAAGTTCAAAACTTTTTGTAGTGTTTTATTTTACATTTAACAAAAAAAGTTTTGACCAATAATAACATGATATAATATTTATAGCAGAAGTAGACAATTAAAAGAGTGTGTATAATAAATACAGTATGTTTTATATCATACTGTGTTAATTCAGGATATCATTGCTTTTCATATTTATTCACCCATATTTAATATCAAAATGTTGTTAAGGACACTTTGCAACATGGAGATGGAGTAATAAAGTAATAAAAATAGAACTAAATCAGCCCCCTGGGCTACCACCTTACAGTGGTGGAGGGGTTTGCATGTCCCAATGATCCTAGGAGCACCGTTGTCTGGGGCTTTATGCTCCTGGTAGGGCCACCCATGGCAAACAGGTCCTAGGTGAGGGACCAGACAAAGCGTAGCCCAAGACCCCCTTATGACGAGTAAAAACATTGGTCCCAAGTTTTCTTGCACGGATGCTGGTCAATGGGGCCCCCTCCTGGAGCCAGGCATGGGGGTGGGGCACGTTGGCGAGCGCCTGGTGGCCAGACCTCTGGAGTCCGGTTGGGCACAGCCCGAAGAGGCAACATGGGGCCCCCTTCTCGTGGGCTCACCACCTGCAGGAGGGGCCAAGGGTGCATTGTGTGTTGGGTAGCGGCCGAAGGCAGGGACCTTGGTGGTCTGATCCCCGGCTGCATAAACTGGCTCTAGGGACATGGGATGTCACCTCTCTGGTGGGAAAGGAGCCTGAGCTGGTGCACGAGGTTGAGAAGTTCTGACTAGATATAGTTGGCCTCACCTCGACGCACAGCAAGGCCTCTGGAACCAGTCTTCTCGAGAGGGGTTGGACTCTCTACCACTCTGGAGTTGCAAATGGTGAGAGGCGATGGGCAGGGGTGGCAATTCTCGTTGCTCCCCAGCTCAGCGCTTGTATATTGGAGTTTACCCCGGTGAATGAGAGGGTAGCCTGCCTTCTGGTGGGGGGACAGAACCTGACTGTTGTTTGTGCCTATGGCCCAAACAGCAGTTCAGCGTATCCACCCTTTTTGGAGTCCTTAGAGGGAGTGCTGGAGAGTGCTCATTCTGGGGGCTCCCTCGTCCTCCTGGGTGACTTCAATGCTCAACTGGCAACGACAGTGTGACCTGGAGAGGTGTGATTGGGAAGAACGGCCCCCTGATGTGAACCCGAATGGTGTTTTTTTTTTTATTGGACTTCTGTGCTCATCTCAGATTGTCCATAAAAAACACCTTGTTCAGTCATAAAGGCATCCAGGTGTGCACTTGGCACCAGGACGCCTTAGGCCGCAGATCGCTGATTGACTTTGTGGTCGTGTCATCGGATTTGCGGCCGCATGTTCTGGACACTCAGGTGAAGAGAGCGGCGGAGCTGTAAACTGATCACCACCTGGTGGTGAGTTGGCTCCGATGGTGGGGAAGGATGCTCGACAAACCCAGCCGACCCGAACGTATTGTGAGGGTCTGCTGGGAATGCCTGGCAGAGTCTCCTGTCAGAAGGAGCTTCAACTCACACCTGGTTGGTGCCTGTCATGGCGGCAATGCCCGAACCCGCTGGTGGACACCAGCGGTGAGGGATGCCGTCAGGCTGAAGAAGGAGTCCTATCGGGCCTTACTGACCTGTGGGACTCCTGAGGCAGCAGATAGGTACCGGCAGGCCAAGCGGAGTGCAGCTACGGCGGTTGCTGAGGCAACGACCCGGGCATGGGAAGAGTTCGGTGAGGCCATGGAGAACGACTTTCGGACGGCCTCGAAAAGGTTCTGGACCACCATCCGGCGTCTGAGGAGGGGGAAGCAGTGCACTGTCAACGCTGTGTATAGTGGTGATTGTGTGCTGCTGACCTCAACTCGGGATGTTGTGGATCGGAGAAGGAATACTTCGAGGACCTCCTCAATCCCACCAACACGCATTCCAGTGAGGAAGTAGGGCCTGGGGACCTGGGGATAGGCTCTCATATCTCCGGGGCTGAAGTTGCAGAGGTAGTAAAAAAAACTCCTTGGTGGCAAGGCCCCGGGGGTGGATGAGATCCGTCCAGAGTTCCTTAAGGCTCTGGATGTTGTAGGGCTGTCGTGGCTGACTTGACTCTGCAACATCGCGTGGACATCGGGGGCGGTGCCCCTGGATTGGCAGACCGGGGTGGTAGTCCCTCTTTTCCAACTATAGGGGGACCGGAGGGTGTGTTCCAACTATAGGGGAATCACACTCCTCAGCCTCCCTGGTAAGGACTATTAAGGGGTACTGGAGAGGAGGGTCTGCCGGATAGTTGAACCTCGGATTCAGGAGGAGCAATGTGGTTTTCGTCCTGGGCGTGGAACAGTGGACCAGCTCTACACCCTCAGCAGGGTCTTCGAGGGAGCATGGGAGTTTGCCCAACCAGTCCACATGTGTTTTGTGGACTTGGAGAAGGCATTTGACCGTGTCCCTCGGGGGGTCCTGTGGGGGGTCCTCCAAGAGTATGGGGTGTCGGGCCCGCTGATACGGGCCGTCCGATCGGTGTCAGAGTTTGGTCCGCATTGCTGGCAGTAAGTCGAACTTGTTTCCAGTGAGGGTTGGTCTCCGCCAGGGCTGCCCTTTGTCACCGATTCTGTTCGTGACTTTTATGGACAGAATTTCTAGGTGCAGTCATGGTGTTGACGGGGTCCGGTTTGGCGACCTCAGGATCGGGTTTCTGCTTTTTGCAGATGATGTGGTCCTGTTGGCGTCATCGGCCCGTGACCTCCAACGATCACTGGATTGGTTCGCAGCTGTGTGTGAAGCAACTGGGATGAAAATCAGCACCTCCAAATCCGAGGCCATGGTTCTCAACCGGAAAAAGGTGGAGTGCCTTCTCCGGGTCAAGGAGGAGTTCCTGCCCCAAGTGGAGGAGTTTAAGTACCTCGGGGTCTTGTTCACGAGTGAGGGAAGAATGGAGCAAGAGATTGACAGGTGCATCGGTGTGGCGGCCGCAGTAATGCGGACTCTGCACCGGTCCTTAGTGGTGAAGAGAGCTGAGCTAAAAGGCGAAGCTCTTGATTTACCGGTCGATCTTTGTTACTACCCTCACCCATGGTCATGAGCTTTGGGTAATGACCGAAAGAACAAGATCACGGGTACAAGCGGCCGAAATGAGCTTCCTCCGTAGGGTGGCTGGGCTCTCCCTTAGAGATGGGGTGAGAAGCTCTGCCATCTGGGAGGAGCTCGGAGTAGAGCCGTTGCTCCTCCGTGTTGAGAGGAGCCAGATGAGGTAGCTTGGGCATGTAGTTAGGATGTCCCCTGGACGCCTCCCTGGTGAGCTGTTCAGGGCATGTTCTCTGGTAGAAGGCCCCCGGGAAGACCCAGGACCCGTTGGAGAGACTATGTCTCTCAACTGGTCTGGGAATACCTGGGGATTCCTGGAAGAAGTAGCTGGGGAGAGGGAAGTCTGGGCTTGTCTTCTTAGGCTGCTGCCCCTGCGACCCGACCCGGATAAGCGGTAAAGGATGGATGGATGGATGGATGGATGGATGGATGGATGGATGGATGGATGGATGGATGGATGGAACTAAATCAACAGTAGTAGTAGAAGAAATAACATAGAAACAGCATAAATGGATTGTGGTGACAACAGATCACTTGTATCTCTACTGCAATGTGGCTGTGTTTGATACTGCAATGTGAAAATCTGATTTGGTGAAAATCAAGATTAATGCAGTGGTCCAGAAGTGAAACTCATTATTTTTTCCTAAGTCAGTACATTAATAACCTTATCAACGATGCTAAATTTCATCACCGCTAAAAACTGCTATTACCACGGTAATATTACAGCATGTGTTCACCCAATAAATTTTCCTTCAGCAGGAAAATTGTAAAACAAGTGTTAACAGACTTTAAATTGGGTAAGATCTCATCAAGAGATCTTCTTAATTTTAAATCACTTGTAGATAAACTGAAAGAAGCAGAAGTGCTGCAAGTTGCTCCTTCCTGCAAGAGCATCATCCACCCTCATCCAGCAGCAGCCACCATAAATGATGAGCTTGTAGTCAGCTGAGTCACTCTCCTTAAACCCTCCATTTCTTCTTTCTCTGTCCTCTCTCTGGAAGCAGGACGGGTACAGTAATGGAAAATTATTTTGCCGAAGCAAAGCACTGAAGTTTGCAGACAGGTCACCTTAGTGATGAAGGGTGAGCGAAGACATATTGAGAGAGGGAGGAAAATGGGAGTTCTAATCTTTTTTTTTTTTCATATGGGAATTACACCAATCCTACCAGCCCCTCAAACAGATATGTGGAAGAATAACATAAAAATTCCACAAAGAACTGAACATCAATCTTTTGCTGAACGCATGTGGAGCTTAACCCATTTATATTGAGTGGACCTATGACCAAAATGTGAGTTGAAAGGTAGTAAAAATCAGTCGTGTGATTCTGTCTCTCTGGTTGGTTTGGTCTAAGCTGGGCTGTCTGGATTTAAGCCTGGGGCCCCCATGCTCTGTGTCTGGGCTTCGGTGTCCTCTTCTATCCAGACCAGCTTATTTATGACCTGAGTCGGGCCTGGTCCAACCAGCAGAGACAGAGAGATGGAGTGCCAGCAGAATAACTGTGGTGCATTCCTGTGCACTGAAGACTGACACCCATTTGAGCACAAACACACTGATGGATCTCCCATGATTTCACATTAGAAAGTGTGAGTGCAAGGCTCCAGACAGAGACATATTCCCTCCCAAATGTTAGTTTTCACACCTCCTTATATCTATTTTTTTGCATCCTATGATCTCTGCACAGTATTCACCAGCAGAAAAATTTGTCAAATGATTTTCTTTCCAGGCATGTGGTCTATTCTGCACCAGAAATTTGAATTCATGTTTTTTTCCAAACACCATATGAAGACTTTGGCTCTCTGTTTCTGTTTCACTGGCTACTACATATTTCTGTGAAGCTTAGAACTGTTCAGATGGAACATCTCATTCTAATTCTGCTTCTCACTTTTAGTCAATTTTTTTGCTTTCTAAATACCGTAAGTTTATATCATACAATAGTCACAACCTAATCACCAAATTTGTGGTAAATGTGATAATGCTACAGTAAATCAGAGATTTCCTGATCTAAATTTTGAGTTAATCAACAATTCTGCGAATGTGTTAAGAACAGTAACCATCACAACATCAGAACATGTATAGAACATTGCTGTGAAATTGGTACACCCCTTAAAATCAGAGAACAGTCCTAACTTTTTTTCTTTTTTCTCTTCCAGAGGATTAAAAAGCAACAGCAGCACTATCGGTACTTGCAATAATATTTCAATTTATGCATACAAATGATAGTTGTTGTTTTTGGGGTTTTTTTTACCCTTTTTGCTTTTCAAAACATTCTTTCAAACATTTCCCCCCGCTATTTTATTTGCCTTCAAAATCTCTTAAATTTGTGAGTTATACTAGTACCTGTTAGAATTAAAAGACAGCAGGTGTCACAATGGAGAAGACCTCTTCTGACTTCCTGTACAGGCATGTAAAAAACAAATTGGTAGAAAAAGAATACTTCACTGCACCTTTCTGATTATTTTTTTTTCATATTTGTTCTTTGTGGTTAAATGCTGCAGAAAATTTGATGGCCTGGCAAAGCAGGGGTGAATGTTTTCCCTGAAGCAGATTGTGGATGGAGCACATTCCAGGGGAAAGCTGTGTAAATCCCTCCATTGATTTGGTGCAAAACCTTCCTGACCTCTGGAATACATTAGCAGATTAGCCATGGAGCCATGTGCACACAGCGCTCATAGCTCAGACGCCCGGTCCTATTCGCAGCCAGTGCCACCAGCAGTAGCCTTCTCATGCATACCCACCAGTTCCTGGTCAGTTTGTGAATATGCAGAAAACTGAGATCCCAATGTTTTCTATGCTGTAATGGAATGTCTGTTGTCCCTGTCCGCACCATCAATTCTTCTAATCCATATATGAAAATGGGCCTGCACATGCCAGTATGAAAGAATAAAATCATAGATCTGTCCCGGGTCTCTCACTCATTTGTTGTTTCCCAGCTTTTATAAGCACTCAGGCTCCCAGAGCTTCACTGTACCGAGCTGATGGGCCGATGACCTGGTTTTGTGCCATGTGTGTTTGGATGCACGTGTGATGTGTTTTGGGGTGAAAGGTGGTGCTCTAGGTCAGGGGGAACAGGCGACAAGGCACACCAGGGACCCCTGTGCCTCCTTCTGCAGAGACACATGGCCTTTTGAAACAGACCCCAGTTCAGCAGATACTCCATCCACCAGCCAAGCAGCCTGATACACAGATGGTGGCAGCAGAATTTATATCCATCTTTTAGCGTGAGGTGGAGGGATTTGAATGGACTCATCTGCCGTCAGCGTGTTTCCATCCAATGCGGAGTGATTCAACAGTCTCTGATAAGAATAAAAAGACAGCCTGTTCTGAGCTTGGCATTTATTTTCAAATTTTTAGCATAAACAAAACAATGACAGTAAACAGAGTAAACATCCTGTCTGGGCAGGCTGTCTTCACACACTGTCACAGACCTCAGAGACTCGGTGCTGCTGTAGTCATGTAGACAGGATTCTGGTGTGTGATCGAGGTTCCTGAGGATCCAGTGCACAGGAGGACCAATGATATAAATGTGGCACGCACGACACCACAGCAAATGAATTATTGTCACTGTACACATCAAATCACATTTGGTGCAAAGAATATCAATAAATTTGCTTGTAAATCAAAACTTTTGTGTGAAAATGTTTCTTTGGGAAGCGTAAATGTCTGTCATTTTGCTTTCTTCTAATTGGAATTTAAAAGAGGTGTGTATCTAATCAACAAAAGCAGAGGTGATAAGTTTGACTTTAACTTTGGATTTGTGCAGCATTAACAGATGAAAAGAGAGACTTACGGATGTTGTTCCTGCCATCCCTGTTTTTCATTCACAGAGTGGTAACCAGTCTGACCTCACCAGTAACAGACTGATCCTCACCAATGACTGCACTTTGCTGGGGAACAACTTCACACTTGCCTGGAAAGCAAAGCAGGGATCTGTAAGATGTCATGTTTGATTAATGAGACACTATTCTCCTCTCTTTTCCTTCCAGCCACTCTTCTTCTTTCAGTGTCATTCATCTGCCCTAGTATTGCTATTTCTTCCCTTACTCCCATTTCCCTCTGCCATTTTTTGACCATTTTTCCTTCCAACTTGCTGTTTCCCAGTGGACAGAAAATCTTTGTCTAACTTGTCCAACACTAAGGTTAAACACAGAGTTTAAGAAGGGACATGAAACAAAAACTGTCTAACCAGGTCTTTTTCTATGTTCTAATGTCAGATACCACCTGTTGACTGTTACTCTACCTACCTACCTACCTACCTACCTACCTACCTACCTACCTACCTACCTACCTGCCTACCTACCTACCTACCCACCCACCCACCCATCTATCTGTGATGGTGACACGCTAAAGACTGTTATTTTGTGCCAGACTCCTGCAACAGTGGGAGGAAGGGCCGTGAATGTGTTGTTCAGGATTGGTGAGGATCAGTCCAAAGGTGTGTCATGTTGACTTTCACTGCAGCAGTAATTACAACCTGAGCTTTTCCCGCAATCTTCTTCTTTTACAGTGTGTCTGTTTACAGCAAACACCCCAAGGATGATGGATTATCGATGGCTTTTTGGTTTTTCCATAAAGTGTCAGATTAAACTGTGATGAATTAAATAATTCTTTAAAACTCAAATAAACAGATGTGATTATATTCTGTGTATTAAATATATTCCATTTGCAATGAAATAAAAACATCTGGGCAGCCCTAGATTATGAATATTTTTTGTTGTTATTATACACTTTCTAAAATACATTTTATGATTAAATAAATCCAGATATTCATTAAGATCCCTTCATAATAATTTAGATATAAATAAAATATATATATATTTTATCAATATTTTCCCAGAATATTACTTTTAGGAGCTATAGTCTGTATTAATCTAAGATGAGATGGAACTTTAAAGAGACCAGCTGGTTGGAGATCAGCATGAGAAGACTGGTGATTCATAGATGCCTGCCTGAATGATAGACTCAGAAAATGGTCATCGTCATGATGAGAAGAAGCTCACCTTCAAAACTTCCCCTAACAATGAGCAGCAGTCCAAGGCTTGAATGCTGGAACAGCTAGCTCACGAGTGTTGCGCAAGCGCAGCACCTGAACGGATTGTTGTATTGAGAAGAAGTGCAGGACAGCTTTATTCAACAGTGCAGTCAGTGAGGTGAGCTACATTGGTGGACACATGTTCAGGTAAACCTGGAAAAAGAATTGCGAAGATGTTTTCATGGCATGTCTCTTGTGTTGCTGTGGGTCTAATCTTCAATATAAATGAGTTCCTCAGTGGCTCTTTTGTCTATGCAGGTGCTTTCATAAGACCTTGTATATATTATATGTCTGGTAAGAGTTTTTTTCAACTCAGAGTTCCTACTATTGCCATTGGTTAGAGAGGCGATAAAGAGGAACTGGGAGATGCTGAGAGATAGGTCGACCATTGCACAACAGCACTAACAAGACTTGCAGGAGCAGACCTATTTTGCAGACAGTGGTGTAAATCTGTCAGTCTGTCCTGCTGAGGTGGGCATGCTGCAACCTGAACCTTCGAGTGAAGCCAACTTGCTCACAGTCACCCCTTTGTTACAGAGTGCTGGAAACCATGTAAACAGTGTTGGGGAGGGGGACACGTGCTCACTGAGGAAATCTAAGTTAAACTTGTATTTTAAGAATTGTGCTGTTACAGTATTTGCCCCTTCTCCTCTTTCTCTGTACTTTGTGCATAATTTGTCATGATGCAGGGTGGGGAGATGTTTAATAAGACATATATCTTTGTCATTTTCCTTCTCCTCCTCTTTTCTGTCTTTCTCTCTGTGTCTTTTGTCTGGATGCAGTGCAGAGACAGCTTGAGGGGGACAAAGGTCAGGTGAGGAGGCGGCTTCTCAGGAAAATGCCCAGCGCAAGTTAGACCTCCAATTGGTGATCACAGTCAAACTGGTTAACCTCTACGCACCTCATTGTGCCTTAAGAAAACACATTTTTTACCTCAGCATCTCAGTCTGGTAATGAGAGTCAGCCTCACAAGGACAAATGCTCACATCTAAACATCACCTTGTTGAACGAAGCCTACAACTCATTCTCTGCTCCTTCATTTCATTCTTCTACAACACTACAAATGTCTAAAGTTTCATTGTTTTATCTATAACAGATGGTTCATAATACAGCTGGATTTTTTAAAAATCTGAATAAATACATTTGATCTTTGAACGAAATTACATTTTTCTACTGAAACATTTATCATTGAAATATTAGCATACATTTTTTAATGGCTGAAAATTGGCAGATTTCAAAACATTTTTACACATTTCTGTGGTTTGAGCATTGATTTACAACATTGAGGCAATATTATTATATCATTGTCTTCATGGCACTGGACACATTACTAAGTGGGGGCTCAAACATAACATGGGAGTGGGGAATGGAAAACAGCAACAAAGCAAAGGTCAAGTCCTTAACTACTGCTGTGATGTGATTTAGGTTTTTGTGCAGGGGTGGCTCGTCCAAAAGTGGCTCAGCAGACTCATGTAAGGTGGGGTGCTGGAGGAACTGAGAACTTTGGGTTGAAATGACTTGTTGATGACATCAGGACACAGTCTTCCCTCAGTTTAAAAGTTAGACATCCCATTTTCTGAACTTAATTTATTATGTGGGCCTAACATAATTTATAATCACACTGAGAGTTGAGTATATGCTGTGCATGCATGGTTCTGTGTGAAATGGACTCCACAGAGACTACAAATGCCTTCAGTTATCTCTCTTTTTAGGTCTCTCTTTATCAATCAATCTCAATCAATCAATCTTTATTTATATAGCGTCTTTTACAATCAGAATTGTTTCAAGGCACTTTCCAGAATCCCAACCCCAGACAAGCAACAGTGGCAAGGAAAAACTCCCCTTTAACAGGAAGAAACCTTGAGCAGGACCAGGCTCATGTAGGGGGACCCTCCTGCTGATGGCCGGCTGGGTGGGGTGAGGTGAGGTGAGGTGAGGAGAGGAGAGGAGAGGAGAGGAGAGGAGAGGAGAGGAGAGGAGAGGAGAGGAGAGGAGATCAGTGGGGGTCGGAGATCAGTATACAGCTCTGAAGGCGGCGATACCTGTAAATGTGTAAACTACACAGGAAATAGCATTACTAGTCTACTTGACAAGGAGGAGGAGAGGAGAGGAGAGGAGAGGAGAGGAGAGGAGAGGAGGGAAGAGGAAACCATGACCCAGTGGGGTGACAGAGGCCTGTCAGGTAATCATGTTTCTGGACCCTGGCAGCCTTGGCCTATAGCAGCATAGCTAAGATGTTAACCTAATGATTAGACGACCCCCTAAGTATGATAATTTGTCTGTCTATGATAATAACTGGAACTACAGAATTAGTAACAAGAAGTTTTTTCAAAGAGGTAGGTTTTAAGTCTAATCTTAAAAGTAGCGATGGAGTCAGTCTCCCGTACCTGGACAGGGAGTTGGTTCCATAGCAGGGGGGCCTGGTAGCTAACTGCTCGGCCCCCCATTCTACCCCTAGAAAGTCTGGGGACCACAAGTAGAGCAGCATTCTGAGAGCGGAGCGGTCTATTGGGCTGATAAGGTATCACTAGCTCCTCCAGGTAGGATGGAGCTAGGCCTCTGAGGACCTTGTAGGTCAAAAGAAGGGTTTTAAAAATTATTCTAAATTTAACGGGCAGCCAATGAAGAGACGCCAGTACAGGAATAATGTGATCTCTTTTGTCAATACCTGTCAAAACTGGCTGCAGCATTTTGGATCAGCTGGAGGCTTCTTAAAGAGGAGTTTGGATACCCTGATAATAAAGAATTACAATAGTCCAGCCTGGAATTAACAAATGCATGGACTATCTTTTCAGCATCATGTTGGGTCAGTAGTTTTCTAATCCTTGTGATGTTCCTCAGGTGAAAAAAGGTAATTCTAGAGACTAATTTAATGTGTGAGTTGAAGGAGAGATTTTGATCAAAAGTTACTCCAAGATTCCTCACAGAGAGACTAGATGTTAATGAGATACCATTGAGAGTGATCATGTGATCTAATCTATCCCTGAGAGGTTCAGGACCAAACACCATGACCTCAGCTTTTCCTGAGTTAAGGAGGAGGAAATTTGAAGACATCCCGGACTTTATGTCTTTAAGACAGGTCTGAAGCTTCACTAACTTCTCTGTGTCCTCTGGTTTCATGGATAGATAAAGCTGAGTGTCATCAGCATAACAATGAAAATTTATCCCATGCTGCCGAATAATGTTCCCTAAGGGAAGCATGTACAAGGTGAAAAGGATCGGTCCAAGTACAGAACCTTGAGGAACTCCATGGCTAACCCTACTGTATGAAGAGGGAACTCCATGGATATGAGCAAACTGATATCTATCAGATAAATATGATCTAAACCAGTCTAGTGCTGTCCCTTTAATGCCCATCACATGTTCCAGTCTCTGTAACAGGATGCTGTGATCAGCTGTATCAAAAGCAGCACTGAGGTCCAGCAGAACCAGCATAGAGACCAGTCCATGATCTGAAGCTATAAGAAGATCATTATTAACTTTAAGAAGTGCTGTTTCTGTGCTGTGATGAGCTCTAAAGCCTGACTGAAACATCTCAAACAGGCTGTTTCTCTGCAGGTGCTCCAGAAACTCAGTCACCACAACCTTCTCTAGAATTTTAGAGATAAAAGGAAGGTTGGATATCGGCCTATAGTTTGCGAAGACATCAGGATCCAGTGATGTTTTTTTAAGCAACGGCTTAATCACTGCCACCTTGTAGGACCGGGGTACATAATTTGTCACTAAGGAAGAATTGATCTGGTCCAGGAAAGAACTGCCTATCAATGGTAAAACATCCTTCAACAGGTGTGTTGGGATGGGATCTAAAAGACATGTGGTGGTCTTGGATTTCTGAATTAGCGAAGACGCCTCAGAAAAATATATAGGACAGAAAGAGTTTAAGGGCTCGTTGGAGAAACTGTATGTTCCCACAGTCAGCACATCTGGTGATGATCCAGTTGTTGGGATGGCCTGGTTAGCTTTTTCTCTGATAGCTAGAACTTTATCAGTGAAGAAGCTCATGAAGTCTTCACCACTAAGGGAAGAAGGGATATGTGGATCTAAAACACTGTGACTCTTGGTTAATTTGGCCACAGTGCTCAAAAGAAACCAGGGGTTGTTCTTAGTTTCCTCAATTAAAGAAGAAAAATAAGCTGTTCTAGCTTTACGGAGGGCCTTTTTGTAAACTAACAGACTGTCTTTCCAGGCTGCATGATAGCTATCTATTTTACAGAAATGCCACTTCCTTTCCAGTCTGCGCGCTTTCTGCTTGAGGGTCCTGATATGTGAATTATACCAGGGAGCACACCTCCTCTGATTTATTATTTTCTTTTTCAGGGGGGCAACAGAATCAAGCGTGATTCTCAGTGAGGTTGCTGCACCTTCCGCAATAGAGTCAACCTCAGCAGGGCTAAGATTATTATGACTGATCCCTGGGGAAACACACAGTGGTCCTGGGATTAGCACAGGGATCACTTCCTTAAACTTAGCTACAGCATTATCTGAAAGACATCTGCTATAGTAAGACTGTGCTCTGAGGATAGAAGAATCCTTAATCAAAAATGTAAAAGTGATCAAAGAATGATCTGACAGGAGTGGGTTCTGAGGGAACACTGACACATGTTCTACCTCAACACCATAAATCAGAACTAGATCTAGGGTGTGGGTGAAGCTATGAGTTGGTTGGTTTATCTGCTGGAGGAAACCAACTGACTCAAGTAATGAAATGAAGCCATTTCTAAAGCTGTCATTTACAACGTCTACTTGGATATTAAAGTCTCCAATGATAATGACTGTCCGTTCTAAGGACCAAGTCAGATAAGAAATCAGAGAACTCAGATAGGAACTCTGAATGTGGCCCAGCAGGGGGTCGATATACAACTACAAACAAAAGTGGCTTTTCTGCCTTCCAGTTCAGATGGGTGATGCCAAGAGTCAGGCTTTCAAATGAACTGGAGCCATGTTTTGGTCTAGGATTAATTAATAACTTGGAGTGATAGATTGCTGCCACTCCCCCTCCTCGACCAGTAACACGAGGAAGGATGGAGTAGATTCATTTAAGCTAACATACTCCTCCTCCTGAAGCCAGGTCTCAGTAAGACAAAATAAATCAATGTGATGATCCGCTATCAGGTCGTGCACCAACTGGGATTCACACAAAAGAGATCTAACATTTAATAGTTCACATTTAATTGTGATGTTAGTTTCTCCAACTTGTGCTTTGGTATTAATTTTAATAAGATTACGGTGATTGACCGCTCCTCTGCTCTGTGCTTGGTGAACTTTTAACCGTGGAACAGAGACTACCTCTATAGTGGCGGATGAGGGTTCTATGGAAGCAGCAGAGAGGTGTGTAAGACTACAACTCTGCATCCTGGTCTGGACCCTGGATTGTCAGGTCACTTAGGGTCTAATAAAATTAGCCATATTACTAGAAATGAGAGAGGCACCATCCCATGTGGGATGGACACTGTCTCTCCTGATCAGACCAGGTTTTCCCCAAAAAGTGCTCCAATTGTCTATAAAGGACACCTTGTTTTCGGGGTACCACCGTGACAACCAGCGACGAAGCGATGACATGTGGCTAAACATTTAATCGCTGGCCAGATTGGGGAGGGGACCAGAGAATGCTACGGAGTCTGACATTGTTTTTGCGTAGCTGCACTCCGACATGTTAATTTTGGTGACCTCCGACTGACGAAGCCGGGTGTCATTTGCTCCGACGTGAATAATAACTTTACCAAAATTTACGTTTATCACTGGTTCATTTCGGCAGCCAGATGACAGACAGTCCGGGCCTCTACACGGCCTCACATGGTCTCACAATAGCAAGCGGACTTATTAAAAATGCAGCAAAAGTCTTCCTGTCACCTCACATGTGAGCACAATCTCAAAGATAACACAAGTTCCTGGTATTGCAGGAGATGGTGCTGCTAAAAAATAGCAGATTAGAGCTATTCTGAACCACTCATTCATGCGAGCACTGGAAGTATTCTGAAAAATGTGCAATGTTTAACCTGACTATCTGCAGCAAGCATTGGAGTCAATGTTAATGTCTAACCCTGGCTCCAGTGTAGAATCCTCCATTCTCGTATTATAAAGGGCCATTACCATTCACATTAACACATTTTACACATTTTGACAGAGTTTGATGAGGACAGTGCACTTTATTCTCTGCAAAAAAACAGTACAGTCATCGTATAAGCGTGCAAATGAGCATTAACAATGACCATTTACCCCACAACATTTTAATGTGTAAAATGGAAATATCATTAAACAATACATTCCCTGGGTTGCATGACACACATGCACAAAGATCCTTTCTGCCCTCAACCTTTATTCATTACTCCAGATCATGATACTGAACTAATGAATCTATTTCTTTCTAATTGTATTCAAATAAAATACTCTACTGAATAGCTATACTGGGTGGGTTGCAGTGAATATGGAACCTGAAGAGGAAAAACAAAACTAAATTTTAAACTTTCTCAACAGGCTAGGGCCCTGACTTGCAGCACTGAGTCATAGACAAAATGACTACAGTGACCTGTTCTCTGAGCCAAATGAGCTGCGTAATGTGTTTGTGTGTATGCAAGTGTGCGTAACTGTGTGCGTATAGCTGATGTGGCTGATTAACGATAGAAAGAAAAACAAGGGGCAAGCTTAAAATATATAGAGAGATACTTTGTGAGAAAAGAAGCCTTCATTGCTGCATGCTTTGTTTTTATTTCACAATTAAATATGAAGTCAAACTGGACAAAAAGCCATTTTGACCTGGAATCATATTGCAGTCATACAATTCCGTCACAATTCCCACTGCAGTTCCAAAACATTAAGATGGAACCACAACTTTTTTTCTTGTCTTCCATTGTCAGTCCATCCAGAGCTCCATACTTCATACATACTCCAAGCAGCGAGCTTCTCTGCCGTTTCAGACACTTTGAAGTGCTAAAGTGGAAACATGAAGAATCTGGATGACTGACCCTTGACTCCCCTTCCATCACACTCCCACCATCCCTCTTTGTTACCTGCTGAGGGGGAGGAGAGGGCTGTGCTGCATGGCATGGCATCTTTGGATGATTTTATTACAGACTATCAGTGAAAGTGAGGAGGATGACCCATTGACTTGTGGG
Source organism: Takifugu rubripes (assembly GCF_901000725.2). Lineage (NCBI taxonomy): Eukaryota > Metazoa > Chordata > Actinopteri > Tetraodontiformes > Tetraodontidae > Takifugu > Takifugu rubripes. Next base: position 3,818,795 of record NC_042288.1, on the reverse strand, counting down.
CTAATGCCTCCAGAGTTAAAAGCCAAGGCTTCTGAATTATGAGTCAGCCTCCTATGTGAAGGAAAGTGCTGCCCTCTCCAGAATCGTTATGTATAGTTAGGCTGCTGCTCCTAATGATGATGATGATGATGATGATGATTTCTTTTTAGTGAATAGCTCCACACTTTCCATCAGGGTCTTCTTATATTACTACGGTGCAGGGAGCTTATAGTATATGGTTCAAATTATTTTCAGAGGCACAGAGACATGCACATGCACACACACATACACACACAACAACCAGCTCCTCACATTTGTTTCATATATTGCACAGGATGTGAGTCACACACATTTGTTTTAATGATACACTGTCAGCGTTATATTGGGAGATAAAGGGGTGGTATCTGCAAAATTTGGCACAGTGAGGTTATAATAACATATTGCTGCCACTCATGATTAACTGCAGCACCCTAAAGGGAGAAGAAGAAAGAATCTTCAAAAGAGAACAAGTCTGCTTTGTACTCTTTCAGCAGTATGTATCTCTTTCAAGATGTATGTTCTGTGAGTGGATGCAGCCAGCCACTGTGAGGCTGTATTGTCTGTTTGAAATAGTGATGAACAGTCAGCCGCTCTTCTTTATCCACTTTATCAAACGTGCACAAGCAACACTCCCAATGGATGGTGGTGATAAATATAACTTGGAGCACCAACTAACCATTGTATATCAGAGGATAAAAACTAATAATGAAAAAGTCTACAGCTTAAAGATATTGGCATTATACTTTATGATTCCAAAGTCATTCAACATCAGTGAAAATTGCTTTATTTCTTTGAACTGTAGTTTCTATTCATATCATTTTTGGTGGTGAATCTCTGTTTAGGAAGTTCCCTGACCTTCCACATGTTTAAATAGAAAGTCTTAAACAGAGAGAGCACATCCCTAAAACACCTGAATAAAAACAGTCCAACATCTTATACACGAAAACTATTTATTTGCAGTCTTGAGTTCAGATCAGTGAGGTCTAGAAGCTTAGCCTTTTGCAATTAATGGCAAGCAAGCCTCTGTTGAGCCCTGATTCATTCTGCTCAGCGACAAGCATCTGAACGAGCTGCGACCAATAAATAAATGTGAACTAATAAGCTGGTGCACAGACAAAAAGAAATAACAGCTAGTTGTTGATCAGCTCACTTCCATGCAAACTTGTGTCACAGCAGGAGGCATTGTTAATGGCTGTTGAGTGACTCGGACATCGTTACCATGTGCGGTTATTGGAGAACCTGAAGTAGTCACTGTTTAATTTATATCTGACCTGTCAGCACCACTGGTTTTACTGGTGAAAGCTGAGGTGGGAGGGGACAGAGCATGTACTGGCTGAGTCTCTACATCTGATTTAAAAGAACAAAACAAAACCTGATACTTGTCGCTGCCTCCTATCACAACAGACTATATAATTTTCTTTTAAAAAAATAGGATATTGGCAGTGCACTGCTTCCCCTTCCTCAGACGCTGGATGGTGGTCCAGAACCTTTTTGAAGCCTCTTCTACACTGGAGTTGCTCGGAGAGCGGGGGTGGGCTTTTTGCCTGTCCCCAGACTCTCTAGTTTGACGTTGGGGTTCTCGCGGTCGAGTGAAAGGGTCGCTTCCCTGCGTCTCCGGGTCGGGGAATGGGTTCTGACTGTTGTTTGTGCTTATGCACTGAGAGTACCCGCCCTTTTTGGAGGACCTAGGACGGACGCTGGACAAAGTACCGACTGGGGACTCCATTGTTCTGCTGGGAGACATAAAGTTATTCATCGGTGCTCTTGGCACCATGACGACCTGAGCCGTAGGTCAATGATCGACTTCATAGTCGTGTCAGTTGAGGCCATATGTTTTGGACACTCGGATGAAGAGAAGAGCAGAGCTGTCAACTGATCACTACCTGGTTGTGAGTTGGATCAGGTGGGGGAGGGGAGCAACCGCGCGGACCTGGCAGGCCCAAACGCTTAGTGAGGGTCTGTTGGGAACACTTGGTGGAGGAACCCGTCAGGCTGGTCTTCAATTCCCACCGACAGAGCTTTGATCGTGTTCCAAGGGTGGTAGGGGACATTGAGTCTGAATGGGCCATGTTCATTGTCGAGGCGGCTGTCGCGAGCTGTGGCTGCAAGGCCGCTGGTGCTGGTTGTGGTGGTAATCCCCGTACTTGAGGGTGGACACCAGAGGTGAGGGGAGCCGTCAGGCTGAAGAAAGAGGCCCACAGGTCATGGCTGGTCTGTGGGTCTCCGGAAGCAGCTGACAGGTTGGCTAAGCGGGTTGCGGCCGCGACGGTCGTGGAGGCAAAAACTCGGGCAGGTGGTGTTTAGAGGTGTTCCGGACATGTCCCAGTGAGAGGAGGCCTCGTGGCCGGCCCAGGACTAGGTGGAGAGATTACATCTCTCGCCTGGCTTGGGAGCGGCTGGGGGTCCCCCCGGAGGAGCTGATGGAAATGGCCGGGGAGAGGGCTGTCTGGGCATCAATCCTGAACCTGCTGCCCCCGCGACCCGGATCCGGATAAGCGGGAGAAAACTAAACTAAACTAAAAGGACATTGGCGGTGTACTGCTTCCTCTTCCTCAGATGCCGGATGGTGGTCCAGAACCTTTTTGAAGGTGTCCGGAATTCATTCTCCATGGCCTCACCGAACTCTTCCCATGCCCGGGTCTTTGCCTCGGCAACCGCTGTAGCTGCACTCCGCTTGGCCTGCCGGTACCTATCTGCTGCCTCAGGAGTCCCACATGCCAGTAAGGCCGATACGACTCTTTCTTCAGCCTGAGGGAATCCCTCACGGGTTCGGGCATTGCTGCCATGATAGGCACCAACCACCTTACAGCCACAGCACCGGTCAGCCACCTCAACAATGGAGGCACGGAACATGGTCCATTCGGATTCAATGTCCCCCGCCTCCCCTGGGACATGGTCAAAGCTCTCCCGGAGGTGTGAGTTGAAGCTCCTTCTGACAGGAGACTCTGCCAGGCGTTCCCAGCAGACCCTCACAATATGTTTGGGTCGGCCGGGTCTGTCCGGCATCCTTCCCCACCATCGGAGCCAACTCACCACCAGGTGGTGATTAGTTGACAGCTCTGCCCCTCTCTTCACCCGAGTGTCCAGAACATGCGGCCGCAAATCCGATGACACGACCACAAAGTCGATCATCGATCTGCGGCCTAAGGTGTCCTGGTGCCAAGTGCACATGTGGACGCCTTTATGACTGAACAAGGTGTTTGTTATGGACAATCTGAGACGAGCACAGAAGTCCAACAACAAAACACCACACGGGTTCAGATCAGGGGGGCTGTTCTTCCCAATCACACCTCTCCAGGTCACACTGTCGTTGCCAACGTGAGCATTGAAGTCACCCAGGAGGACGAGGGAGCCCCCAGAACGAGCACTCTCCAGCACTCCCTCTAAGTACTCCAAAAAGGGTGGATACGCTGAACTGCAACAGCCAGGATCCATCCCCCCACCCGAAGGCGAAGGGAGACTACCCTCTCATCCACTGGGGTAAACTCCAGTATACAGGCACTGAGCTGGGGAGAACTGCCACACCTGCCCGTCGCCGCTCACCATCGGCAACTCCAGAGTGGTAGAGAGTCCAACCCCTCTCGAGAAGAACCCCTCTGGTTCCAGAGCCTTTGCTATGCGTCGAGGTGAGGCCGACTACAGTATACAGTATCTAGTTGGAACTTCTCAACCTCACGCACCAGCTCAGGCTCCTTTCCCATCAGAGAGGTGACATTCCATGTCCCCATAGCTAGTTGGATGGATGGACATTGGCAGTGGATGTAAGATAAAAATAGGATTACAGTTTTTCACCTAGCCTGTGTGTTTTCAGGGGACTTAAATGACTTGCAGAGGATGATGGGACACCCTCCACTTTGTCTGTGCTTCTGAGGAAACCATGAACTGCAGTTGATCTTTACTTACACTATTGCTTTAGAGAAACACACACTTCCTCCCAACTTCCACATTTACTCTCTCTCCCTTTCCTTTCAAGCACTGTACTATTGCAGACACACAACATACCATAAATTATTTATTTTTTTAAATCCCATTAATGCTGCAGTTTTAGAAGGGTAATTCATTGAGTTGATGTCTCATGACAATGATCAATTCGGTTTTTTTTCAACAGAAGACAAAAAGTTTAAGACATATTTGTATATTGGAAGCAAGGTCTCTAAAGAAGAAAAATATGAGCTCTTGTGCAGCTCTACATGTACTCAGACAAACCATCTACACTTCAAAAGTGATATCTTTTAACCTGACTATATTGTAAACATCACCTGATATTTGTAATAATAAAATGCTTCTGGTCTCACTGCCATCATCCCACACCTGCGGGTTAGACCTACCCACGTTGTTAATATTAGTAATAGTGTTATTGAAGAAACATTAAGAGACAGCTTTGATTGCAGTTTTTGGGCATTTTCACTGTTGTTCTCAGAGATGTGGCCTCATCACATTAGTCATGTTAAAATTGATATAAGCAGATTATCTATGAAAGTCAAAAAATGTAAAATAATGGTCACATTAATGTGAGGGAAGTCTGCTTCTGAAGGTGAGGGCTTAAACTGTAAGGAAACATGCTCAAAATTTAAAAAATAAAACTCTCATTATCTATTTGCTTCTGGTTGAAGAGGATAAAAAGTTACTAAATCTACTTGAAATCTAATTCAGAAAAGCAAACAGAGAGAATGGATTTAATTTTAATAAACTGACATGATAAAATCCTCTGGACCCTTGTCTGCAACACTGCAGCAGTAGCTGCAAAGTCTAATGAAACACATGTTGTCCTGCAGCTGTGAAGTCTCCACCACTGTGGGGCGCTGTAACGGTAAACTCGGGTTCCTCAGCCTGAAGCCAGCTCTGAGCGCACGTATGGCAGGCAGACAGCGCTGCGGTTCGATGGGCGGAGGAAGGCAGGGCCCAAGGGCACTACGGCCAGGAAGCGACTCCGATTACACCGGGGGCGATTGTGGGGGAATGACACCCACTGGATCGAAAGAGGAGGGCGGTGTGTGAAGACGTAAGGAGGAGGAAAAAAGCCAGTAAACCTGACAAAGCGTCTGAGAACCAATACAAGGACTGTTGGTAGAGGACAAGAGAGACGCCAAAGACCCTCTTTCAGCAGGAGAACGCACAGTGATGGATTTTACCCCACATAGCAGCGGGCACTCGCCTTCTTGTACTTTTTAAAACATCCTTCCACTCCCGGCATTATTTTAAACTTTCCATTTACTTGTCAAGTGCACACTCGGGAGCACTGGGCATGACCTGCGCCCCAGAAGAAACTTGGTGACGGGAAGAAAAGTTTTGGGTGGACATCGGGATGGTTTCCCGAGCTCTATTTTTTTTTAAGGATAACGCATAAAATGTCGTATTTTTGCATGGCATAGGAGAACACACCCAGTTCGGTTTTGGAATATATTCTCTGATCTGAGTTGATGCCGGCTGATTGTGGAATTGTAAACTGAAAAAGGCAGCGTCCTGCAGATTTTTTTTTTTTTGCTGCATTGTAGTTGGAGATTCCTCCCTCGGGATTCAGTTCATTCCCTCTCCTCTCTTATCGGTGCATGCGAAAACAGAGATCTACATGATTTGAATCATCCCTGGTAAGTTTTTGCAGTTTACATTAGCAGTGTTAGAATTGCATCTGTCAGAGTTTCGGCTGACACGTCAAATGTGATGTTGGAAGCGCTTTGCGTTTTTTTGTACGTGCTCTTTGCGGCTCCGTTTACAAAATAGAAATTATTTTACAACTTAAGGATCACCTTATCTGGGAATTCTCAACTGAGACGTTTATGCAAGCTACTCTTTAAACAGAAGAACCTAACACTTCTTTGTGATTTGACGGAATAAACCTAACGCTTCAGATAATTGTGTATTATTTACATATTATGAAACTTAATTCACGAAAACCCGTCATTTATGTACACACTGGGCGATGATACAGCACCTTCCAGCATCACCTTAGAGCCTCTTAATAAGTGTCCCGGTTATTTATTACTTTGCTTAATTTTCCACGTACCGTTTATAGGGCCAATTATGCCGTGGCCGCAGTTGTTTTTCCTCTCCTCGGTGCCGGAGCCCTAAATCACCGAGCGGCTCTAAACGAGCACCCCCACCCCCCATGGTGGAATAGCTAACTGTTTTCAATTTGAATGGGAATTTAATCACCGCCATGGAATTGTCATTCAAATAGCAGAAAAAAATCTGTGGCCCGCATCAATACATTTCTGGGTTGCATCGCAAAATTATTACTTCAATTGAATTACATATGCCGCGAGAACATAATGATCGATTTAAAACATACTTTTTCGTTAAGGCTGACCTGTTCGGATCGTACCGAAGCTACGACTCGGAGAAACACTGCATTTCTAACAAAGGTACCTGCATTTATTCAAAGCGCGTCTGCAGTGCACATTGGGCGAATTTTAAATCAGTAAATAGAGTGTCTGGGTTCGGGGCGAGCGGTGTTCAACACAAAGTTAATAGGGCTTTTCGGGCCGACACTAACCGAGACGTCCAGCTGGAGCGATTTTACTAAACCTGGAGACGGTTTAGGATGGTTCAGACACAGATGTCTGGCTAAACAGACCGCTGGGGTTCTTCCCGACACTGCAATATTGCGATTCAATTAGAACCGTGCTACTTACATAATGGAGGCACGAAACTGCAGTACGATTTTAACAAAAGTGGCACAGGCGGCACCGCCACTGCGGGCTACAGGTTTGGCACATCTGTTGCGCGGATGGAATAAACGCAGTTAGAGCTACAACAACTGTAATATCCGAGGCTATTTTACAAATATTACTGAGCGATGAGTCACAGAAATCTATATTTATGATTTGTTTATATTTCTTTCGAGTACAATTTTGTCTCGCAGAAGTTAACAAATCATCAAAAGATATGAGTTTCGCTGTGAATACTGAGCTGAGGAAAAATAAAGTTCGTTTTACATATAGAATATTGGTGAGGTTAAGGGGCAGGTCTGTTGTGAGTTGTGTGTCTCCCAGCTTCAGTACTGGCATGGCTTGTTTGACAGCATTTCAAAACACTCCTGGATTTGTTTTTATGTCTTACCTCATATGAAGCTATGAAAATGTAGCTGGAACAAAATCTAATCAATGTTCCACTCTAATATGTTTCTATTTTCTGTCCTCTTCTTGACACCTCTGTTCACCACTCCATTCCATTCCTTGTCCTCTGTCCTTCTCCATTCAGCCCGGGTGATTGGGTGAATTCCAGTGAGTGACAGGCTAGCCCTGAAGCAGTTGATGGTTGGGTGGACCCCCTCAGATGGGATCAGTGTCCAGGTGGAGGTGGAATAGGGGGGTATGGGAAGCACTGTCCACTACTGACGGGATGTCCTCCTGGGCCTGGCTGCTGGCTGCCGTCTTGGTCTCCCTACTGACTGCCAGTGTGGCACGGCCACCACTAACTGCCGCCAAGGAAGAGGAGGCCACTCAGCGACCCGAAGGTAAGCAATTGGGGGTGGGAGGTGCAAGGCAGATCCATGTGTTTGGTGCTTTTAGAAATAACACAGTGTATAAATCAATGAAAGCTCTCTGGACAAGTGATTCGAAGATACAATAGAGCACAAAAATTACGTTTGCTTATTCAGACTTTTACCTGAAAAGAGATTAAATTTCAGCATTCTTTGATAGGAGATTAAATAATTAAGAGACATTTAAAAGAACCCAAAACTAACATCAGCATGGCCGATTGTTGTTTTCCTAATCACAAATTGATGTGATTGACATTTTGCTGTGTTGTTTCTTATGCTTTTGTGTGTTAATACAGTTTGAGTGTTGAAGGTAGGTTTGTGACTGAGGTCGAGGGAAAGCCGTGAACAAGGGTGGGGCGCTGTTTGTGCTGGCACCTCTCTCATACCCTGTTTGTCTGGAAAGAAGCTCAGGGGGAAGGGAAAGGGGAAAATGGGATGAAAAAAAGGTGCAGTGAGGACTGTGCTTCTTTGTGCTGTCTGCTCCCAGTTTGATACATACTCAACATGTTTTAAAGCCGCATGTTTACTGGTACTTTTAAAGAAAACTCTGCGAAAGGTGCTCCCTACAGTGTTTTTGTCTCTTCTATCTCTCTTTAAAGGCTTCTCCATTTTCTTGACCTGTCTGGTCAGGGACAAGCTAATTAGAGTTGTTGTAATGGATGGAAACACACAACACACATTCCAAAGCTTTTGTTCCAAGGCTTTAATCTGCTTGCTAATTGTAAGTTTGGACAACAACAGAGCATCACCTTTCTAAGCCCACACACACACACACACACACACACACACACACACACACACACACACCCTCATCGTGGCCTTTGCCCTCAAGGTCGGCTATCCTTCTCAACTACCTTGATGAGGGCTCTCCTCTCTTCTCTTGCTGTTTTGTTGGTTGTCGCAGAGAATGTGGCTCTGAGCCAGTGGGTTCATGGCCCCATGTCTCTGGACGATGTAACGCACAACATAACCCACAGAGACAAACTAGCAAGATTTTTTTTGTTACACAATCCTCTGAGAAGGCTCTCAGAGGATTTGTGCATATCTGACTTCTCCTTTAGATACATAGATTAGAGGGTGCTGGGCAGGGGGATGTCATGTGACTGGAGATAAATGTCAAAACCTGAAAGGGGTCACATGGTGAGGGGTCAACAAGAGTTATCTAATCCCGAGTCCATTTCTCTGCTTGCTACAGCACTGATATGCTGCTGTGTGCGATAGAGTGTTAGCCCAAAGCTCCAACCCTCCCTCTTCTTGCAGAGATTTTTAAGATTTCCACTCCCACTCCTCTCAGCTGATCGCTGTACATTCGTCAGACTGCATATCATTGTCATCTCCATTTTGCCAATGCTTGCTTCCTGTTGGGCCTATTGGTTTGTTTGCCTGCAGCCACATGAACAAAAGAACCAGAGTGAGTACAGTGGTTAAGGTCTCTGTTGTGCCATAGCTATGTCCATACCCCCGAGTCTGTTTACCACACACAGGCACAGTTTTATATGAATGAGGTGACTAACAATGGAAGCAACCCCAGAAGGTTTGTGTGTTTTTGTATGTTCAGATTTACAAGCCAGGACAATTTAATCCTGTTTCATAGGCTCATTTGCTACTTTAGATTTAAGACTTTCATTTCAATATATATTTTTAAAAAAGCATTGTAATAAATCACTTTAGTACTTCTATTCAAGTATAAGTTTGCAACAAATTCAACCTGTGATCTTCCAATGTTATGATAGATGATAGACATGCATCAGTATTTGGATTTGTGCAGGCATGCATTTATTCTCAAATGCATCTAATTTCAAAAGATTTTCATACATGTGCCATAAAAGCTGGACATATCTAAAGGTTGCTTAGATATCAGTGTGTGTGAGTCTCTGAAGGTGGGAATATTATGAAGTTGCAATACTGAAATAGTGTAATAGTATTAATATTGTAAAAGTATAAAAGTGTCAGCTAGACTGGCAATGGCACTGACCTTGTGGACAAAGGCCACAATATGTGTGTTATTTGCCTGGAATACACCTTACCACTTAGTCTCAGACCTGTCTGAAAGGAAGAAAATCTGCTCCCTCTGCCAACTCTGCCAAAAACAAAGGAATTCACACAATCAACCAATGAGTCAATCAGAAATAACTGTGTATAGATGATGTAGACATGTTAGAACCGACTCTTGTACCTGCTTTTGTTTTTTTTGTTTTTAATGATTTAGCATTTTGTTTCATTTTAATCTGGATTTATTGGTCCAAATGAAAACTGCTGTCAACACTAACAAATGTATAAACACTGAGATTAAGGTGTAATGTCTTTGTAAAAGCATTGTAGATGCATGCCAAAAATAAAGACAATGTCAAAGGCAGAAACATGGTGCCAGAGAGGAGGGCAAATCTATGCAACAGGTATGATTTTGACGATAACTTGTTTGTGATTACTTGATGGAACACATCATCCAGGCCTAAAAAGCAGAAAGGAAGTATATTGGAACCTCCTGTTGAGTGGCTGGGCAATACATTGAATCATATCTTTCATAAAGCCCACTACTGATACAATTTACACGTAATGTAAATATTACGGTAAACTGATTTAGGTAGGCCACTTTAAATTTTGCAAAAAATTACGATTTGCTTCCTTCAGAAGCTTTGACTCAATCTCTGAGCCTTAGTTCAGTGATTTAAGCTTATAGCAAAACAAGACAGTGGTCAACCATGAAAGCTGAGGATGGAACTTTCATTAACAGAGACAAACGAATTGGCTGGTGAAAAGTTTGAGTAATCATAACATTATTAAAGAGAATTTCATGTTCTTTCGGGGAAATTGAGGTCAGCAGTGCTCCAGTTGAGAAGAAAGGGTAGCCAGGGGTTTAAAGGGGATGGGTGAATTTTAGAGAATGATTGGTGGGGGTTAAAGGAGAAGGGGGATGAAGTGGAAGCGTTGTTGCCATGGGTACCAGCAGGAGCCAGTTCAGGGAGCTGCTCTTTTGTCATAATAGGAAAAAGAAGGAGCTAAAGGAACAATTTGAATTTGAAAGGATATAGGAGACAAAAAGGGAGAGAAAAGTCCTGGGATTTAACTGCGTGAGGAGTTTACAGAGGAAAGAAGAGAGGAAAAGCGGACGGATATGAAGGACAGCAGAGGTAATGTGATTTTGTGTTGCCGGCCAATGTTGATGAGCACGCATGCTGAGTGTGTCTCAGAGAGGGCACTCATTCTATTTAGAGCAGTGGCCCTGTTGCTCCAAATGCAGTGAGGGGAAGGCAGGACAGACAGGCTGCCTAATGCACTCTTCTCTGGAGAAGTAAGTCCAGATCAGTTTAATGTTTAAATATGTCCCATCCTCTCCCAAACTGTATAAAAATGTCTCTGGCTCTCACCAGCTTCACAAACAAACATTGAATGGCTGACAGAGTGGACAGAAGACAGACGGAGATTCTTTCTGGAATGAAGATATGATTTGGGAAGAACAGGAACAAAATGAGATTGGGGGAGGGGAAGGAAAAACTGCAGTGGAGTGTTTGGTTCAACTGTAGTAGACTGCCATACTGTACCCGCATGCACTCACAAGATGCCTTTCTGTCCTTTTCTCTTGCTCTGTATTACATTTTCCCATGACAAATCCAGACATAATGGAGGTTTCAACAGGTTTAGGAAGGGTCAGGGTTAGGTCGTGAAGGTCAGCAGGGGGTGTATGTGGGAAGAACGGGAAGAAGAGGACAGCGTTGAAAAGAAGGTAAAATGATGTATCATCAACAGGAGGAGTTGGGATAATGGAGTGTGACAGATGGACACAATGGAGATAAGAGAATGATGAAGGAACTGACACCAGTGTTACTTTTCACACTCTAATGTTGTAGAAATAATGTTAAAAAAGTGATGCATATTTATTATTTTTAGATACATGTCAGTGCCTATACTGTTTTTGCATTTTCATGCCCTATTAATCCCCAATCATTTCCTTAGTTAATAAGTCAAGCCATTTGTGCTCCTGTCTTGGTATCCTGGAAGTTATCCCATCTCTAAATTAATGAAATAACAGCAAAGATCATTCATTAACACCATAGCTCTGTCTTTTATTAGACAACACATAACAGCCAATGGGTAGTGCATGGTTAATTATTTCCTCATTGAAGGAAAAGTTTGGGCAAAAACAACAAACAAGACAATACGGGGTTCGCAGTTGTGTGCCAGCTTGCCCAAGGGCAACATTTAAAGACCTGCACACATGCCTCGACAGCTAGATCGCAAAGGCGCAATGACTTTCCCTTCCTGTCAAGGCGAGTACATGTGTACGCTTTACATTTCACGCATGTGTAAGTGCACATAATGCTGGTGGAATGTTGTTGAAAAGCTTAGCGATGTGGAGAAAATGCTGGGAGTGCCGGTGACTCTATAATTATCATGCTTCAGTCAAACACTGTCTATCTTCATAACTGGCTAATTCTTCCACTTTTGCGTACTGCTCGATGCTAATCTTTACTGGAAAAAAAAAATCAAAGATTACTCCTCAACTTGGACTGCACTAAATGAACTTTCCATTGTTTTGTGGATGGTTGCAGACTGTCAAACCGTTTGAGCGGACTAACTGTACAACATTTAAATGTGTGTGTGTATGTGTGTGTGCTTGGTTATGCAGGTGTGAGAGTGCTTGAAAGAGCCCCTGGATGGCAGGAACTGGCTTTGTTGTATATGGCAGAAACCATCTTGTATTTCAACATTTAGTCACAGTCTGGAGTTTTCAGTGGTGTTATAGAAGTGGAGTATTGGTCACACTTCCAACCATGTTCATATTGCACATTTATCAACCTCTCCTTCTGCAGTTAACTCACAGTCAGAAGTGGATTTTCTTCCAGAATTCACTTCACAGAGTTGGACCTCCTTGTAACAGCAGTTCAGTGATTGTACAGTCAACATCCATGACTAGATTTCAAGAGACAAATCATCTAATGGAGAACAGAAGAATAAGTCTATAGGCAGTGTAATGTTTTCAAAATCTCAATGACAGTAGTAGACATTGCCCCCACCTCTCCAGAACCCCCTCCCCTCTGACTTCTCCTGTGACCCCCCATATAATCCATTTCTGACTACTTTCTTTTCCCAGGCAGACAGGCTATTTTTACTTGTATTTAGGCTGCAAAGATCTGTTTGTTCTTTTTTCCACTCATGTGCAAATACACTGTTGCTTGGCGCTGGTGCAAGAATGAATGGGTAACGGGAGAGACACCAAATTTTCACCTGTTTGCCCAATATTGCTGTTTTTTTCTACTGCTATGGCTCTAATTGCATGCGCTGTGTCCAAAAATGCCATTCTCACTGCCCACTCGGACCACAGATGAGTGTTTTATTTTTCACAAGGACTGCAAAACAGAGTTTGTGGTAAACTTAAGTTGGTCTGACATTGTTTTTTAAAAAATAAAATAAAATATAACCCCCTATTTTCTATATTGCCCTTCCGACATTAAATCCTTGTGCATCCATTGGGGATTATTATGGTGGTTTTGTTTCTCAAACTATGGCTTGTTTCTTCCTCTCCCACTTCTCTTTCTTTTCTTCTTCTTATGCACCCTCTTCCTCCTCAAATGTTCCCCTCCCCCATTCACTCTGCAGACACATCGAATAAATACCAAATTTCTAAGCCCACGGTGTGCTCAGTGCACCCAGGTGAGGTGCTGAAGCTGAGCTGCCCTCTGCCAGCAACTGGGACCATCTCCTGGACCAAAGATGGCAGCTCTTTGGGCGCCAACAACCGCACGTTGATAGAGCAAGAGGTGCTGCAGATTCGTGATGCCACGCCAAAGGATTCAGGCCTGTATACCTGCACCAGCGTGGGCAAAGACACGGTCTGCTTCATAGTAAATGTCACAGGTGAGTCAGGGACATGTTAGGATAGATGGAACAAAAATGTTTGGGTCAGGCTGAGTTGGGTTGAGCCCAGGAAGATGCAATGGAGATGTAATGTTGAGGGATAGACTATAGACTGAATCCAGGCTGAAATGTGTTCGGGTGTGTGTGTACACCAGCATGTGTCTAGGTCCATGAGACACAGCTGTTTGAGCTTCCACACAATATGTGAACATGTCAGTAACTGAAGGTTGCCAGTAACCGTGGTTACTCTGTGCAGATGCCATCTCGTCGGGGGATGATGAGGACGATACAGAGCGTTCTGAGGACTCTGGGGCCGATGGAGAGCAGCCGAGTGAGTATGGGAGGAAGATAAGAGAGGAATGAATGTGTTTGTGATGCACTACTCATCCTCTACTCAACTCCCAATAGATTAGACGTTAGGTGCAGTCAAGCCCCCTAAAGAAGCAAATCAGCTATATATATAGCTGATTATAGCTGATATATATATATAGCTATATAGCTATATATGTGTGTGAGTAGCTATATAGCTATATATATATATATAACCAGGGCCCACTGATGTTAAATTGGCTACTGGAACAAGGCATTCATGGAGCAGGGCAGAGAACGTGGTACTGATCGATTTGAAAAAATGTATAGAGTTATGTGTGTGTGTCTGTGTGTATATATATGTGTGTGTGTGAGTGTGAGAGAGTGTGAGTGTGTGAGTGTGTGTGTGAGTGAGAGTGTGAGAGTGAGAGTGAGAGTGAGAGTGAGTGTGAGTGTGAGTGTGAGTGTGAGAGTGAGTGTTAGTGTGAGTGTGAGTGTGAGTGTGTGTGTGTGTGTGTTCACAAGTGCACAGCACCCGGAAATAGAATGTCGACCTGGGTCATGCACAAATATCCTAATAATATGAGTGAGGGGTAGGGGTTTGGGTGATCCTATACATGTTCAGACAAGACATGTCTCGTGCCCCCCCACCCTCATCTGTTGGACTATTTTGGGCTCTGTCTTCTTCATTCTCGGTTCTTTGTATAGTTCTGCTAAAATTGAGTCTTGCGTGCTGCTGCTTCAGACACTTTGCAGTCTTTACATTTTTAAAACAGGAGCAAGCAAATTAAAACTTTGGAAAATATCCAGATATTTCTATTTTTCTGGACTTACTGATAATGGCTGAATCACTGTGAATGTGTGAATGGGTCTTCAGGCTACCAAATATTTTTGTCTGTTACTGCAAGCATCCTCATTGCAGAAAAACTAGCAAAAGATGGCCCTCGGTCCTTCTTTTCAGGAAGGTTGGGATTGTGTTTTAGTTCTTCACGCACACAGAATTAATCACTGGTTCTGTGTCAAAATAAACCTTTTGCTTTGAACCATATCATGATTTACTCATTGCATGAAAAGGCTCAAGTGAAATGATATATAGTGCTTTTCCAGTGCTTATTAGAAAAGGTTGTGGTTTGTGATTTTGATACATTGGAGAAACTATAACTGTAACAAAGCTATTCTTTTGGGATGAGTGAAGACATCTACTGGTAATGCTGAAGTGTGGGCTCTGCTCCATTCCCATGTTTCTGTTTTTCATCCAAGTATTATTGTCTCAGCTTGGTCTGTGTGTGTGTGTGTGTGCGTGTATGTGTGTGTGTGTGTGTGTGTGTGTGCACGCGCACATGTGCATTTCTCCAGGGAAAATAGATTCTTGACATTCCTTCAGTTGGTGTCCCTCAGGTAGTCAAGCATTGTGGAGCTAGCCAGTCAGTCAGCTGGGCTCATCCATTGTGAAAGAGTCCCATCTGGAACCAGTTACCACTCTGATGGGCCTCTGTGTGTTTGTGTGTGTGCGACTGTTTGAGAGAGACAGAAAGTTGTACCAAGGTTTTTCAGCATACAAGTAGAAAAATTTAATTCATTCAATTCTCCACACGCATCTGCATACATTCACAAACACACGCTGAAATATGGATCTTCCACATCTTGTTAAAATTCTCCACACACTTTACATCTTGCTGTGAGACCCCCCTGCTCATTTTAGGTAGACTGTAATTGCATGAAACCATTGCTGAGGACCTCTGCAGCAGGAAAAAAGCAGAAAGATTGTGAGAGGAGGGAGGAGATATCATTTTGTAGGAACAAGCAGTTTGGAAACAAAGAGAGAGCTTTTCCAACATTCCAACATTCTCGCTTGGTGTGTTCCTGAAAATATGACATTATGAATATTATCATAAAAAGGGAAGGAGTGAGTAGGGAGAGTATGTACGGTGGGGGCTGGCTGCACACCAGCACTTCCTTGAGTCTAACCTGTAGTTTTAGCCCGAGGCTGAGGACAATGGCAAAGGGGGAAAGGGGGCTATAGGATTGGGAGTGGATGACAGGGGAGAGTGGTGTGTAACCTTTTTTTTTCTCCTGAAACTTCATAAAGGCCCAGGCACCAGGCCACAATAGAACACAGCATTTAGTGTATACTTTGTGTAAATGGAACATTGAAATCTATTGAAACCTGAAGGTCAAAACCAGAGTGTTTGTTTATCATCACGACTGTTTTGAGTTATTGGCGGAGACATGGACAAGCCTCCATAGGACTCTGTGAGGGGTTGCTTGTTTGTGAAGTATGTAAGATTTATGGAGAATGACGAAAAGGATGTGGTGAAGCATTTGTATGAGGTAATTAATAGTTTGTTTCATTAAATTGTCTTCTGTTTCTAATAGAAAAAATAACACAAAATTATTGCTATTTAATGTAGAAGGTTTAAACCAGGTTTAGTCCCCATCAATGACGTAAAGCTGCAGTTTAGGGAAAAACTGCTCACTATGAGCAGAGCATAGTAGATCATTTTTAGAAGGTAAATATAAAGAATTTTAGCTTTTTCAAATGAAATAATGAGTTAGATAATCTCAGTTCACCCCAGGCCAGTTCAGGACAAACAGCCATGGGAGCGGATCTCGTGCACGGGGCTTTGGGGGAGGGGAGGGCTCCTGGGGTCCCCAGCAGTTAAGCCAGTGAGAGTTTGGCTTCATCTGGAGACTGGAGGCTCATCTTGTATGAAGTGCTGCCCCCTCCACCTCATCCAACTGACCCCAACTGTCAGTTCCGGGGTCAGGGGTTATTGCGGAGAGACAACCACGCACTGGGCCAGTCTCCACCTAATCTTTCTCTGTCTGAACGTATGGTGTGATAACAGAGAGAGTCGTAGAGAATTTGAGAAGCAGGACGCTAAACAATGACACAGAAAGAGGGTGGGAAGACCCTCTTTGTGGGAAGAGGATAGTTTGACAATTTATAGTCAGAGCGTTTATTGCATTTATCCATCCAGGAAGGAAGAGCTGTTTATGGACTTTACTATTTAAGAATGTGTATTATGTTTGGTTGTGCATGCAGACAATGATTTCTGATTTATGCAGGTCTCTGATAATCTGCAGATTGGACAGGCGGCAAAGAATATATGCAGGAACATTATCCCATAATAGTGGAATAAAAACGTTTGAGGGTCATAAAATGAGTTGTTTGCTTATCTGTGGGTATTCCCTCTCCTGCTTTTAGTCCTGCTGTTTGGAAATGAAGTGTTGGTATGGAAGACTGTTTTGTGTAGTTGTTTGACTTTGGGTTTTTCTTCCCTTCTGAGCACCATCTGTTTAAGCAATAGCCCTCCCAGGTGCAAAGAAAAGTGAGTAGGGAAGGGATCAGAGGGAAATCCAGCTGATTGAAAGAAAAAAATTGTGACAGATTTCAGCGTAATCAGGGGTGCGCTGATAAAATCTCAGATATGCACTGAGAATTTCATTTATCAAACAACACATTTGTTTTCTACCCTGATGGCTGCTTATTAATTTTCAGTAGTGATAATAGATGAGGTGCTCTCCATGTCGGGTGATTGGTAGATCAACAGGGCAGCAATGGTATTTGCAGGAAGTAGAGGATAAAAAAGACAGTAAGTGGGATGAGATTAAATGAAATGTGATGGTCTAATTAGCCTCTTGGCAACTCCCAGCTCACCCCTGGTGCTACACCCTACAAAGCCTTAAGGGACAGACTGTTTTTATTCAGCTGTGCAAGTATGAGGTTGGGGGCTGCGTTCCGGCTCTCGGTAAGTGTTAGGAATGGCTCATGTCGGGCCTCTGTGCGCTCAAGCTTCCATAAATATCTGCAAGGCTGAAATCACAAAATGTGTAATGCTGAAGAAATTAAGGGTAGAAAAATCTCAAATGCTGACTTCTCTCCAGCATTAGGTGCTCCATACTGGATCTCATCGGCAAAGATGGAAAAGAAACTGCACGCCGTGCCAGCTGCCAACACAGTCAAGTTCCGCTGTGCAGCGGGAGGCAACCCCGAGCCCAAGTTACGCTGGCTTAAAAACAACAGACCTTTCCGCCAAGAGGACCGCATGGGAGGCTATAAGGTAAGAACAACTGATACAGCACTCTTTTTTTTCCTTTATAAATGTCAACGCACTGTCCTTTTTTCTTTTACATTTTTGCCACTGTATTTACAAACTAGCCATCTCCCAATCATTCTTTAACTGACCTTTTTTTACCCTTCACTGGAGACAAAGAGGAAAGCATGGTTTCTACTGTGAAATTGGAATTACTCATCCATGGTGTCACCAGGATACTTTGCAGAGCCCCTCGTTGTTTCTCAAAATGCTTCCGTACCCCCAACAATTAGAAACATAAGCCGAAGACTTAAGGGTTAAATGCCCCCAGACAGTGAGGTATAGACGTAGTAAGCAGTGTCAGGGTTGAAATAACTTGAGAATGCTGTTGTAACTCAATCAGGGAGAACTGGTCCCACTGGCTTTAGTGAAAGACAACTTTGTGATTGTTGCACATCATTCTGTTGTTATAAAATATGATTCACAAACTCTAATGGAGAGCTAGTTATAGTTTAAACATTAGTTGTTAGAGTAAATTGAATTAAACTTTCATAGAATCTGCTGTTTTCCTTTTCTGTTTGTAGGTCAGACTGTAAACTTGGTGTGATTGCGACAAATCTCAATACTGAAATCAACACGCAATGTTTCCATTCTGATTAACCACACAAAAAAAACAGACCCTGAACAGCCTTCAAATTACTTCATTTAAAGACTTGTTGATGCTGAACAAGCTTGAGGTTCCTGGTTACTGATTGACAGTTTATGAGGAAACGCTTCGCCCTGCCAGGAAACCTTTGCAGCAGATTATATTTGGTTGTAGCTACTAACATTGTCTCCCTTTGGCTTCCAGAAGGCTCAACAAAAAGCAGCCACAACATGATGGAAACAATACAGATAGGCTGTCAAATACACTGTGGGGAGCTCATTTCTCTCTTTTTTTGGAAACAAACGTTTAACAATAGCTGCACCTTAGCCCAGCCCTGTGGGATAATCTCTACCATTGTGTACAATGTAGCCCTTTGTAAGCAATGGGTACAGTTTCAATTCAGATGGAAACACTATTGTTGAACTCACACCTATAGATTCCATGTAGAACTCAAAAGATTTTTGCATGTATTTATTAGTAAAACATTTTTAATTGAACCCACACTTCTTACACACCTCTCAACTGTGTATTATCTTATATTTTCAAGCTCTCCTAAAAAGAAAAAGAAATCTGCTTCTTTACACTCAGGTTCGTAACCAGCATTGGACCCTGATCATGGAGAGTGTGGTGCCTTCAGACAAGGGCAACTACACTTGCCTGGTGGAGAATGAGTTTGGATCCATCAACCACACGTACACCTTGGATGTAGTGGGTCAGTACTCAACACACACTTGATCTAAAGTGTACAGCTGTGAGGCTGACAGCGATGTAGGGCTGGGGGGAGGGTGGGCGAATGCTGTTTGTGTCTGCTCACTCTTTAATTGTCCAGGTGTGCCCTGGGTGCAGGTGCAAGTAAAGGAGTCATGCCAAATGCGAGGAATTGCAACTTCTCAACTGATTTAATGTTTTAATCATTTAGATGTATCTTTTAGACATTGCAAAAATAATACTCTACTGGGTTATTTAAGAAAAATTAGAACATCATCTGCTGATAAACCTCCTTGGCTGAAAACAACAGATCGTAAATGGCCTTAGCATAAATGGTGAACTAATTAGGAGATCTTATCCGATCACGGATGATCGATTTACAAACCTGAGTTAAGGACACAGTGCTGACCTCAGTATGGTCCCAGCGAGTTCAGACCCAACTCAGTCAACCTCTCTCTGTGACCTTTGGAATCCAGAAAGAGTGTTTTTCTGCCCTGTTCGCAGAATAAATAGACAGAAGGGCCAACGAGGCGACCGGCATTAAGTAGTGGATCAATGTGTGAATGTTTGTTCATGCATGTGTGTGGCCATTATACAAGCAATAGGTCCACATCAAAGAATATCAATAATAGGATAAAACAGTATTCATCCCACACTCGGGAAACTCTTGATGTACACTTGACAAGGTCTAAATCAAGAGACGCAGTACAAAATGGTGTAATAATGATTGCTCTAATAAAATTCTAATAACTTCTAATAAAAATATGAATCTAGTACTAACTTTCCAGTCCAGTCCAAAACATTTTTTCACCCAAAACATGATTTTGTTTTAAGATGTTCATTAACAATGCATATGTATGTGTGTATGTAAGTCAAGATTCAAGATTCAAGATTTACTTTATTCATCCCCGTAGGGAAATTGAATTGTAGTAGCAGCCTAGAATTTTAGTAGCAGCCTATTTTAGTGTATGTCTTGTATTTACAAAGTATAGAGATAGAATAAATAAAATACAAATAAGATTAGAACGTTATAAGCATTATAAGCATATATATATAATATATGCATAATATAGTATATACATATTATAAGCATTATAAGCATATATACATAACTATAGAATAAAATAGAAATAAAATAACAACATAAACATTAAACAATTATTGTTATTGAATGGGTTTGGATGAATTATAGAGTCTGATGGTGGATGGCAGGAATGACTTCCTGTACCATTCCTTAGAGCAACAAGGCTGCAGGAGTCTGTTGCTGGAGCTGCTTCTCAGTTTGTCCATCGTGTACTGGAGTGGGTGGGAGGGATTGTCCATGATTTTCCGCAATTTTAACACCATCCTGTCCCTCACCACCTCGTCCAAGTTTGCAAGTTTACAGCCAACAACAGACCCTGCCTTTTAAAGGAGTTTGTTGAGTCTGTTGGCATCCTTTGCTTTAATGCCTGCTCCCCAGCACACTACAGCAAAGAAGATGGTACTAGCCATGACAGACTGATAGAACATGTGGAGCATCCTGCTGCAAACACTGAAGGACCTGAGTCTCCTGAGGAAGTAGAGTCTGCTCATGGCCTTCTTGTAGACAGCATCGGTGTTTGTGGACCACTCCAGTTTATTGTCCAGCTGAACACCCAGGAACCTGTAAATGGGACTATTTCCACATCTTTCCCACTAATGCAGACTGGTGAGGGTGAGGACTTGCTTTTACTGAAATCCACCACCATCTCCTTTATCTTGGGCACATTGAGCTGCAGGTGTCATTCTTAACATTTCTCATCGAATTAGTTATGTTTCCAGCAATCGTCATAGTGAGAAATGTTAAACATCATGCATAGATATTAACACACAATCTCAATCCCGTGCGCCTCTCAAATGAGCTAAATCTGTTCATGAGGCTATTTTTCTTTGTTTTTAGTTCTGTTCCATTGCAGAATGGTATAGTCCCTGTCATCCCCCCTCCCTCTTCAATTTTCTCCACTTTGGGTGGGCACAGTAAAGTTTGGGGCAGAATCAGAAAAGAGGAAAAACAAAGACAGAGAAAAAAAGACTGCTCTTATCAATATTTTCCCTCCAGCTTCATGACCTGTGCTAGTAGTAATTTAAAGTAAGTAATTTAAAATCAAAGAGGCCAGGCTTTTGAGGATAGGCCAGTGGGGGAAAAAGGCCACAGTTGGACATCCACAACCACGACACATTTGACAAGTCCAGCTAAATGAGTAGTAGTATACAGCAGAGGGGGTCACCTCATCACAGTTGTTAGGAAAGAAAGAACCCCTATTGCAATGCACTTAGATATGTAAAAATGTTCTTTGTGTAAAACCAAGTGGCCTAAAATAACCCAGTCAGTTAACTAAAACCAGTCAGTTAACTTAGATAAATTGATGTCTCTTTTGGTTTTCTGGTACCATTTTATTATTCCCTTGCACACATTTTTGATCCTATATTCGCTCCCAAACGTTTTCTTGTTTGAGCTTGCAAAGCCACACAGATCAATCAACAATTAATCAATAAATAAAACAACTAATCAACCAATCAATCAATCGACTAATCTTTATATAGCATCTGTTACAATCAAAATTGTCTTTAGGCATGTTACAGAATCCCAGGGCCTGAACCCCAACAAGCAAGGGAAAACTCCCCTTTAACAGGAAGAAACCTTGAGCAGGACCAGGCTCATATGGGGGGACCCTCCTGCTGATGGCCAGTGAAACTGCTTTTCTCCCATATTATATGATTTAGATTAATCACTACTCATTAGGGAAAAGTTGGAGGAGTATAGAGTCCTGTGAAAAATGGAGGGCAGAGCAGAGAAAATAGGGAAGAATGAAATACAATAAATAAGGCGAGCCCTAGGAATGTGCATGAAAGAGGAGGGGGTTGGGGAGACAGGGAGACGGTGGTAATTTTCTCATCTGACATTTAAGTTTGAGAGAGATTGGGCAGAAAGACATATGGAAAACATCTCATTTCTACACCCTCCCTCTGTGGAGACATTTCCTAACCCTGCTTTTTTTTTGCCTTTTTTAGCCCTATTTTAAAACCCACCCTCCACCCTTCACCAAACCACAGCACCCTCTAACACCCACCTCCACCAGCACACAAGAACACACATTCAAATCACAAAATGAAATCCTTCCAACTTCGAGGCTTTAGTTTTTTTGGGGGGAGAAGCAATGCAGTTCCATGGTCTGAATGATGTCATTTTATGTGTGTGTAGGTGTGTATGTGGTGGCAGCGGGTGGTTTTGCAGACAGCATGGGGGTTGGTGGGCTCCTCAGTGTGGTTGTGAGGGTTGGGTCGTGTTTGAAAGGGGGCATTGTTCAACAGGTCTTGCTCTGTTTGGATTTGCAGGCCAAATATTTGCTTGCTAAAGAATGTAGATATCTGCCGATATGCAGACTTTATGAAGTTGTGTTGCTTTTCCATGATGGCCCCATGCCTCTTCTTAAACATGCACCATATATGCCTTTATGGAAGTCCTCCTTAACTCAGGGTTAAGGAGGACTTCCATCCTTGACTTTCAATGAAATATGAATCTGCCTGTGCTTCTTAAGATAAGAAAAAGAAGGCACCTAAAGGAATGTTGGAAAACATTCCAATCAACAGTTCACACTCCACATTCAACTTGTTTGAAATTTAAAACACAAGATTTTGATGAAAGAGAAAAAAAAGATATTTATTATTATTATTATTATTATTATTATTGTTATTAGTAGTAGTAGTAGTAGGAGTAGGAGTAGTAGTATATTATTTATAAACTGTAGTTTAATTTAATAATCTGTATTAATAGGTTACAATGTTATGTTGCAATACCCTGTGATTAAGGCAATAACTTTATGGTAAAAAAGGTATGTGTGAATGTGTATCACTGATGTGCTTTGTGTGAATTGTTTAATTTCAAATAAGTTAATTTAGTTAATTATTTTCCATTGATGCATAAATATATCCGTCCCTCTCAACAGAACGCTCCCCTCACCGACCAATTCTGCAGGCTGGTCTCCCAGCTAACACAACTGTACACGTAGGTGAAGATGCTCGCTTTGTCTGCAAAGTCTATAGCGATGCCCAGCCACACATCCAGTGGCTAAAACACATCGCTCAAAATGGCAGCCGTTTTGGGCCCGACGGGAACCCTTATGTCCGAGTGTTAAAGGTGCGTTCTTCTCTCTTAATCCTTCCTTCATTTTAGGTTGATGCTTTGCCTGTGGTTTCAGGTCTCTGGGATGAATTTCAAGTAAAAGGAGCTAATCACTGCATTCCTTCCCCAGAGAACCGCCAGTTTGTTTCCATGCTGCGACCTTACTCGGTGGCCCCTGTTCTACAGCTGCTGTCATGTTGTTTGAGTGTGACTTTCTTGCTGCCATATGTTTGAATTTACACGTGTGTTTACGTATGGGTTGCAGCGTTCGGGCATTAACAGCTCGGACGTGGAGATCCTCACCCTCACCAATGTGACGGAGGAAGATGCCGGCGAATATATCTGTAAAGTCTCCAATTACATAGGCGAGGCCAGCCAGTCAGGCTGGTTGACTGTCATCCCAGGTAATGCCTGAGACCTGACCCCATGTGTCTCCCCCGCCAATCCCGATGTGGTTTCCCAGGCTCAATCCCTGACCTGCTGTGCTGTAGGGACCCTTCTGGTGGTCTCTTGATTGTCCTGGGGTTCATGGGTCTTTTCTACCCTAATGTCAGACCTTTGTGTTCTAGCTTGGGCCATGGAAGCACTGTGTAGGCCTGCAGATCAGACACACAAATTGCCACAGCTCACACCTCCTGGATGGTGCATCAGACTGGTGTTTGGTGATGCAGTACTGTGCTCTCCATGTTCTGTGTACAATGCATGTGTTCAGTCCAGGATTGGCCTCTGTTAGAGACTTGGTGATGGGAATCTTTTTTACTTTTATTTTTTGGTGAACTGGGCTGTTTCCTCATTTTTATTGGGTGCTGTCTCTGTCTCTGTCATAAACTGTCTACGCCCACAAAACCTTCCATTATCCTCCCTGGAGACAGGACCTCATCACGGATGCCATCCAGGACCTCTTTTTTCAGTCTTGGTGTTGTGGGTCTCATTTTTCCCCATGTTTCTCTTCTTCTTTCTCCTATTCTTTTCCACCTCCCCCTCTTCCCAGACCGCAGGTGTTAACACTACAGATAAGGAGATTGAAGTTCTCTACTTGCCCAATGTTACTTTTGAAGATGCTGGGGAGTATACGTGCTTGGCGGGTAATTCTATTGGGATCTCCTTTCACACTGCTTGGTTGACGGTGCTCCCAGGTAGATATATTCTCCTCCCACTCACCACTTTTTTGATCACCTTTATGTCCATTCAGTAGCCTCTCTTGAAGGCAAACCTTCTGTGCACAGTCTGAGACAACACCCAAGACAGAGTAACTTAAGAACTGGGACCTTTTATTCTATAATGTTATCTGGGTCGAAAGCTGTTGAAAGCTTGGAGCATTATGGCGGTCTGTGCACAACATATCATTATACTGTATTTCTGAGATGGAAGTGAAATTTCCAGAGCAGCTCAAGTGTCTCCAGACTCCATAATGATTGAGGGTTTATCTTTTTCTTTTTCCTGCTCTCTTAACCCCTGTTTTGTTCTGATTCTTACACAGATGTATTTGTACCTTACTTCCTTTCCATTCCTGGC